>NC_141628.1:17552714-17885839 GCF_047967505.1 Dipteris shenzhenensis
CTTTGAATCCCCTAATGGATTCCTAGATATAAATCTAGCCGCAATAGCACTAACATCCTCCTCTCTTGCTGCCAAAGACATAACCATTGTCGTCAATGCCCTACCATGAATGTTTAATCCAAAGGCATTGATAGTAGCGAGGCAGTGTACCAAAATGACTTTGTCGGCATTTCGAGTAATGTTGGAGTATCCGATAGTGCACGATAATGCCTTACACTTCAACAGCTCCGAAGGACCTCGAGGAGAAAATTTGATGCTATTGTGAAAGACCACGATATGCTCTGTGACTTTGCGAAGGTAATGGGCCAAAGAATGATCTCGCCCAAATGCGCTGCGAACATTACCCCATCGAGATGAGAATTCATCAAGCTCAAACACGTCCTGCAACAATTCAACAAACATTAGAAGACCGACAAAACAAATTATATTGAAAAAACATCAAAATAAAAAATATTGCTCGAACTTACCACTACAACATCATTGGCTTCTATCCCTTCCTCATTTGTAATGTTGATGGAACCAGGTGCTGTGTGATGTTCACTTTCTCCTGACCTGTGTTGGAGGTGGAAGCTTCTGCATGAGAGGGTTGTGCATTGTATACAGACATGTCTGCATCCCTCATTGAAACCAGCATCGTCAAGAGACAGTCTTCCATTTTCTGGTCTTTGGAACCTAAAACCCTGGGATCTTTGACACTTGTGTCAACATCGAACCTCGATAGGACTCCGAGTGCCTCATCCTCTCGTAGTCCAAAAAGAACCTCTATGTCATGGAGGAATACGTACTCTAGCTATTAGGGGCAGTTATAATTGTCCCTATAGTTACAAAAGTATCCACTACTTACTATTGTAACTGCCCTTTACTAGAGGTCTACTAACCCTCCTTGGTTAAGGTCCACGTGGGAGATGCTTCTCATTGAGCATTGCTCTAGCACTGTCTGCTAAAGTACCATTCTTTCTTTCAGATCTTGCATTTTGCTAAGGAGTATGGACAAGTGAATTTATCTTTGAATGCCATTGCTTCTGCAAAAGTTCATTAATGATGACGACATGTATTCACCTCCTCTGTCTGATCGACCTTGATCTTTTTGCCTGTCTAGTTCTCAACCATGGCTTTGAATTCTTAAAATTTGGAAAAGACTTCAAATTTCTCTTTTAGAAAGTAGACCCAACAATATCTGTTGTAGTCATCGATGAAAGTCAAGTAGTAAAGTGAACCATCGATGCTGCAGGTCTAGGCATAACCCCATACATCTATGTGTATCAAATCAAGAATACATCATGCTCGAGAGGTGCTTTTGCCAAAGTTGGTTCTCTTTTGTTTACCAAAGCAACATGCTTCACAAACTTTTCCAAGAAACTGTAGTTTCAAAATTCCAATTGCCATATTCTGATTTCTTAGCTGCATCAGCTTTTAAAATTGACATGCCCATATCTCTTGTTCCATACTGTGAAAAATGGCATCGGCTACTGTTGAGCTAACATGGCATTTGGTACTGAAGCTAGCATTCTAAACAAGTGTCCTTCCTTGACTGCTTTTCCTACTAGCTGATATCCTCTGGGTTATCTCTAATAGTGCACTCATCTCCATCGAACGTGACTCAGTAGTTGTGTTCTGTCATTTTCCCAAGTGACAAGAGAAATGTTTGCTGAGCTTCGGAATATAGTGCACATTTTTCACCAATCCTTTCATACCAGTGAAATTGTCAGATTTGTGCTGAGCTTTGGAATATAGAGTACATCTTTCACCAATCCTTTCGTACCAGTGAAATTGTTCATAGGGACTACCATGTAGAACACTTATTTCATTAATTTTGGACTCATATGTCTACATTTGGACTATTCCTAAAACTCCTTCCCAAATGAAAAGTTTACTTTATGAAAATGTTGTTTGAGAATCAAAAGTTTACTTTTTGGCACTGTCATTTCCATGTAATAAAATTTAGAATATCTCTCTATAATGTTGCACTTAATAACAATTTAAATTAATAATTTAATAAAAAATAATAGTTTAATTACTCTTAAATTAATAAAATCAAATTAAATGTATGAAAATTTTATATGTATGCATGCATGCATGTATGGATACATGCATGTGTGGATGGATGTATATATGTATGTATGTATGTATGTATGTATGCATGTATGTATGTATGTATGTATGTATGTATGGCCCATGCATGACATGAATTTACCATAAGAGTCCTCTAAAATCTTCAAGATATCATAATGGTATTAACAAACACCTTTTGAGAGTTTAGAAACTCTAAAATCTGGTAGATATGGAGTCACACACAACATTGCACATGCATGCATGGAATGCACATGCCCTTGGTTCATCGATCAAAGGCCATTGATACATATGGTGGGACTAGTGCACTGCATTGTCCACATGGCCTGGGCATGCCCGTAAGACTTTTATATTTATATTTATATTTATATAGTTAAGGTCCATGTATGAGATTAATTTACCATTTGAGTCTTCAAAAGTCTCCAAGACTTAATAACGGTGTTAATAAACACCTTTTAAGAGTTTAAAGTTTTGAAAATCAAATTGCCAAGACTTAATAATGGTGTCAATAAACACCTTTCAAAGTTTTTGTAGAAATCCTAGTATAATTTTTCATTTTAAAGAATCTTCATTTAAAGTTTAACTTTTTCTTAATCTATTAATAACTTTAAATCCATGGATAAACTATGTGTGTGTGTGTGTGCACGTGTGTACGTATGTATGTATGTACGTACATTCATATGTATATATATATAAGGTCCATGCATTAGATTAATTTACCATGAGAGTCCTCTAAAATCTCCAAGACTTAATAATGGTGTTAATAAACACCTTTCAGAGTTTCAGAACTCTACAATCTCCAAGAGTTAATAACGGTGCCAATAAACACCATTAAGAGTTTCAAAAAGCAAAAATGGTATAATCTCAAAGAACTTTATAATGGTGCCAATAAATACCTTGCAATAGTTACAAAGATTTTTTAAGCAAATGCCTTCAAATAACGTATCTTGATGGAGGGGGAAAGAGAGAGAAATTTGTTTTTGTTTTAAATTAAAATTGAAATTTTTATTTTATTTTATTTTGTTTTGTTTTGATTTATTTTATTTTGTTTTATTTTATTTTTATCGCCGCCTTCGCACTGCCGATCTCTTGGACAAGGGAGGGAGGAAGGAGAGGAGAAGGGAAGAGAGAGGGAGAGAAGGGAGGAGAATGGGAGGAGAGAGGGAGAGAAGGGAGGAGAAAGGGAAGAAAGAGGGAGAGGGGGAACGAAGCGCAACACGAGAGAGAGGGAGAGAGAGGAAGGGAGGGGACCACGATGGGAGCGAGAGTAGAAGGAAGGACTAGAGTAGAAGGAAGAGGGAGAGAGGAATGGAAGAGTAGAGGAGGGAGTAATAATTTTTTAAAAATAAATTTAATTAGATAGGTGGGTGACGAGGAGGAACAGAAGAGAATGGAGAGGGAAAGTGAGGAAAGAAGAGGGGGAAGGAATGAAGGTAAGGGAAGAGCGAGCGAGAGAGAGAGAGAGTCATGTTGCCACAGTAGCACAGTGACCACCAAAAAAAATAAATTTATTTATTTATTTATTTTATCGCTCGCCGTTGCTGCGCTGTCGCGAGAGCGTGACTCTCTCTCTCGATGTGTGTGTGGTTGTTGCCACACACTATAGAAGAAAGGGAGGGAGACAGGAGACGAGAAAGGGAAGAGAGAGGGAGGGAGGGAGAGATGGGGGGAGAAAGACGGAGGGAGAGAAGGGAGGAGAAAGGAGAGGGAGAGGGAGAGGGAGAGGGAGAGGGAGAGGGGGAAGGGGAAGGGAAGGGGAAGGGGAAGGGGTGCACAACACGAGAGAGAGGGAGAGGGAGCGCAATGCAACGCAAAGGAGAGGGAGAGGGAGAGAGGAAGGAAGGGGAACACGATGAGAGGGAGGGTGTGATTGAAAAGGCAGAGGGAGAGGTGAGAGTCAATATACTTCCCTCAAGAAATTCAAACTTCCCGCTCTAAAATTCAAACTTCCCTCCCCCATTCCCCCCTTTTCCCCCTTCCCCCCTTCCCCCATTCCCCATTTCCCATTGCCCAATCCCCCCTCCCCCCCCCTCCCCCCCTTTCCCTCCCCCCGCCCCCCCTTCCCCTTCCCCCTCCCCCCCCCCATCCCCCCCCCCCTTTCCCCCCTTCCCCCTTTCCCTCCATTCCTCCCCCTCTCCCCTTTTCCCCCCCTTTCCCATTCCCTCCCCCCCCTTTCCCCCTCCCTTTCCCCCCTTCCCCCCTCTCCCCCCCTTCTCTCCACTTTTTCCCTCCCCCCGCCTTTTCCTCCCCCTCCCCCTTTCCTCCCCCCCCCCCTTTCCTCTCCTCCATTCCATTAATTTCCTTTCTTCCCTACCCTCCCCAAGATAAATTTTTAAGGATGAATTTTTCCCAAAGACAAATTTAGGAGCTTCTCCAAACTAGTGTGGCTAATCTTTCAATCTTGAAATTTGATAAATTCGCCCAAAAATTAACATAACTTTATCATATGAGGTCCAAATTTAGCCCTCTAAGTACTCAAATCGATCGGCATAAGCCATCTAAAGTCATCTATGGGGTTAGAATTCTCAAATTCCAACTTATTGAAAACTTGTGAATGAAGTTTAATTATACTTGATAAATTCGCCCAAAAATTAACATTACTTTATCGTATGAGGTCCAAATTTCGCCCTCCAAGTACTAAATCAATCAGCATAAGCCATCTAAAGTCATCTATAGGGTTAGAATTTTCAAATTCCAGCTTATTAAAAACCTGTGAATGAAGTTTAATTATATTTAAACCAAATTCACAGGCTAATATTTGTAACTCTACCCCATACCCTAAATCCTAAACCCTGATCCCTATAGCCTAAACCCAAACTCCTATACCATAAACACTAATTTCCTATGACTTAAACCCTAAAACCTATACCTTAAAATCCTAAACCCTATACCCTATATCCTAAACCTAAGCCAAAAAATAGTATTTGAGGTGTGTTATTTAACTGTGCACATAGCCGATGGGCACGATCCTTTGTACATGCATCAATCACATCTATGTTAAAGCACATGCAAAGTATCATATGCATCAGATATGCTTTTATGGTCAAAGTCCCCACAAATCCATTTTTCACCAAGTGTTATGCTTGAGGTGTGTCATTCAAATGTGCACATAACCGATGGGCATGATACTTTCTACACACATGAATACAACCTATGTTAATGCATGTACAAATTATCATACCCATTGTATATGCTTTAGATGGTCAAAGTCGCCCCACAACCCCATTTCCATTAAGTGTTATGCACAACCGCCAAAAAATATTATTTGAGGTGTGTTATTCGTACGTGCACATACCCGATGGACACGATAATCTTCACTTATGTCAATCCAACCTATGGTGATGCCTGTACAAAGTATCCTGCCCATCAGATATGCTTTGGATGGTTAAACTTGCCACAAACCCCATTTTCACCAAGTATTATGCACAATCGCCAAAAAACATGCTTTGAGGTGTGTTATTTGAACATGCACATACGCGATGGGCATGATACTTTGCACGTGTATAAATATAATCTATTTTGAGTTGTCTACAAAGTATCATGCCCATCAAATATGCTTCAAATGGTCAAAGTCACCACAAACCTTGTTTTTCACCAAGTGTTATGCACAACCATAAAAAAATAGTATCTAAGGTGTGTCATTCGAATGCGCTCATGCCCAATGGTCATGATACTTGGAACACACATCAATACAACTTGTGTTGAGGCATGTGCAAAATATCATGTCCATCGAATATTCTTTGGATGGTCAAACACATAACAAACACCTTTTTTCACAAAGTGTTATGCACAACCACCAAGAAATAGTACCTGAGGTGTATTATTCGAATGCGCTCATACCCAACAAGTACGATGCTTTGCACAAGTAAAAATAAAACCTATTTTGAGGTTTTGTGCAAAATATCTTGCCATCAGATATGCATTGGATAAATGCATCACAAACCACGTTTTTTACCAAGTGTTATGCACAACTACCAAAGAATAGTATTTGACGTGTATTATTCAAATGCTCTCATACCCTATGGGTACAATACTTTTCACGTGCATTAATACAATCTATTTTGAGTTGTGTGCAAATTATTATGCCCATTGGATATGCTTTGGATGGTCAAAGTCATCACAAATCACCTTTTTCATCGTGTTATCCACAATCATTAAAAAATAGAGTTTAAGGTGTGTTATTCAAACGCAGACATACTGGATGGACATAATACTTTGCATTCATGTCAATCCAACATATTTTTAGTCTTTGCAAAGTATCATGCCCATCGAATATGCTTTAGATGGTCAAACGCGCCACAAACTCCATTTTTCAGTGTCATGCACAACCGCCAAAAAACACACTTTGAGTGTGTTGTTTGAATGCGCACATATCCGATGGCCACAATACTTTGCAAGTTCATCCATACAACCTATTTTGAGCTGTGTGCAAATTATCATGCCCATCATATATGCTCTGGATAGTCAAAGTCACCACAAATCCCTTTTTCCATCAAGTATTATGCACAACTATCAAAAAATAGTATTTGAGGTGTGTTATTCGAACACACACATATCCAATTGGTACGATACTATTGATACAAGTCAATCTAATAGATGTTAAGGATTGTGCAACGTATCATGTCCATCAGATAGATGGTCAAACTCGCCACAAACCTCATTTTTCACCAAGTGTTATGCACAATCGTAAAAAACACATGCTTTGAGGTGTGTTATTCAATGGCACACATACCCGATGGGCATGATACTTTGCAAGTTAATCAATACAACCTATGTTAATCTGTATGCAAAGTATTGTGTGCATCAGATATGCTTTGGATGGTCAAAGTTGCCACATATCCCATTTTTTAACCAAGTACTATGCACAACAGTGAAAAAATAGTATTTTGAGGTGTGTCATTTTAATGCCCTCCTATCCGATGGGCTCTATACTTTGCATACACATCAATATAATATATTTTGAGGCACGTGAAAAATATCATCCCCATCAAATATGCTTTCGATGGTCAAACGTGTCACAAACTCCATTTTTCACCAAGTTATGCACAAGCGTAAAAAAATAGTATCTGAGGTGTATTATTCGAGTGCTCTCATACCCGATGGGCATGGTGCTTTGCACACGTGTTAATCTAACCTAATTAGAGATGCATTAAAAATATCGTATCCATTAGATATGGTTTGGATCCTAAAATATGCCAAAATTTCCATTTATCACTAAGTGTTATGCACAGTTGCCAAAGAATAGTATCTGAGGTGTGTTATTCAAATGCCCTCATACTCGATGGGCACAAGACTTTGCACACATGTCAATACAGCCTATGTTGAGATGCATGCAAAGTATTTTGTCCATCCAATATGCTTTGGATAGTCGAAGTCGGCACAAACCCACTTTTTCATCAAGTATTATGCACAACCACCAAAAAATAGTATTTGAGGTGTGTTATTTAATTGTGCACATACCTGATGGGAATGATACTTTGTGCACACATCAATACAATATATGTTGAGTCACATTCAAAATATCGTGCCCATCAGATTTTCTTTGGATGGTCGAACATGCCACAAACTCCATTTTTCACCAAGTGTCATGCACAACCGCCAAAAAATTGCATCTGAGGTGTATTATTCAAATGCTCTCATATCTGATGGGCACGATGCTTTGCACACGTATTAATCTAATATAATTAGAGATGCATGAAGAATATCGTGTCCATCGGATATGCTTTGGATGGTCAAACTTGCCATAAACCCCATTTTTCATCAAGTGTTATGCACAATTGCCAAAGAATAGTATTTGAGGTGTGTATTCAAATGCACTCGTACCTAATAGGCAGGATACTTTGTACACATGTCAATCCAACCTATGTTGAGGTGCGTGCAAAGTATCTTGCCCATCGGATATGCTTTGCATGGTCAAAGCTGGCACAAATCTAATTTTTCATCAAGTATTATGCACAACCGTCAAAAAAAAGTATTTGAGGTGTGTTATTCAAGTGCACACATATCGGATGGACATGATACCTTGCAATCATGTCAATTTCACCTTTTTTTAGTCTTGTGCCAAGTATCGTGCCCATTGGATATGCTTTGGATGGTCAAACTCGCTACAAACTCTATTTTTCACTAAGTTTCATGCACAACTGCCGCCAAAAAACACGATCTGAGATGTGTTATTCGAGCGTGCACATACCCGATGGACATGCTACTATGTGTAGGCATCAATCCTGCATATTTTGATGCATGTAAAAATTATCATGCCCATCGGATATGCTTTAGATGGTCAATGTTGCCACAAACCCCATTTTTTACCAAGTAATATGCACAACCGCCAAAAGAAACTATCTGAGATGTGTAATAAGAATGCACTCATACTTGATGGACATGATACTTTACACATGTGAATCCAACCTATGTTGAGGTGCATG
This sequence comes from Dipteris shenzhenensis, assembly GCF_047967505.1. Lineage (NCBI taxonomy): Eukaryota > Viridiplantae > Streptophyta > Polypodiopsida > Gleicheniales > Dipteridaceae > Dipteris > Dipteris shenzhenensis. The sequence continues at coordinate 17,561,210 of NC_141628.1, forward strand.
TAAATTATCGTACCCATCGTATATGCTTTGGATGGTCAAACTCACCACAAACACCGTTTTTCACAGTGTTATGAGAATCTGAGGTGTATCATTTGAATGTGCTCATACTTGACGGGCGCGATACTTTACACATGTTTTCTATAAGCTAGAATTTTAAAATTCTAACCATATAAATGACTCTATATGGCCTATGCTGATCGATTTGAGTACTTGGAGGGCTAAATTTGGGTCTGATATGAGGAAGTTATGTTAATTTTGGGGCTAATTTATCAAATTTCAAGTTTGAAATATTAGCTAAATTAGAAGGGGAAAGGGGGGGGGAGGGGGGAAAAGGAGAAAGGTGGGATGGGAAGGGGGGGGAGGGGAAAGGGTGGAAAGGGGGAAGGGGGGAGGGTAATGGGGGAATGGGGGGAGCGGAAGGGGAATGGGGGAAAGGGGGGAATGGAGGAAATGGGGGAATAGGAGAATGGGGAATGGGGGGGAGGGGAATGGGAGAAAGGGGGAATGGGGGGAGGGGGAGGGGGGGAAGGGGGGAATGGAGGAAAGGGGGGAATGGGGTTTAGGATTTAAGGTATAGGTTTTAGGGTTTAAGTTATAGGAAATAGTGTTTACGGTATAGGAATTTGGGTTTGGGCTAGAGGGATCAAGGTTTTGGATTTAGGGCATGGGGTAGAGTTACAAATATTAGCCATGCTACAAATATTAGCCTGTGAATTTGGTTTAAGTATAATTAAACTTCATCCACTTGTTTTTAATAAGTTGGAATTTGAAAATTCTAACCCTATAGATGACTTTAGATGGCTTATGCCGATTGATTTGAGTACTTGGAGGGGCTAAATTTGGACCTCATACAATAAAGTTAAACTTGGACCTCATACAATTTGGTTTAAGTATAATTAAACTTCATCCACTTGTTTTTAATAAGTTGGAATTTGAAAATTCTAACCCTATAGATGACTTTAGATGGCTTATGCCGATTGATTTGAGTACTTGGAGGGGCTAAATTTGGACCTCATACAATAAAGTTATGTTAATTTTTGGATGAATTTATCAAGTAGAATTAAATTTTATTCACAGGTTCTTAATAAGTTGGAATTTGAAAGTTCTAGATGACTTTAGATGGCTTATGCCGATCGATTTGAGTACTTGGAGGGCTAAATTTGGACCTTATACGATAAGGTTATGTTAATTTTTGGGCAAATTTATCAAATTTGAAGATTGAAAGATTAGCCACACTAGTTTGGAGAAGCTCCTAAATTCATCTTTGGGAAAATATTGACCCTTTAAAATTTATCTTGGGGAGGGTAGAGAAGAAAGGAAATTAATGGAATGGAGGAGATGAAAGGGGGGGGAGGAGGAGGAAAAGCCGGGGGGAGGGGAAAAGGGGAGAGAGTGGGGGGGGGGGAAGGGGGCGGAGGGGAGGGCAAAGGGGGGGAAAGGGGAGAGGGGGAGGAATGGAGGGAAAGAGGGAAGGGGGGGGGGGGGGAGGGGAAGGGGAAACGGGGGGGGGGAGGGGGGAAGGGGGGATTGGGCAATGGCCAATGGGGAAGGGGGGAATGGGGGAGGGAAGTTTGAATTTTAGAGTGAGAAGTTTGAATTCCTTGAGGGAAGTATATTGACTCTCAGCTCTCCCTCTACCTTTTCAATCACACCCTCCCTCTCATCGTGTTCCCTTCCTCTCTCCCTCTCCCTCTCCCTCTCCCTCTCCCTTGCGTTGCGTTGCGCTCCCTCTCCCTCTCTCTCTCGTGTGTGCACCCCTTCCCTTTCCCTTCCCCCTCTCCCTCTCCCTCTCCCTCTCCTTTCTCCTCCCTTCTCTCCCTCCATCTTTCTCCCCCCGTCTCTCCCTCCCTTCCTCTCTCTCCTCTTTCTCATCTCCTCTCTCCCTCCCTTTCTTCTATAGTGTGCAGCGGCAACACACACACACCGAGAGAGAGAGTCGCGCTGCCATGGTAGCACAGCAACGGCGAGCGAAAAAAAAGAAAATTATATATATATATATATATATATATATTAAATTTATATTTATTTATTTTTTGCCGCCGCTGCTGCTGCTGCTCTCTCTCTCTCTCTCTTTCCCTTACCTTCATTCCTTCCCCCTCTTCTTTCCTCTCTTTCCCTCTCCATTCTCTTCCCTTCCTCCTCGTCACCCACCTATCTAATTAAATTTATTTTAAAAAAATTATCACTCCCTCCTCTACTCTTCCCTTCCTCTCTCCCTCTCCCTTCCTCTCTCCCTCTTCCTTCTACTCTAGTCCTTCCTTCTACTCTCGCTCCCATCGTGCTCCCCTCCCTTCCTCCCTCTCCCTCTCCCTCGCGTTGTGCTCCGTTCCCCCTCTCCCTCTTACTTTCCTTTCTCCTCCCTTCTCTCCCTCTCTCTTCCCATTCTCCTCCCTTCTCTCCCTCTCTCTTCCCTTCTCCTTTTCCTCCCTCCCTTGTCCAAGAGATCGGCAGGACGGAGGCGGCGACAAAAATAAAATAAAATAAAACAAAACAAAACAAAATAATATAAAACAAATCAAAATAAAATAAAAATTTTAATTTTAATTTAAAAAAATAAATTTCCCTCTCTTTTCACCTCCATCAAGATACGTCATTTGAAGGTGTTTGCTTAAAAAATCTTTGTAACTATTGCAAGGTGTTTATTGGCACCATTATAAAGTTCTTTGAGATTATACCATTTTTGCTTTTTGAAACTCTGAATGGTGTTTATTGGCACCGTTATTAACTCTTGGAGATTTTAGAGTTCCAAAACTCTGAAAGGTCTTTATTAACACTGTTATTAAGCCTTGGAGATTTTAAAGGACTCTCACGGTAAATTAATCTAATGCATGGACTTTATATATATATATATATATATATATATATATACACGTACGTATGTGTGTACGTATGTACGTACATACATACACACACGTGTGCATACACACACACACACATATATACTTTATCCATGGATTTAAATGATTTTTATTTATTAAAGTTATTAAAAAGTTAAACTTTTAAATGAAGATTCTTTAAAATGAAGAATTATACTAGGATTTCTACAATATAGAGTAATGTAAGAATTACATTTCTTAGTTTTTGCATTATTAGTACAATATGATAGTGTAAGTAAATAAACTCTTTATTTCAAAAGGGTAGTGTCATCTTTTGGTTTTGGAAGGATATTTTCATAAAGTAGATTTTTTCAATAGAAATTTAAGTACAAAAATGAATCAAGACCATGCACCAGTTACGTTAATTTTCATAATTTTAGTTTTATTTGCTACTGTTTCTTATCTTTTGGTGTAGTTTATCTTTGTTAAATTTTTATAATTTTGATTTTATTTCCTTCAAAACACTCTTAAAAATTCCTTGTTTTTATGTTTTTATCTGTGTTTTGAAGCGTGAGTTTTTCCTTAAATTTTATCCATAAACTGTCCAAAAGTATCTATTAAAATGAATTTGTACATTGACAAGTCCAAAATTAATGAAATAAGTGTTGTAGGTAACATTCTTCTATCCTTCTAATAGTTTCATCTCTGTGAACCATTCCTAATGCTTTGTCATATGAGATGATGCACCACTATTGATGTACCAAGAATCTTGATCTGTTTGATCAACTTGATAACTACTACAATCCTTTTTTGAATTGCAATCTATGTCGGGATACATTATTTTGGTCTTCTACATATCCTCACTTGCAAGAAACATATTCTGGGGCTCATTGGCATAAGGACTATGACTTAAATGTCCGCCGTGATGATTTCCTCTTCGTTGCAAATTCCCTTGATTGCTGCTAGATTGACCTCCTTGGTTTCTTGTAGTAGCAATCTCTTTCATAGTTTCCAAACTTATGATAGTAGTTGCACTGAATGTTTGACACGTTGGTGGATGCATTCTCTCATCCTTGGAATCTTCCTCTGTTGGAATGATTTTGTTCTTGGACACTGATGTTGATGTTGATGCTACTAATTTCTTCATGGACGTTGATGCTGTTGTCGATACAGATATTGATGTTGCTAATGATGACTTTGATGCTGATGACCACTCCTTTGAAATGCTCTCTCTCTTCCTCTGCCTTTGCCTTTGCCTCTGCTTCTATCTAAAGCTATGAATGCTTAATCATTAGAATGACCTTTGCATGCGTGAATGGCTTGAGTCTTGAGTTCTTCACCAAGTAAACTGACTGTAATTCTTCCAATGTTGGAATTTGACATTGAATGACAATACTCTCGACTAGATACTCGTATCCCTCTTCTAGTCCATTCAGGATGACTTGAACCATTTCTGCGGGATTCATAGTCTCTGTTGCTCCTACAAGTTGATTGTTGTAATCTTTGATCCTGAGTATGTTGGCATGATGAGTTTTGTTGCTGTTGAGAAAACTCTGGCTGAGTTGGTTTCTCAGTGTGAGAGTCATGGATGTGTTCTTAGACTCGTAAAGAGCTGCGAACATATCCCATGCTAATTTTGATGTCTTCACTATGTTGAGCTATCCAAGCATGACGTCTTGCACATTATTCTTGATCAAATGAGATGCATATTTCTCTTTCTTGTCCCATCCTACATGTTCTTGGGCAATGGCAAGATCTATTGCAGGTGTGGACAATGTTGGTGTAGGTGTAGGTCCCGTTGCTTGTGCTACGACAACGGTGAGAGTGGATGCTGGATCATCCGATGGTCTAAGTGTAGACCCATCAACATACTCCCATTTGTCTTGAAGTACAAGAATTGTCTCCATTTGATATTTCCATGTGCTATAATTGGAATTGTCTAGCCTAGCAAATGCCTCCGAATTGAGGTTTCTAGTGGTAGACATGATGCAAGAAAATGTATTCAATCTGTTGTGAAAATCACTGTCTGAATCAACTGCAATCTGAACTATCGATGAAGATAAAACTTCAATATATAATCAATCTATTACTAGGCTTGTGGCAAATGATGCCGGGAATAGCCAAGAGGCTTTACAAGGCTCAAATAAAGTGCATAATACCCAAAAAATAGCCGATAGGCTTTACAATGGTGGCATGTGAGTGTAAAATGAGAAGATGTAAAATCTGACGTTTGATCAATCAACCAATTCCTCTAAACACTCTGAAGTCTACTCACTGAACTAATGGTGGTAGGGTTTCAAGAAATGTGATGATGTGGAACAGCATGTGAGCATAGGGATTGACTGTGAGTAGGAACTATTTGGGAATTTTTGGGCATGGCTTTGAATGGTTTCTTTGGAGTTCTCTCCTCTAAGGATGAACTACACTACTCTGATCTAGATTTGGACCAACCATCGAGCGATGAGAAGTAGCAAATAATTCCTTTTCTTTGTTCATTGTAGGTGTTGGGTCAAATGTGTTGATGTAGAGGCTTGTGTGCATGCAAGAAGTGTATTTGTCACATTAAGGCTAAAATGTATGTGATACTTGCACTGAAATGTGGACATGATGTGATGAGCGCATAGAGCACAAAAAATTAAGCATTTTTCCTTTTTGGAGTGCCCTCAAATTCTTCCTCGATCAAAAGATATGCCTTGATCTAGGTGGAGGGGCAAAAAGGTGAAAGTGATGATGTGAGATATCTCAACAACAAAAGCAGAATGGAAGAGGGTGAGAGAAAGGAAGAGCTAGAAGAGAGAGCCACACAAGTTTTGGTGGCTGCAGAACACCCTAATCTTCTATGTCATCCATATATATATGTGTTTGAGTATTATACATAACTGGGGTTAAGGTACAGTGGCCTTTAACCCCCACAACCTCCCACCTAAAGGCCAATGTGCCTTTAAGTGAGAACAACCAATGAGCATACTATCCAATGCCCATCAAAACACGACAATACTCAAACCGCTAACTAGGTAGACTCTTTGTCAGCATATCTGCAGGGTTATCCTCTGTATGAACCTTGACAAGCTTTATGCACTTGTCCTCAAGTACCTTCCTGGTATAATGGTACCTGACCTTAATGTGTTTGGTCTTTGCATGAAAGACTGGATTCCGTGCTAACTGAATAGCACTCGTGGAATCACTATGCAATGTCGGTACACCTGTATGAATCCCCAAATCTCACTAGCCGATCAAGCCATATAGTGTGGCTGCAACATACTTGGCCTCTGTGGTAGACAAAGCAATGCACTTCTATGTGCGAGACATCCATGACACTACACCGAGCAGATACCCACCCTTCTTGGTACCCTTCATGTTCCTCATGCACTTAACTGCCTCCCAACCCCTCTTTCCTGGATTAGCCATATACTGACCAAAAACTCCCACTGCAAATGCAATGTTCGGTCGAGTAGCTATCATAGCATACATAAGACTCCCAACCGCTGATGCATAAGGAACCTTGGCCATCATGGCCCTCTCCTCATCTGATTTGGGACTATCTACCTGACTCAGTTTCACATATGGAGGCAATGGAGTATCTGAAATACCTGGAACACATCGCTTTTCCGAGCTATAGCATAAGCCCACACTTTCCTAGTTGCATCATCAATGAATGTCACATAGTATTCAGCCCCACCTAATGACCGTGTAGGCATGGGACCACATACACCTGAATGCACCAGATCAATATTTTCAATCTCTTTCTTTCCCCTTCTTTTATGGGCTGATTTAGTCTGCTTCCCATAGAGACAGTGCTCACAAAATTCAAAATAAAAAAAACTCAAATGTGGTACATAACCCAAATGGCATAAGAGTTTTCATTCCATTATGGCTCATGTGCCCCAATCGGCAATGCCACAAAGAAGTACTTGGCTGCTTAGTTATTGCAACAACATGATCAGACACCCCTGATACATGTTAAGGGATACAATGTCCCACACTTGGCACCCCTAGCCAAAACCATAGAGCCCTTCTAAATTTTGCAACTCAGAAAGTCAAATGTGGTCTAAAAACTAGCATCATCTAGCTAACCCACTGAAATAAGACTCTTGGTCAGGTTAGGAACATGTCTCACATTTTTCAAAACAAGTGCAGACCCATTTGCAAAAGAAAACTTAATGTCACTTGCTCCCACTATGTCACGTGCATAGTTATTTCCAAGATGCACACAACCTATCTTTCCACTGCCATAAGTGGAGAACCATTCCCTATGGGGAGTAACATGGAATGAAGCACCAGAATCCAAAATCCAATCCTGGGAATATGCATCATCTGAAGTGGTAAGAAAGTCTACAATAGGTAGACTAGACATGAAGAGAATATCATTGTCACTATCATTAGTGACTGCATTAATCTCCTCGATCTTCATTTTTCCTTTGTCCTCCCTTGGACTCTTTTCCTTCTTATTTGCACCCCAATTTGCATTCTTTTTCTTATCCTTTTGCTCTCTTTTCAGCTTGTAGCAATCCTTTTTCATGTGGCCCTTCTTGCCATAGTGGTAACACTCAATGTTCCATGCCCTGGATTTGCTATGAGACTTCCCTCTTTCTTGGGACATCCCCATGAACTGTGATCTGTCCCTTTGCACATTTAAGTCTGCATCTTGCTTGTTGCCATTCATAGACTTCCGTCTAATCTCCTCGGCCAACAAGCTACCCACAACATCATCAAACTTCAGTACTCCACCAGGTACAGAGTTACTAACAGCTGTATGGAAGGTATCCCATGAGGATGACAATGAACATAAGAGAAATATTGCCCTAGTCTCCACATCAAAATTAATCTTCTAGGCTTGAAGCTGGTTGAAAATAATATTGAATTCATTCAAGTGAGAAGCAATGGAGACCCCTTCCTTCATTTGCAGTTCAAACAACCTCTTCATGAGGTAAACTTTATTAGAGGCAATTTCCTTCTCATAAGTGGCACATAATTTCTTCCACAAATCTTTCGTAGTCTGCTCATTTACCACTGTGAAATAAGCTGACTCTGCAAGATGAAGTCTTACAATAGACTTTGCGAATGCATCTAGCTCATTCCAATCATCCTCAAACATATCTGCAGGCTTAGCTTCAATCCCTGACAAGGGTTTAATTTGCTTCTTTTGAATAAGCACATCCTTTATTTGTTCTTTCCACAAAGAAAAGTTTGTCCCATTAAACTTTTTAATGCCGAAAAACTCCTTTTCAGGCATGGAAGAGAATGCCATGATGCAAATGAAACAAAATCCCAAATGCTAGTACTTACAAGAGAGAAATCACACCAAATACTAGGTGCACCCAATATGTCTGCCTTAATGAAGGATAGTGTCACCAAAACTCAAGGCTCAAAGCATCAAAATGCATCTGACTCATGTTCATATAGTATGCATCCATATGAGCAAATATGGCCCAAAAGAAAATGTCAACCCACAATGACAAAACAATGGCAAATATAATGCCAAATGGTAATAAGAGCCAAATGCCTCAAGCATAAACACCGTCCATGGGCATAAGCATCAATAATGTCTCATCCAAGAGATCATAGCACAATCTGTGCATCCAGTACAATATGTCAAAGCTGTTCCTTAGAATAAAATAGCATCTGTGTGCTAAACGTCCATCAATAAAGCATCCCACAAGGCAATCTGAGCCTATCAGTGCATCCAACAAGGATCGTAATGCATCCAAATGGCCTGTAAAGCATCCAGTGCAACCCAATGCAAACCACAAATGAGCGCACATGGCTCAGACTGCAACCAAAGTAATTTGCATAAGGTATATCCAAGAAATCACAGCCCCACGGCAATGATCGCTAGTGAAAATAGAACCTGGGATGTCTCAAAACATGGGCGTCACTACATAATCGAACTTAGCAAGACAATCTACAAATATCTCTCTTCTGCCATAACTCCAAAATCTCATCCAAGCATGGAGTAAGAGTCATGTCTCACTAAATGCAGGCATGGGACCGCCTAGGTGGAGGGGTGTGGAGGAACAAGTGGAATCCAAGAAGATTTTCATATATAAAAAATATCACCAAAAGTATGTACATAAAAAATATATGCATTTACTTGCAAAAAATGAACCTTAGGAAACTTAACCTTAGCCAAAATGCCAAATGGCAATCAATGAGAAGGTCTTGGAAACTTTGAGAAATTTCCTTCAAAGAGACGACGGAAAGACATAAAGAATCACAACTCCCTCATTCTTCACGGAATGGCAAGCAGCTTTGTTAACATATGTTTCAAGCAGTCCCGAATCCAACCCCGAATCCAACAGGACAAACAACTCTGCAAATGGAGGCTCGGATGTTGAGTTTTCACTCACATAGAGTTACGTAAAGAAAATAGCTGCACAACTCCAACCGCATAATCAAGCATAACCCAAGGATAGATAATTAAATAGTTCCAAGGGAGTTGTTAACCCAATGGAAACAAGTATCAAAAGCACACTTAGGAACTACCAATATGATATCGTTTTGTGTGTGGAGTAGCAACATAGCTTTGCTTATAATTACTTAAGATTGAACATAGATATTGATGGATCTAATAGGATAGGGATAGCCAAAAACGTATCTTGAAAATATTTGACCATACTTTTAAAATCATGATCTAGAGAGAGGTACATAAAAGTAGGTAGAGAAAGACTAAGACCCTACTTTTTGAGGAGTCCCCTACATTTTGTGTAGAGACTATTCGAAGTTCACTACATTTTATGCACAAACTGTCGTACACTTAGTGTATCTGAGACTATAGCTCAAGAACATGTGTAAATATCTCTCAATGGAAAGAGGATCGCACTCTTTAGCACTCAATGCTTAGTTCACTTTTGTGTTCATGTGCTTCATATCTTGTTTTTTATGCTATCTGACACTATCAACATATGCTAGCAATACATCACCCTTGCAACCCTTACTTGCACTTCATGCTCCTCCTCCTTTCCTCCTCTTAACTCCTCCTCCTCCTCCTCCCTTTTCCCCTTCCTTCCCCTCCTCCCTCCTCTTCAAATTCCTCGTCCTTCCTCCTCCTCCTCGCTCCTTCACCTTCCTCTTCCTCCTGCCTCCTCACCCTCCTCCATTCTACTCCTCACCCTTGTTCACTCCTCCATGAATCCATGAAGGGGACTAGCTCTCCATTACTCAATCCTACAACTCATTTTCAACCATGAAATGATCCTAAAACCGAAAACTCTCTCTCAACCTTAAAACCCTAGTTGGATTTCTTAATCCTATCCTCCTTCTAAACCTAATCCTTTACCGAACAATCCATGAAGGAGACCAGCTTTTCATGAAGTCGTCCAGATTGAGAAAGAGTTGCAAGGTTGAGAAATGGAGAGCTACTCTCATCCTAAATCTTGCAACACTCTCTCTCTCTCTCTTAACTCATCCTAAACCCTACAACTCTCTCTTAACCTTAAACCACCTAGTTAGATATCTCAACCCTATCCCCTTCTATGCCCTACAAACCTTTCCTAAACCCTTGAACCCCTATGGAGGTGAGAACTTCCATCAAACCTCAAGAACAACAATTATTTGTCTCCTAAGCACTATAAGGACCATTTGTTATGCTTTATCCTATACCCCTTACTAGAATTAAACTTGAGGACCTATGTTACACTTGTGAACATCTATGCTAAAACAAGTAAGGACATAACTATAGGTGACAAAAATCCCTGAGAGCTCACTAAGAAATATGTAAGCTAGCACATGAGTTCAATGGAAGGGGTTTTATTTTCTTGTGCAGTTACAGAAAATATACATACATAAGGGGTACCTAAAACCCTTTTGTGGAACACACATGATGTAGGTCATTTTACATAGTGAAGGCCTAAGCAAAGTCCTCAAAATTGGATGAGAGAAAACATGACAACACTCTCCCACCAAATTAAGATTTTCCAATACTTGTTTTGTGTCCTCACCACTGTCTCTTATTCTTATTCTTTCCCATTTAGATTCATTTTCTATGTTCCCTCCATCTTTATAATTCCATTACTCTCTCTCTCTCTCTCTCTCTCTCTCACACACACACACACACACACCAGCACTTCACTGTTTTTGCAACAAAGCAGACAGTTTTCTTCTATCCTACCATCAACAATGATGGCGGGATGTCCTGGAGCAATCTGAACCTTATTGGGGGTAACAAGGGATATGCAACAGGAATCTACGCATGATGCAACTATTGCTCACCAACCTCATTCTACAGATCTATGATGATTTGCATAATGGAAGGATTCCACTCCAACAAATCATCTGCCATTGCTTGTGCTGTAGAAAAACACACGCCTCATTAGCAGTTCGCTTTCCTTTGGATTGATGCACTGATCACCTTCCGTTCAATCATCTCTGCATTTCCTCTTTTGACTATGGAACAACTCTCAGCAACCTTCAATGCAATGTGGGAAATATGACAATGGGAGCTTCTTGGCTCTGATACCACAATATTGGGGCAAACTTACAACACGAGAGAGGAGAGGGATGCTACAATTTCATTATGGTGAGGAGTTACTTCTTACAGGCTGCATTACTTCTTCTATACTTCATCTCCATCTACAAGGAGACCACTTAAGCCCATTTTCATCTATCCTTTAAAGATGCCACCTCATATAGATACAACCACTCTCTACATTCATGTACATGTAAGTATGTATCGCCTATACATCAACACCAATATCATGGAATGGGATAGTGATCCCAATGGGAGGAGAGAGCATGGGGTGGGGGGGGGGGGGGGCGTATGGGTGGGTGGGAATGGGTGTAGGTGTGAGTCAAACATTGCAAGTTCAAGATTATTCCTAAACTTAAGAGTGGGTGTTCGTGGGTGTGGTTGTGTGTGTCTCTGGGTGGGTGTGGGTGTGGGTGTGTGTTTGTGTGTGTTCTAGGTGTGTGCGAGTGTAGGTGTATGTATCTCACTGAAAGTTCATGTTAATTCCCAAACATAATGAAAAAAAGCATGCGGTCTTAACTTCATGAGAGTCCGCTCAGAAGCTTCAAAACCATTGACTTCACCATGCAATAGCTTGGAATTAATGCTTCGACATCCCTACTAACTTCATTAGAGTAGGTGCAGGTCAACATGAATACATGTCCACATTAGTTTTCATACATTTGTTCACACTGTCCAATGTGCTGATTTTGTATCACTTCTCTGGAGTGATGAAAGCTTAGACTAAAAGGCAGTGCTAATCAAATGCAGTCCTGTTCTGCATTCAACCACAAGCACCATAAAAGAAACAATGGCTACAAGTTCTAGCTCCAGACACATTTTAAACACAGGATATGCATGTCAACTTCAGAAGATTTAATGGCATGTTATTTTGTAAAAGAAGCATACAAAACCAAATTGATTCCAAGATGGCTTTCAAAAAGTTTGATTTAAAGGCTTAAAGAAGAGAGAAAAGATTCATTAAAATTTTAATTACCACAACACTGCAGTAAAACATTGGACAGCTCCAAATTTCTGAGTGTGCACTTTTTACACAAACGTGCAGAACTCGGAAAGGGGGATTTCTTCCCATCCACCGATCATAAACTCATCTTGTGGTAGAAAGTGGTCTGCAAAAGCTGTGGTGGAACTAGATGTGTAGATATCCAATTCAAGAAATCCAATTTTATGCAGGCTGTGTTGAGTGTGTCCTATACATACGAGGAATAAGAAATAGGATTCATGCTCCTGTGGTGGTAGGAATGCAAGCAGCAGAAGCCAGGTTTTGAAATTCAGAGAGAGGCAGTGTGATAGCTGCATGCTCTTAGGGAGGTATAAGAAGAGCTCATTGAAGTATGTGTTATTGTTCGGCCTCAAAGGAGAGAGCTCAAGGACCAGGAAAGCAACCTTATAGAAATCAGCGTCCTCGGCACTGTAGTGCTCACTCAGGTCCTTTGAGATGTAGGGGAATGCAAATGCTGAACCATCAATGTACAAGACCCAATAGCAGTCCCAATGGCTGTCCCCATCAGTGTCGAGGATTTCTCTGACTCTTGTTGCAAATTCTGCACAGAAGCTTGCTGTATCCGCATAGAAATATGGATCGTCCCAGTCACTGTCCCGATAGTAATTTCGATCGCCTTTGTCATCGCCTGCTGCTGAAGCAAGAATCCAGCGGCATGCCCTGCACTGGCGTGGATCTGAGCATTTGGCCAAATGGGTTCTGAAGGGGAGGAGGTGAGCCTCCAGGGAGCGGCATGAAAGGTGCAACAACCCAGTCTGCAATACGTTCAACACCTCCATTTCTTTTGTCTTCAAGAGGAACTTAGGTAGCATAGGCAACCCAAAGTTCCTATCTGTGCGTGACACACGAGAGGAGTAGTAGTGATCTGAGCGAAAGTGAGGAGCCCAAGACAGTCCGGCCACTGGGAATGGCTGATTAAAGCTTGCACATAAGGCAATCAGGAGCGCTTGCTCGCCTTGTTGCACCAAAGCCTTGCACAGTTCCACTATTTGCTCCTCAAGCGATCGTCCTGTACGTACCATTTGCACTCCTTCAGTCCCGAGCAACGCTAGGATAGACAACACCCTGTCTTCTTCATGTCCCTCTGAACAATCCCGCATCGCAATTTCCTTCACCAGCTCCGCATATGTCACCAACCTTTGCTGTAACTCTTGCAAACTTGTTCTATCTGGGTGGTCCTCAGAAAGAATTCTCTCATAGTCTCTTCCAATAGGTGCGCAACTTCTCCACCTTTCCCTCATACTGGGTATATCCTTGAAAGAACCCGATTTAAGCCGGTCAATAAAATGCCTCGTTTTCTTGGTAATATCGAGAGCGGTACATAAAGCAGTAACATCACTCCCTGCACGAGCAGCACGAGCTGCAGCAGCACCGTAATACGTTTCGGCTTCATGCAAGGTATGTATGAGGAGAAGATAGCCCATTGATTCCACAAAATACAGGCATGACTGTTCAGGTACCTGCCTCACACTCTTGAGAAATTGCATGCACTCGTTGGAGTTTGGGTGCTGTAAGAAACTCCAAAATTCTGCTATGCCAGCATTGTCAAGGGGCTCCATCGAACCCCAACATCGTGACCCACTAATGCCTGGATTAAGCATGGCAGGTTTCATCGAGTACAAGTGAGACATCGCCTCAATTCTGCTGGTTTCCTTCAAAAATGATTTTGACATTGGCAGTGCATCCTGCAGCCACAGCGAAAGCCAATCCAATATGCCCTCCTCCTTTGCTTGTTCTCGCAGCTGTGTTATGCCTACTGAGAGCCGCTTTGCTTTATGACAAATACAATAAAAATGTGCATGCTTGTGCACCAGGACAAGTATGAGCTTTGTAATCGCTGCTCTATCTAACTCAACAATGAAAATTAGCTCTCGTGAAAGCAGGAACTCTTGAAGTGTCCACACCCTCGAAAACCACCGTGGCAATTCCCAATCCATCGTCACTAATCCAAAACCCATGCCAAAACCATGAGTCAACACATAGCAACCCAAGCTACAGCCATAAAACGCTCCCATATTGGATATCTCACCACCCCTTTCCTCTTCATCTGTTTGGTTTATGCATAAAGCATCAAACCATACCATTCTCACGCCATCATCTTGCAACATCTTGAGGAAAGCAGCAAAGTGATCATAGCACGCCTGCCTTCTGAAATCGCCCCTTTCAAACAGTCTGCTGTACTCACTGGCACGATTTCCCTCTTGCAGCAGCACTTGTTTGCCAACTTGTATCGACCACTCCCTGACCATTTCAGTCCATGTGTGCGAAATGATATGGAAATTCCAGTCCTCGGGCTTAGTGAAACAAACTCCCCCCACAATACTCGAAAGGGTAGCATTTATGTCGATCACTCTCACCGGGAACCTATCTGCGAAGGCAAGCAAAAGGGCTTTACAAAATATGCATGCAAAGCATTATGATAAAAGATCAGCCTCTCATGCTTGGCCTAGTACGGTATGGTAGTACTGTGTAACCATACCCCTGCGTACATTAGCTCCCTTGTGTATGGCCATTCGGATACATTATAATACAGCTCTGGGAGCAAATTATTAGCAAGGAAATACGGCTAAAGTGCTAAGGTGAAATCTAGCCAGAGATACCGGATAATTTACAAACTTGCCTGTAGGGCCTGCTGGAGGAATGTCTGCTGGTGACATGGTAGCCTGTGTGTCTGGAACTTTGTCGTGTACCTCCGACTGGATTTTGATTTCTTGACCTCGATTTTCTGTGTTGGACACTAATACAGAACTACCCGCAGGTGAATTACTCTGATCCTCCAAACTGTCGCGGATGGTGGGAGGGGCAGCAGCATTTACATCGATCACTCTCACGGGAAACATATCTGCGAACACAAGCAATTGGGCATTAGTGCAGCACCTCACATGAACCGAGGGAAAATACAAAAGTAAAGCATTACGAGAAAAGATGGTGATCTTCTTTTTTTTTTTTAAATAAATAAAAGCCGGCTCATTTTAAAGAGGAGGTTAACTCAGTGGTCCTGCCGTTGTTTATAAGATGAAAGACTATGTTATGGGCTATGTCTGTATGGTTGTGTATAGTAACGAATGGTCGGACGAGTAAATGTAATTTGTTCCGCTTATTGCATATGCGTTGTTTGAGTCAGTCCATATGTGGTCTATTGTTGTGCCATGTATCGTAGTGTTGTCTGTAATCAATTGTCGCATACCATGTTTTTGAAACATTTTTTTAAGATTTATTGCGGGTGCCCCGTCGGTATTGTAGTCAATATTGAAGTCGCCTATAACATAGGTAGTTGTTTGCTGTGGTATTTTTTCAAGCATTGTTTCTATTGTTTCGGTTAGGTTTTTTGCTTTTGACCTTGGTGACTTGTAAGTATTAAGGACTGCCAGATTCTTGCATGTTTGTGTGCGGTAGATCATTGATAGGCACGTGCACCCCTCGTTGTATGCCTCATTTTGTGGTATTGGCTGCATTTCTGGTTTTGAATAAGTTGCTAGCCCGTGCCCTTGGCACATCGAAGCTTCATAGAAGCGTTGGAACCTTCTGTTGCTTTTCATTGTGTGTGAGTTTCTTGAAAACATAAAATGGTTGCAGCCATGATGCTTCTGGATCTTGTTATGTCTTCTCGGTGTAGTTGAAATGACCTTGTATTTAGGCTTTGCAATGTTTTGAACTGATTGTCTTTGCCATCGAAGTCGATTTGCTTGAGCTTCCAGTTGCAATGTTGGTGTAACCTTTGCAACTCTTTCTAGACGCTCGTATCTGTTTTTATCTGATTATTCTCTAGTTTGGAAAGAAAATATAGCTTTTTTGGGTCTCGGACTCATGATAGTGCCGTGTAAACCAGCCCATGCGTCTGCACCCCCATCGGGTCGAAAGCTAGTTTTTCTAATGTCAGGCCTTGCGATCGATGGATTGTTCTTCCTGCTGCTGCTTGAATTGGGAATTGCCTCCTTGTGATTGTGTTTTTTGGGTTGTTGCCAATTTGTATCTCGCGAGTAACACGTTCAATTAGAGTCCAGTTCGGATTTGCATCGGCTATGTACAGGTGCCTGTGCTCATAGCGTGCACGTTGTCCTGCTCTCTTGTCATTTAGCTCGATCCAGGTAATTGATGGTGTTCTTGAGGTGTCTGCTCCTTTAAAAATGCCGTCAGTGCCATTAATGATTCCGTCGCTGATGTCAAGGTTTCCCGAGCATACTTCAACCAGCATCCCTGGTTTCAGCAATTCTAAGTGCAGGCCAGTAGTTTTATGGGGGTTGTCAGGGATTGCAATGTTTTTGCTGCAAGAGTTTTGCCTATGATCAGTCGCTACCATGATGTGCGAGACTCCGTCGTTGCTTTCAAAGACAGCCATATTGTGTTTGTCCTTTGCTGCATTTGTGTTGAAAAGGTGCGGGACATTGTTTTTATCGAGGGGTTCCTTGTAGTGGTTTGCATTTAGTTTGTGGACATCCTCAAGTGTCTGTGTCCCTGTCCTTATTTTGTTGAGGACTGCCAAGTACTCTACATTTTGCTGCCGCATTGGCTCCTGCAGCTCGTAGTATTTTATGTGTTTCCTCCAAAAAGAACCCAACGTACACCCCGTCATCGCACGCTCATCGAAAATCCAAGAGTCTTTAACGGGGCTTGCTTGGCAAAGGTCGTCACACAACAGGACGTCAATGCCTCCAAATGGCTTGTCATGGTTATGCCTTAGCTCCCTCATTCGCATGTCTACTGCAAGGAATGTGTTGATTCCTACCAAAGATATTTCGTCCACTCATATTGCTTGCACGTCTTTGTACTGTGCGGCCAGTGCCTGTAACTTTTCTATTGAGAGGCACACGTATGTGCTGGTTAGCAATGGCAGGTGCAGGGCTGCATGTATGGTGTTCCCGTCTATTGCTTGAGCCGCTTTCCCAGTGTAAGCTAGCAACAGTACTTTTGGCAAATCCACATCCGTAGTTGATTTGTGTGAGTAATGTCGCCGTAGGGCTTCAGCTATTGCCTATGCAACGTGCGTTTTCCCTGAACATACGTTGCCTGAAATGAATAAATGCAGGTCTGCATCTGGTTCCGTCCTCTTTCTTAGCATGATGTCATCCAGAATGTTCCTCTGTTCTGCATTCATTCCTCTTAGGATTTTGATGTACTTAGGGTTCGCAATTGCATTTTGCCTGCATTGTTGAAGTCTGTCATTATTCTGTGTCGCCTTGGTTTGTTGCATGTCATGCCTGAAGTTGTACTCATCGCCAGGAGCCATCAAGATGTCGGTGTTGCTGGTTCCTGTAGAGTGGTCGCTGTTGGTTGTCGAGGCCGTTGTTGCTGTAGGCATCTGGACGAACAATGACTGATTGGAATCGATTATGTGTTGTGCCTCTCGTACATGTCCTTCCAGGTCGGGATTGCCGAGACCAAAATGTGCTCTTTGTCCAGAAATGGTAGGTTCAGCAAGCATAACTCTCTGCAATGGTTCTCGGGTTCTTTGTGCTTGTTGTAATTATTGAACCGTATTAATGTTTGTCTTGTTCTTTTTCGAGTGCTTCCCCTCGTCATGTGTAGTTGCTTGCAAATGAAGCTAGGCATATGCCATGCAGTGGTGGCTACGCTCTTTGGGTGTACTTTGTGACAATATCATCAAAGAAGATGTCAGTGCTTTCTGGCTGCATGAGCTCTAGCTGAGCTCGGTGCTTGAGTAGCAGCGTTCTCTCTTCAATTGGATTTGTGTTGATGTACATAAACTCTCTTGTAGAGGTTGTCAAAGGAAGTGAAAGGCAAAGGTAGACAGCTTGTTGTGTGCTGATGTGTTGCATATTCAAAATTGCATTGCCGACCTTGCACACACATTCGTCTGCTGGATAATTTCCCTTGACGCTTTCGTCCATTGCTGTCTTTACCCCGTTGCATTTGACTCTTTGTCATTTTTTGTCATGTAGGATGTGTAATACGCTGCAGCCCCATGGGGATTTAGTACAAATTGGATGTCTGTGTTCGCTCCCCAAAGTCTCGTCAAATGGAGGTTGAAATTGTTTGTGTATATATCCCTGGGTTCTCTTTTTAAGAAGACCTTTGCTTCGGACAAGCTGCTCCTAAGTGTGAGTTCATACTCCTCGTTTGTTATTTGCAAAAACTGAAGCAAGCCTTCCACAATAGGGACATCTAATGTTTTGTCGCGTACAGTTGCTTTGATCTTCAAGTAGTTTGATGTATGCCCCTCCTTGTCCACTTCACTGGACAAAGGTCTCAGGATTTTTGTATGGTCCATGGGCGACCTTGGGAAGCCAAATCTGCATTCTTTCCTTTTCTTCTTGCAGGTTTTCCTGTGCTGGTGCGTCTGCAAATTTGAATTGCTATTGTCGAGCTTACTGCTATCAGCTGTGATCCATTGATCGATGAATTTTGCAATGTCGATGTCACTGGTTGTGTTGAGGGACGGCGCGCCATCCAACCATAACAAGCCATGGTCATGCTAGCTTCCTCTATTTGGAAATTCTGTCACGAAGAAGAAATCAAGAATTTTGCCCAGGATACTCTCATCTTGTCAGAGCAAAGTCTTCGGAGCCCTGAATCGATGCACGTAATAATGTGCTGTCGTGAGGATCCGACCTCATCAGCTCTTGTAGTTCAGAATCAGTCTGTGTTGTGCCGCTATGCAAGTTGCTGCCTCTCAGTTTGTGGAGGCACCGCACAAGTGGTTCCCATCGTTTCTCGGCCGCCGAAAGTGTCACGAAGAACGTAGGTGGCCCGATTTTCCTGACCATGGCAAACAGATTTCGTTTTGACCTCATTTTGTAGTCTATTGATGTCCTGAGGCATGCGAAGTCCCGGAATCCTATCCTGGATTGTAGTAGCCTCTCTATGTTTGTATCTGTTCTGGCTGTTTGTGCCTCAATTGTCCTTCCCTGCAATTGTGCCTTTCTTGGCATGATCACCACATCAAGAAACAAGCCCTCAAAGATGACATGCTTATGATATTGCACAATGCTCCAATGGGAGTGCTACAACAAATTCTACAACGGGTGGGAGGAGGATTACCAAAAAGCGAGCGAAGAAAAGCGAGCGAGGCCAAATAAGCGAGCGTGGACAAACAACAATGCAAGGTGTTATCTGTTTAATAACAGCCACATCATATTCATCCAGGACAGCCAATTACCACAATTTATGCTCTAAGAAAGCTTAACCACTCGCCTGCATCTTGGCTAGCATGTTTCCAGAAGTACATGTTCAAATCATGTTTCCTTTGTTGTGAAAAAGTAATGATAAAATAAAACATTGAATGCTTTCAATAATGAGAATAGTAACATATTACATTAACTGCTCTTCATGTTGTCAGAAGTCACCTTTTTTCTAAAAGTTATTAACTCCATAGCACAAAAAGCATATGTCATACAAAAAAAAGTTGATAGAAAAATTTGATGCTTTAAAATATATTCCAACCAACCCTTGGAATGATTGTACAAAATGTTTTTTTGTGCATTGCCAAAACATGGAAGCACACCTATATATATCATCCGCTTCCAAAGGAAATATAAAAAAGGCATCTAGGCTGCCTACTAAATGCTTCATGGGTTTCTTCCACCTTCAAAAAATACAACTTAGTGTAGCATCATGCAAGGAAGCACACCTACATATATTATCCGATTCTGAAGGAATTGAAAAAAAAGGGCATCCAAGCCATACACTACATACTTGATGGGTTTCTTCTACCACCCAGAGCTTGAAACAATTCAACTTTTGTCAATGCAGCCTGATGCATAAACTGATGCACCATTTCAGTTAAGCCCAAGACAACAATAAACACGAAGTATATGTGCTTGCAAGGCATGTAGGGACTTTTTCTTGCTTCCCTTTCTGTGAAATCAAGGCATGTGCAACGTGGAAACTCTGAAATCAAGACACTATATGTTAGCCCCTTAGACATTGATCCTGTTGTACGAACATGGAATACATGCACCTCATGTGGAATAATGATGTTCTCTCTCACCACCTCCCCATTTTCTGTAACTGCCTTGTGTATCCTTTCGTTGAAATCTTTATTCAACTTACTTCTCCATGAAACAAGCTTTCCATCACGATGAGAAGGGCGCACATGGCTAGGTGTATGGATCTGCTGTGCATAAGGAGGTCCCATCACACCAATAGAATCATCACTATTAAATATGAAACCTGCCCTTACAAGGGCACCCCTCTCGTCTACAGTCATTGATGTCCCACTTGCAACCTTCCATACACCTGGAGAGACCCCAGGAA
This sequence comes from Dipteris shenzhenensis, assembly GCF_047967505.1. NCBI lineage: Eukaryota > Viridiplantae > Streptophyta > Polypodiopsida > Gleicheniales > Dipteridaceae > Dipteris > Dipteris shenzhenensis. The sequence continues at coordinate 17,581,707 of NC_141628.1, forward strand.
CACCTTGAATGGATTTATCCACATTCCATGTATGGGTGACAGAAGTATTACAAAACCATACAAACTGCTCTGTCACTCCATGAGAATGTTGCCTTCTTCCCTTAAAACAAGGGGCTGGCACACCATAACTTGCACTTCTACCAAGTGCATTGATTAGTGCCCCACATCGTCTCCGACTCTCTGCCAAGTAGCCAAAGCATGTGACAACGCTATGTGGTTCAGTTCTCCTGATCGCCCAATTGGCTTCATGAATATCTATCTCTCTACAAACCACGTCCTGTGATGGACTTTTAAAATCAATTTGTCTTCTTTTTCCTATCACTCTCCTTGTTGTCACTGTCATGTATTCTGGTCGATGACTATCATTTGCATGGACCGATGTTGAACATTTTGAACCCCTCTTTCTTCTTATGCTCACCGATTCTGTTATTGGCCTATTCATCTCAGGAGATTGTATCCCACCCTCTTCAATCACTATGTGTGATAAATCCACAAGCCTATTTCTGTCCCCTTTACCAGACCCACTACCATCAAGTATTCTTCGCCGGAGAGCATCCAAATTTGGTCCTGTACCCAAGTGTCTTCCATTCATAAAGGCATTGTAGTGGGCACTCTGAAGGACACTCATTGCAAGATCTGCTGCACAAGCATCATACAATGTTATGTGTTTTGCATATCCATGTGCTGCTCTCATGCTAGAATGTTTTGTCTCTGAAAGGTTCACTGTAGGAACAAATCCAGAGTGCTCTTCTTGCTGCAAGAACATTCCCCCCCACTGGTTGACTCTAACATCCCACCAAGCAAGCCACGTATGCAATGTTGGTAGCTCACCCTCCTTCACATGAATTGGGGACCAATACAAATTCAATGTTTGTTTGCATTGGTCTGCAGAAGTTGAAGTTGTTGCCTCTCTCCACTTCCGACATAGAAGTTTATGCTCCTCCTGAAATTGCGGCTTAATGCATCGTCTGGTGTGCTCAACCATGCTCATCTCCCAATGGAAAACACAAGTTCTTTCTCTACCATCCATCACATTTTCCGGTCCCCCATTGTAAACAGTGCGGACAGCCAGCCAATTTGCTCCTGCTCCATCTGCCATGAATCCACGGAATTCAGGTTTTTTAAAACCATTCTTCTCCATTGTATTGTTCAGTAGCTCCCAGAATCGAACTTGAGCATGGTTATCCTCCACCTTGAATTCACATATTGCTTTAGTTAATAGTTCCCTTATGAATGGGTCATACACATGAGCACCCATTGTTGACCATCCCCTCACTCGATGCACATGGTCAAAATGAACCCATTGTGATCCCAAGCTCCCACCAGGCCGCATGCGATTCACTAGATCAACTCCTGATCCTGGACCAATGGTCGACATTTTGAAGATATGTGGTTGTTGTTCATCTTGCAATTGTTCAGGAAATAGGATACTTTGTAGGTATGGATATTTGCATCTCCTCTTTAAATCAAGTATTGAATCCATTCCACCATCCCCTCCTCTAGCCTCACTTCTTGCGCTCTGCACCACTCTCTGAAGCCTCCTTCTCTGGGTCATTGGTGTAATGGTTTCAAGCACTTCTTCGAACTTTTGATCATCTAGCGGCTCCACAACAACCCCATCCTTTGCTAGCATCATCTCCATCACAAGGTCTTGTGCCACAGACACCTCGATTTTTTTGCAAGAGGAATTTCCATTCAACCTTGCACGCATTGAAATGAGATCATCTACTTGCATTTCCTTTGCTCGACTTCTACCTTTTTCAACTGGATGGTCATGGAAACCCACATGCACTGCACATCTCGTTGTCTTCACTTGTTCATGGGGAAAGCAATAATATATAATAGCACTGCATAGGTAAACACACTCTGGTATTGCATCACAATGCTTGCACACAAGTGACCCCAAGGCTGGATCAATGGGACCAGGTAGAGGAGGTCTCCTAAGCTTTCCTTTCCATTGTGTATCATTTAAAACTCCCATTCGTTCAAGGAAAGGACAATCCAAATTACAACATCTCAAATAACCTGAACATCTACTCATTCTCACAACACCATTGAAGCAGTCTTGCGAACATGTGGAATATTTTGTCCAAACATGACCATCAGTATTCTGTTCCATTCCAGACATTGGTGAACCCTTAGGCATAGGTGGAAGTTCGAAGACAATATATCCATCATAAGTTAGAGGAAGCTCAGTAACTTTCTCCACTCGAACTGCAAATTTGAGCGCAACATGAAGAGAACTATTCAAAGGCATCCTCTCTATCAGTGAAACCACACTATTTAGTTCATGATTCATAAAGTCACCATGAGAACCTCTTTTATAGGGCATGTGAACTCTTAAGGTTGATTGTTGGCTACCACTAATCTTGAACCCTTTCTGACCATCCTCTAAGTTTACCACTGGAAGTACAATGGCAAGCTCATCTATTCCGATTTCTTGATGCAGCTCAATGTCCTCGTTCTCAATGTGAAAGTGTTCCTTAAGCTCCACCAATGAAACCTCCAAGAAAGGAGTGTCAAAACGAATGGTCAATGATTCGTGTTCTCCAAAGCGAATGAAAACTGAGAAAGGCATGATTCAAATGCTAGAGCCAAGATGTAGCACCAAACGACACCAACCAAAGAACAAGAGAAAAGCTAGCTACACAAAGGGTCCGGAAGCAGGGAGGCAAAAGAAGAAATGGCATAGATGTGTTGGAGACCGAAGAGAATGGAGCAAAGAGAAGTGTTGAAAGAGCCACTGAGAGGGATTATGGGAGAGAAGAGAAGAAGCAAGTTCGTCTCTGTAAGTGTCAAATGCAAATGGATGTCACTATTAGCATCCAAGGTGGTCGTTTAACTGCAAGTCTTTATTGAACAAGATGTGTTTATTTGTTTAGAATAATGGTAATCTTTGAACAAGATGCCTTCATGCATATAGTAACTTGAATGACGCCTCCATGCATTTCATTCAGTAAGGGTGTACATTTAATATAAATGAATAAAAAGAGAAGTAACTTTCAAATTTATATAATTGAAAGACTAAAATATTAAGAAAAAAATTAAAGATTTATAATTACTATATTTTACTAGTAATAGTTAGAATGAGTAGTATCTTCAAATCCATATCTAAAATGAAAACTATCAAAACTTGCTAGTTTACTTCACATTTGCATGAACGAGCAATATTACTATTTCCATCATGAGTCATTACAAGGTGTTCTCCTCACTATTACAAGGGTTATGCGGTTTATGGCGTTACCCATACCCACGTCTTCTCCTACCGTTTAATAATGACCAGGCCTGCAAAATCTGATAAAATCGTTTCTCTAAAGGCTAGGCCTGCCATTGACTGAGCGTTGGGCGGGGTGACAGGTCCATTGGAATTCGAGTGGAGTAAATGCTGATGAAATTGATGGAAAACATTGGCTCATAAAAGAAGAGGAAGATCTCAAGAAGCGAATCCTTTTGGGAAACTAAGCGTCGACGTCCAAGGTCCACACGAGTCTTCGACTGTGGAAAGAGGGCTTTGTCCGGACCAGAGGTCGAAGACTCCCCTCCGGCAGAAAGAACGTTTCTCATGTTCGAAGCTGTCGACGAGGCCACGCAAAGTAACAAGCTCGAACAGAAGGTAGAGAAACTTCAGGATTTCTGTTCGAAGCTTCAGGAAGAGATGGAGATTCTGAAAAACCGAAATAGTGTATTATATGATCAGCTTTTGTGTACTCGGGAGGTGGTGATTGTCAGCATGCTGAAACGAACTGCCTACAACCTCAACACGCATCTCAACCAGGCCTTGGAAGAGATGGCGAACAGATTGCGCAACAAAAAGTCCAAAAACGAATTTTACAAGATGTTTGATGTCTGCCGGGACGAGGAGGTGCTGCGCTTGATTTATAACTGTGTTTGAAGTCACAATTATATTCGTCTTGTATCACAGTTATATTCGTCTTGTGAGGGCATTGAAAAAAGCAAATGAAAGTTTCCTGGAAACATATCAACACGAAGGGATACAAACACAGGAATGCACTTCGGACGACATCCTAAACGGCGTTTACGTCAAGAGAATTCGGGATACTTTCCTCATCATCTCTTCGACACTTTCCTCGTCCTCGAAGCAGACCGTTGCTACGCTGTCACAACCCTTGTTTCTCTCGGTTGGTTGCCTTCTATGATCACAGCCTGCCTTCGCCTTATAACCTCGCTTCGCTCATTCTCTTTGGTCGTCGTCGTCGTCGTTCAGCAATCACATCTCTGGTTAAAAATGGCATGGAGATTAGTCTAGGTTGAAGGAATATTAGATTTCTGTCTCGTTGAGCAGACGTTAGTAGACTGCTTAAGCATGTATATATAAGCAACTACAGGCAAGCTTGCTCCGTCGCGCAGACATTAGACCAACGAAAAGCAAGCAATTGCAAATATATAAAGGATCCATAGACAAGCTTAAACCGTTGCGCTGATATAATCACACCAACAGAAATACGAGCATGTATACAGGCACCTGTAGGGCAAAGCCCGCTAGACACCGGGCAATGTTGCAAAATGCGGCAACGAAATGCTACTTCATGCATGAACATTAAGAAACGAACAGAAGGAGATCGCACATGAGCGACGTTCACAGACGTTTTTCATATGAAGAACGCGTTGAAAATTGAACGGCACCACGATCGTCGTCACCACGATCGTCGTCGTTGTCACTATATCGCTCCTGCTCCTTCTTCCATCTCTATCGCTCCAATATCTCCTCCTCCTCCAATATCTCTATCGCTCCTATATCTCTATCGCTCCTATCGCTCCTATATCTCTATCGCTCCAATATCTCTATCGCTCCTATCGCTCCTATATCTCTATCGCTCCAATATCTCTATCGCTCCTTCTCCAATATCTCCTCCTCCTCCTCCACCTTCACTCTCACTCCCCACTCCTCTCATTCCATTCCTCCTCCCCCTTCGCTCCCTTCTCATCCCTCCCTCCGTCCCCTCCACGTCTGCCTCCTTCATCACCCTCGCCTGACGCTTTTGTCCTTGGGCATCCCCTCCAACAATTCCGCCAGTTGCTCTCCTTCATGCATATACCTGCCCCTTATGAATAGCCTCGGCACCGCCACTGGTTTCCCCATCAGCTCTCTTAGCTCCTTTCTGAAGTCCTGATGCATCGACACATCCCTCTCGTCAATGTAAAGGCAGAAGCTTTGTAGCACTGCCCTCAGGCTATTGCAATCCTCGAACGTCTTCCTTATTCCCCGCAAGCTTGTAGTGTAAAGCACAACCCCCTTCTCCCCGCCATGCTGCTGCGTTCTCCGAAAGAAGAGGAGTTATCTGTCGCTCCACCTCCATTCTCGACCTCCATACCTGTCGCTTTTGGAATTCTTCCATCTCCTCTACTACCCTTCGTTTCTACTCATACCTTCGCCGCTGCACTCGCCCTCTCCCTTTTGTTGCTCCGCTTTCAGTCTTCCTCGGCGTCACCATCGCTACCGGCGTCACCATCGCTACCACACTATCAATAGCCCAGGCAGCTCGACCATCTTCTTCATCGCCAACAACTGCTAGCCAGCAGTGCTCCAAATGGCCAAACGACTCCTCAACCGGTAGCATGGCTTTTTTGCTCAGCGGCAGTGATGCTCTAACGCCGCTCTACACAATGCGCATGCAACGGACTCTAGCGCCTTACTGCACCTTCTCCAAAGCTCCCCAACTCAGCTTGTCTACCTCAACTCAGAGAGCCTCCGCAGCCTTCCGGGACTAGTAGACGCCAACGACCTGCAAGGCGCCTCCACAAGGCAACCAACGCTCATGCTATAGCCTTCCCCAATAGCTCGGCTGACTACCACCAAGAGCTCCAACGGGCATGCCTTCTTTAATGGTTTCTAGCGCATGAGAACGCCTCCAACGTCCGTGCCCTCATCGCCCATCCCCCCTCCATCGTCAACCTCCTCGCTTCCTATTTCCCTCCCCAGGCCTCCTTCTTCATCACCTACGTCGCACTCAGGTATCCTTCCTGCCCTCTCTTGGATGTGGTGGCAGTTGGACTGCCTGGGGCAGTTGGACTGCCTGGGTCAGTTGGACTGCTGCCTCTTTTGCTGCCCCAGGCAGTCCAACTGACCTTCCTGCCCTCTCTTGGATGTGGTGGCAGTTGGACTGCCTGGGGCAGCAAAAGAGGCAGCGCGTTAAGGGCAGCAAAAGAGGCAGCAGTCCAACTGACCTTCCTGCCCTCTCTTGGATGTGGTGGCAGTTGGACTGCCTGGGGCAGCAAAAGAGGCAGCGCGTTAACGCGCTGCCTCTTTTGCTGCCCCAGGCAGTCCAACTGCCACCACAGCATTTCAACGCGCTGCCTCTTTTGCTGCCCCAGGCAGTCCAATTGCCACCACATCCAAGAGAGGGCAGGAAGGTCAGTTGGACTGCCTGGGGCAGCAAAAGAGGCAGCAGTCCAACTGACCTTCCTGCCCTCTCTTGGATGTGGTGGCAGTTGGACTGCCTGGGGCAGCAAAAGAGGCAGCGCGTTAACGCGCTGCCTCTTTTGCTGCCCCATTAACGCGCTGCCTCTTTTGCTGCCCCAGGCAGTCCAATTGCCACCACAGCATTTCAACTGTGGGAAGTGTGGGAAGGCATACACACCATAGCCTGGGGCAGCAAAAGAGGCAGCGCGTTAACGCGCTGCCTCTTTTGCTGCCCCAGGCTATGTTTAACGCGCTGCCTCTTTTTCTGCCCCAGGCTATGGGATGTACGCCTTTCTGTATACTCCTATTAGTCTGCATTTTGGCATCGGATTTTATCTCCTCGGGCTCTTCACGACTTTTGCTTGCTCCATTTTGTTTCGTTACTCCATTTTGCTTGCATTGCTCGGTGGTTGTTGCTTAGGACTCGATGGTGTTCACAGGTTTTTTGTTGACTTGGTTGTGTAGCAGCCCGAGGTATCATTTCATTTTATAGGACTTGCCGTCAAAAATTTGTGCCCATATTCTACAAACCATATATACGAGGCATGTATGTGGTTGCTAGAGTTACACAGAGTCATGCAAGGGAGGGGAACTTGGACTGTGGAGGGCTGTAAAAGAGGCACCGTGTTAACGCGCTGCCTCTTTTGTTGCCCCAGACAGTCCAAGACCCTCTCCCATGAGAGGCATTCAAGTGATATTCAACTCTTGAACGGATGAAAGAAGCTCACAAAACAAATGAGCGAGTGCAAGTCCCCAATGTTCAAGTGTAGAGATAAGAGGAAAATTTTTAGAAAACCTTGTAGACCATCGGCATCTAGGTAGCATTTCGAAGACAGTCCTATTTATGCTCTAGAATTGCATGAGAGACCAAAAGAGACAGCGCGTTAACGCGTTGCCTATTTTGGTCCCTCGGGCAGTCCAATAGTCCCCTCCTTGCATAGCGATCAAAAGACCATGTGACCTATCCCTCCAAGAGTCCAATAGCATTCCAAAGACCATAAGACCTGTATACCAAAGCATACTTGGAGACAAAAGATGAAATAGTCGAAGCAACCTCTTGTGAGTATTGATACATGGAGGATTGAGTAGAAAAGCCTTGCTGAAAAGCGTTCATGAGAGACAGCTTGAGATGCCAAAAAGGACAGCACGTTAACGCGCTGTCCTTTTTCGCTTCTCAAGGTGTCTTTTCATGAGGGTAAGGGGTAGGCATAGAAGTGCATATTTGCCACTGCAATTCCATATATCTAAGTGTATAGATACCACTGCAAGTTGATATACTATGTGCATTGGAGATGAAACTTTGTCTTTTAGGACACAAGTGGGTGAATGTTCCCTAAACTGGAAATCAATTGCATTGGTAGATACATGTATTTTTGTCTAGATATGTAAAATGATATTTATTCATAAGTGCGAGTTTACACACCTTTGCATTCATATATGTCAGTAGTTTGAGATATTTGTTTGAAGCTTTTTCCTTATGAGGTGTACACACTTCATTATCTGTTTGGGGCTTTGCCCTCGTGATATGTATTGCATATGTTTTCATAAACAAACCCTTTATCATATATACATGTGAAAAAGCTCTCATGTTTTTTTGAGCATATGGAAAGATTTGAGAAGACCTTTGAACCTGCCGTAGGTTATACTCTATCTGTTGTTACATGTTGTTTCTTGTTTTTTGTTTTGGTTTTTATTGAAAAGGTTTTGAGAACTATGATTGGAAAAATGCCTTGTTTTTTGTCTTTTCAGGATGACAGGAAAAAAAGGCAAAAAAGTTCAAGTGGCACATTCTACAAAGGTGACAAGAGGAACAAAAGTAGATCACAATGTTGAATCATCAGTAGGTGGAACCGAAGAGCAAGAAAGTATGGTGGGTCTAGAGGTTGAAGTATCATCAACTCAAAGAGATAAAGGTCCAAGAGTGGAGGAGGATGAGTTGGATGATAGTGAAGTTCAGGTGGAAGGAGGAGGTGATGTGATTGGCAAATGTAGGATGCTTGATTCAAACCAGTGTCCTCGCATTCCCTTGTGTAGGTTGATACCTTATGCAAGAGTGAGAGGACTTCGTGATGATGTATCTTCACTCAAAAGTACATTTCAAGTGGAGGGCTATCTCCCGAAGAAAGGGTCTTTCATTGTATCTGTCTGCAAGAGTGATGGAGGGGAGATAGTTGTGACAGATGATATGAGGAAGAGTTTGTCTCCCACCTGGAGAGAGGTGGATGAGGAGTTTGAGAAAGATGTGATGTCTAACACTGACTTTCATTTTATGTCGCAAAAGATGTTATTTGTTTGGGAGGGCAATCATAGGACCACTGCATGGATGAGTGTTATCAAGGAAATCTTTCCTACAAACAAGAAAAGACATGTACGAGTGGTATGCACAATAATTGACCCAAGGAAAATTAGTGAGATTGCTCTCTTGGCAGGGCTACAACGAATGAATTCGTAAGTACATGGACTCTTTGAATCTTCTCCACATTTGTGTTTTATGCTACTTTGCATTTATAATTGATTGGGTTGTGTACTTTACTGTTTGTTTTCTAGCATGAATGAACATGCCATTATCAAACCCAGCCTAAGGGACATACTCATAAATGCACACAACATTTGTGAGTGTGACTCTATGGTGTTTATGAAAACATTGTCTTTGAGTGAGATCAAATCAATAGAGAATTGGAGGGCTCAAGAGAGTAAAGGGAAGAAGCCATGGTTTCCATTGACAAGAGGTTATCTGGCAAGGCTTGTCTTCCAGGTAGAATGTTGCATTTGTATTGATGCTTACTTCTTTATCACTCCTTTGCTTTCTCTAATTGGAACTTATGTATGTGGGTTGAGTACAATACAGAGCTTAAAAAAGCAATGGACAAAATATCTACAAAGCTACCTTTAGATCAAAGGGGAGAGGCAGAAGGAAAGCAGCGTACCATAATTCAAAAGAGAATTGTTGATAGGATGGGAAAGGTGTGAATTGAATTTTCTATACTTTGTTGCATTTATTTTGAAGTTAAGTGACTGACATGTCATCTTTGGATAGGTGTTGAATTGTATAGATCCTGGTCTTGGAGAGGCTTGGTTGGAAAAGTTGTTTGCCTTGCGCTTTGATGGTGCGTACTCTTGCGTGACATTGGAGAAGCTCCAACTCATTGCAAAGTCTGATTTGAGATTAGAAAAAAAAAATATTTTCCTTTCTTTGTTAGAAGCCACTAAACCTATGCGAGACATGTACTTCATGCCTGTGGGCGACCTTGAGTACAGAGGGTGTGTTTCTTCTACCAATATGAATCATCTTTCATGGTGTTTGTTTGTTTCTTGCCAATAACATGACTCTTATTTTTTTATTATAAAATTGCGTCAACTTTTACTGTTTAGGTGGATTAGTAGAGAGATATTTTTGGAGAAGGTGGAGAGACAGTCATTGAAAGTGCTTGAAGATTTGAGGGTGATCACAACAATGGGCATGCCTTTGGATACCCCTAAGGATTACACATTGCAGCAATACATGGAGGATATAAAACTGGAGGGGAGAAAACATACGTTTGTGGTGCTAAGATCAAAGGAAACAAAGATGGAGAGCAAGGGTGGAAAAAAAGGAGATGGACTATCTGAGTTGGACATGGCTGCCCATAGGGTGGTTTATAGGTATGTTGTCAATTCATTTGAAGGTTCATTTTTCATTTGTCTATTTTTGTGCTATTGATTCATGTAATTACACAATCATTGATGGTTGTTCCACTTGATTTTTTGACCTTTTGATGGTTTGGGACATCCAATTTTTTTGTGTTTCTTGGTTGATAGATATCTCTCCCACTTGGCAATAGAGAAAAGGATCTCTGACATTCCAAATTTGTGCAAGAGTTGGGTGGAGATTGGTCATGCTGCATGCATGTATCCACCTGGCATGCACCATCTCTCTCAATGGGAATTAGCACATTGTCCCTGGTGGATAGATTTTCCTAAAGGACAAGTACTGGTGCGAGAAAGAGACTTGTACAATACTTATGCTTCACAAAAAGCCAATGAAGCAAGTAAGGACAAAGTGGAGGGAAGCTCAAGGAGAGATAAGAAAGAGAAAGAGAAACAAGAACATCCTCCAGAAAAAGGTAAGGAAGATACAATATGATTGTTTGTTGATGCTGTCTTCAATTTGTTTTGACATTGCATTAATAAGTTTATGATTGTTCTCTTTCTAGATGAGGGACCATCTAGTCCTATGCGGCATGAAATGGATCACATAGAGAGTGCAGGTAAGGGTGTTGTTGTGTTCTGCATATGTAGTTGTTCCTTTAACACTAGTTTTACTTGTAATTAATTTGCTTTTGCATATAGGTGGAGAATCAATCTCGGGACTTGTGAAGCAATACGTGTTCCATCGATCACAGTCACCTGACATTTCCTTGGCCCGTGGCATCACACCTTTGTTTGCTTGTACAGTTGGAGATTACATTGCAATGGGCAAAGACTTTGCTGACTCTAAAAGAAATGATAAGTATGCTATTTTGCATGAGTTTTTTATTACCGTGGCTAGTCGAGATCAGGACTACAAGAGGATGGGTAAGAAGGTGAAGTGGGCTTCAGATTTTATATTGATCGATTTTCCATCTGGCTATCCACTTGATGAGAGAGGATCCACTCCTACTTGGAATGTCTTGCTCGAGGACCATGTGCGGCATGGGCTTGCAGTTGCATCAGCTTCTTTGTCTGATAGTGGTTGGTTGGCATGCATATGTCCTTTGGCAGGTAAGGCACAATACCACAATTGACATTTCACATTTTTGTTTCCATTCTACTAGTTTTAAATAAAATTAATTGCTTGTAGGACAATGTATTGGTTGGATGGAACGGTTTGCATATGTCCAGGGCTTGGAGGTTGTCAGACGTGTGATCATTCATGACAAGTTTCCATATGGATTTTGTAGAGAACATGATAAAAGTGTTAAGGTAAGCTACCATTCCATGCATTCTATGTTTGCATTCCATGATAAAAGTGTCTTTGACAAATGTCTCCTCGTTAGTCCTATGCATGCTATGTTTGGAAGGATAAGTCCTATGCATGCTATCTTTGCCATCTTTCATGCTATAATGCTTGCTAGTTGAAGTCAATATACTATACATGTTTTTCTCCATGTGGTTTCCAGATGCAATCTTCAGTATTAGCTCTAATACGTAGAGCAAAGAAGAATCCAATAGTTTTTTGGGAGGAGAGCTTTCCACTTTTCCAACAGCTTTTGATTGATCCACGTGAAGATGTCTGGACTCATTACATACCTCCCTCTGCAAGGACAATCGTGCCTATGTCTTCTCAGCTAGCACGAGGTGGACTAGAGAGGAGTAGTTTTTTTGTAGGTTGCATTATGTCTCTTCTCTGTGTTCCTGGAGGGCTGGTTCTAGAGATGGGTTGTGGTACAGCCCCTCTTATGCGTGCTTGTCAGGCCATTGGCAGGCCTTGTTTTTCATTTGATTCAGACAACAGTATTATGGCTAGCATTGTTGAGCCACTTGTGGCAGATCGTTCTGGAAAACGGATCAGGTCAGAGCATGATGGAGAGGGGGAAGAAGAGAGAGTAGAACCTGTCACAAACCCCTTTGATGACTAGTATGCTACTGGCCCTGAGTTTTTTTGTTATATATTTTGAATGCTAAAATTGAGGACTTTGAAAGTGTTATTTAGCATCTTTATAATATGGTAGATAGTGAACATTTACGGGTGCCTTTGAATCAAGAAAGTATAGATTTTGATGCTTTGGATAGTGTTTGTAAGGCCTTGATCTAGCAATTGTTTTTTTTTGCTTTTTGTTGGTAGCGAATTGTCTTTTGTATAACACATAAGGATGGCAAGACTTTCTTCTTGTTGGAAATTATTTTCATTGTTCCACTTTGACTTACTTTCCTTTGAAATGTATGTTTTGTTGTAGTTTGTTGCCATGCTATGCAGAAAAAATGGCAAGATTCATGACAGCCGACAAGAGATATGATGAGTGGCAATTAGATAAACCACATGCGCGCAACTACTTTCTTGATGATGAATGTCACGGGGATTAGAACATGGTTTAAAACACCATTTTGTTCATAGACTGATAATTGTTGTGGTGAACCATGGATACATTTGGAAAGTTTGGTCTAGTGCATTTTGTGGGTGAAGTGGTATTTCAATAGTCATCTATGTTATGAGTTTGGTAATTAGTTTATGTTCTTCAAGTGAAAGATAGGGTGGATTGTAAGTCTGATTATTGGTATGCTTATTATGACAACATCTTGCTATAGTAAGTTCGGTTTCAAATTTGTTCTCATCGGAGGAATTGTAAAAAAACTCGCTCGCTTCATTGGGCCCGCTCGCTTTTTCTCGCTCGCTCTATTGACTACCTCGGGTGGGAGCATACCGAATAAAAAAGTGCTTTGATATTGGAACACTGTCATGCTAGAAGACCTAGAAGGTAAAAAACTGATAAAGAAAATCAACGGCATGGAGATCAAGATGTTTTGGCCACAAGTGCAATTTACTGAGGCAGAATTTGCTGAGGAAGGCCTGACATGGCAAATTATGGGTGTTGAGCCAAAGGAGCCATTACACTCTCAAATAAGATTAACAGGTTGATCACACAGAATGATGATTATGGGGAGCATTGAAATTTAGCACAGAGTCCCAAAAAATTATAGCTTTAAATGGCCACAATTACAATGGAAATCCCATACATTTAAAAGATATTCGACTTAACCGCAATCAAGACCATGCTCTAGCACTTTAGGCACTATCTCCCTTGCTTGATCTCTTGGGTCATATCTAGTTACAAAGATCATTGCTTGCAAACTTGCACTCTATTTTTTTTTGACATAGGGATACATAATGGATAACCTGTTATATTATGAATAATAGGAAATAAATATCGGTTAATCTTTTGTAGGAGAAAAACTATCTCAAGTGATCTTCCTCTCAATAACATAATCCTATAATAATAGGGGTCATACAAGTGGATTCCCATGCTCCTCTAGATGTTAGATGTGTTGTATTTTCTATTCCATCCATGTCATTGTCGCACTCTCTACCATTTCATATAAACTAAAAAGGTTAGAAAATACTATTGGAATTTGGAATAATTGTACCTAGCTACTCTCCCACTCTTATGCTCCTCCTAAACCCTTAGTTCCTCAACCCTTAAATCTCCGGCAGTGGCTAGTAGATTAAGCTACAACTCGCATTTTGGTATGTGTCTCCTTGTCATGCCACAAATCAAGAACCGTTAGACTCAGACAATGAATTCCACTTGTATAATTTCTTCAAGAGTGAATGCTATCTAGAATTGGGTATGCATCGTTGACCTTGAATTGGCCACTCAATAGGCCCAAAGTGGTTTTTTTTTCTGGAGAAAAACGACTTTCTATTCATGCTTGAAAAAACCACCATACAAAATAGCAGACCCCAAGGCATTGATCATGGGAAAGATGATAAAGAAAATTGGCTAAAAAGGAACCATCCCATAGCTAACAACCAAGGAGGAGGACTATAGAACTAGCGAATCCCTCACGACATGAAAATATAAAATATGCCTATAGGCCTAGCCTCACATAAATGCTTTTCTTTTGGCTAATGATCTAAATTTCAACGCCCCACTCTCCAATGTGGCATGTAGGGTGTAGATGATATCTTGCCAAATGGAAAATAGAGTGGCCATAGGTGGAACAAAGTGCTCACCCACCAAGCTACATCGCAGGACCCAGATGTTTCACGCCATAATGTTGGCCGATGTCTCCTACACACACTATCCTCTTAATAGGGGAGGAGATGAATCGGTGGAAGGCGTGACCCCCCTCTGTCAACCAGGCCGCGATGCCCCAAGTGAAATCCCTCTGAATCCTTTGCACTTGAGCCACAATCCGAAGAGATCCCAATCTTATTTCTTGTGCTCTAGGACACCTCAATAAGCAATGAGGGATTGACTCAAGAACTCTGTCAGTGCAGTGGTGACATCGTCTATCCACATTCATCTTCTCTAATGATGGGCCAATGGGAAGACCATTGTGGGCAACCATCCAGATAGAAATGAGAGATCTTTCATGGCCACCAGCTAGACCACAAAATCTAGATCTGACCTCTTGGAGCACCTGCTACTCAGCCCATTGTCTCTCTCTCGAAGGAGTCCATGCCATCAGCTCTAGCTGCAGATGTCATTCGATAGGTGCCATGTAAGAGAAAAAGGCTACCTCCTCCATGTGCTCTGAGTGGCCTACTTTTGACAACCAAAATGACTCTCGTGGATCCCACTAGAGCTCACGAGGGGATGGTCCTCCCGAAGACAAAGGTGCCATGTAGGGGCATACTGATTTGAAATGGATGCTGGATTGATGGACCCCTCCTTTCCTAATAGGCCTGCTAAAAACTGATCATCTATCATTGAAGCGAATCTAGGCTCCCATCCATCTTTGGCTAACACTGGTGGGGTCTCAAGCTGTTATGAGATCTCTATAATAGCCAATTGTACCTCCTCCTCCTCCTGGAACAAGGCGTTTGGAATGTGGACCCTCTCTTGGGGAGCCCTCAATGAGGCTACTCCAAGTGTAGCAAGATCAAGGAGACATCACGGTACCTATTGAAATGATAGTGCCTCCCCCCAATGCATCATGCAATCACCCACATAGAACCTATCTAGCCTCTCTAGAAGGCTATCATGTCAAAGGCTACAAAGGAATCTGAAGAACTCTACATCCTACTAAGGGTCCCTCCAACAAATCGCAAAGATGAACTTCTCCCACATGCTCCTCTCGAATGTAGGAATCTTTGCTCCAATCACCCTACTTGTCCTCCTTGAGCTCTAGATTGTTATCACCTCCAACAATCCAAGTGTCAACATCAGGGAGGTTATGTGTCAACCACCTCCAAGACATGGGACACTACTACCTACAAGCAAGGGCATGTAAAATCAAGGTGTTGATCCTAGAGTCAACCAACTATAAACACATCCATATTGCCCTCCCTCTGATAAGCTCACCCCGGCCATACACATTTGAAGCCATCGCTTATGAGATCGAGATGCAAACTCCTCCATTCCTACCTACTACAGGGGACAACACCTCAAGCCCCTTTGTAGGAGGAGATGGTATAAGCATCTAATGTTTATTGGCTGAAAAAATATGCTATTGAGTCAAAATAAAGTCCACTTTCCTACCTACCACATCCCTCTATAACTTGTGGCAAAGTATTAGATGTTGTGGCTATTGTCACGCAAGATTGTGAAGCCCATATATGCTCCAACTCACCAGGGTCCAACTCATGGGGAGGAGAAAAGAAAAGGAACATGATTCCCACCACCAGAAGGTCAACCAAAGAACTTAGGCTAAACTTAGACTCGAAGCTAGAGAACGCTAGCCAAAAATTACCAAATAAGCCCCAAAAAATCTACAATGAGGCTGGAAAACTCTACTTGAACAATACTCTCTAGATCAATAAATTGAACCAAAGCCAAGAAGCACAAGGGCGCACCAAAAAATAGCAGTATATTTGTTCCAAATGCCCCGCAACCAAGAGAATAACAAAGAACAAGTTGCCAGTAGAAGTTGGGACCCCAAGAAGCAACTCAAGCTACATTTCAACCCTTACAATTTGTCTTGCGAGTAAACAATCGAGCATAAAGCTCTCCCAAATGGCCTGATATTAGCATGGTAGCTCGTAGGAGCTTTAGAGAAGGTCAAACAAGGGTGCCACATTTTGGGTAAAGTCTTGGGCAATGTGCAACCAAGGGGGGGCTTGGAACAACTCTTAGGTGAGTATGGCAACACTAGCAACTCCCACCAGCACTTTGCTAAAATAAACAACCAACTAATAGGGACAAATGCTGAGGGAAGAGGAGAAAAAATAGGAAAAGTAAAGGGAGAAGGGGAAGAAGGGAGAAGGGTAAGAGAGTAAGGCTTAGTTTGGAAGGGAAGGCAGTGTAGGTGGAGCAAGGAGCTCACAGCTTAGGTTGTGCAAGTTTAGACCCTCAACAAGATCATCTCATTTGCAACTACATGGCCAAACTGGTAAACTCTCTCACACATTCTTTGCCTTGTGGAATTTGTTGGGAAGTTCTTCATGGATTTCCATAAACTTTGGTTCTTCATGCAATCCCACATTGATCTCATTGTTAAATGGCCTTCCGTGATTTGTCCATTGTCAATGAGATGATTGATTCAGTTTGATGGCTATTCTTGGACTTCTCTTTGTCCTTTTTCATCTTTCATGAAGCCTCTTAGAAAATCCATGTGTAGCTCTGTGGCTTCCATCATCCTTTCGATTGCTAATCGCATTGCATCACATGTTGTGATGCGCACAATGCTTGGGGTGAGTAGCTTCTCCATTATGTTTGAGGCATAGTCTTCTTCCACCTCTAGACATGCGAGCTTGTATTTTTTGCAGATTATGCTTTGGCCCATTTGTATTCACACATCCTTCCTGCCTTGGTCAATTGTGGATGTCTCCCTTCCCCTTCAACCATGGTCATCCCCTTCAACCATGTCTCCCTTCCTCTTCAACCATGGTCAAGTGTCCTTCTTTGTTCTTTATCTTGACCATGATGAATATTTCCATGTAATAGGTGCCACTAAACTTGATGTAGACGTCCTTCAACATGCCTATGGACATCTTCTTTTTGAACTTTGAATGAAGACGGCTTCAAGCCATTCAACTTTAGCCACTCTTCAATCATGGTTACCACTCTTCATGTTCATTTGGGCTACTCCTTGTGATGTTGTGGTCACCATTATATTGGCCATACTTGTCGCAAAAGTAGCATCCCATGCTTGCATTCTTTGTTCTTTCCCCTTGGTAGGGTCTTCTCATTTCTTGCTCCACTTGGTGGACGTTTGTCATTCGGTTGTGCTTATTAAAGTAGCAATCTTCGGCCATGTGGCCTAGATGGTTTGCAAATGCTATAATATCTAATCGAATAACAATCATTCATTGTATGTTTTGCATGTGTCGCACTAGGCCTCTACCTTTTTCGAGCTATCTCTAATGTCCATCTCTTTTAGAAGCTTCTTGAGCTCCTTCTTCTCAACTTTGGTGTCTTTTTAATCACCACCTCTTCTTTTTCATGTTCATCACTATCTGCTTCTAGAACTAGCACCTTCTTCTTCTTTCAAGGTTCCAATAATTTTGTTAAGCAAATTATCATACATCCTCATTGGGTATGTAATCTCCATGCTGCACAGCTCTGCTCCTTCAGTGACCATCACCACAATGTTGTTTTGTCTCGCATGTTATCGAGTTGACTGGTCATCACCCTCATTCTTGCTACAATGTCGTAAATTGATTTGCCCTTGTTTTTAGTGAGGCAATTGAGCTTCAACAATACATCTTTCTTGCTAGATTAATGTTGGAACCTTTTCAAAAATGCAGCCTTAACTCGTAAAGTGGACATTGGGATTCTAGTCATACCATTCAATGGCTTTGTCATTGAAGGTGCCGAGGAAGTACAATGCTCCTCCTCAAGATTGTCTTGCAAAATTGCAGCCATCCCAAGGATTTTTCCCCTCCTATCCCATGATTTCTAAAACATCATTTGTGCCTTTGGCCCTCTCGCTTTATCGACTCCCAAATGTGGGCTCTTGTCCATCTTTGCTTGCTTTGTTTGATTCAGTTTTTTTCTTTGTGATGGTGATGAGGATTGGATTCCTTCCTCTTACCAAAACTTGCCCAAATTCATTGGAGGAGGAGTTCTTTGATGCTCTTGGTCACTCCTTCCTCTATTTGTTTGGCATTAGTGATGGCAACTAGTCAGCATGCTCACTTCCCTTGATCAAGGGTTCATGTTCTTCAGCAATAATCTCCAGTCGTCTTGTCTTGGCTTTCATTCTGGGATCCACTCCTCTTTTTTGTTGGCATCTTAATTGATGTCTGGTTCTTGCATCCATTACCTTTGACATTCACCCCCACAAGTCAATTTGCTTGCCCTCCACTGGCTTCTTTGGCGCAACCCAACTTGCATTCCCCAACATTATTATCATATGTTAATGGTAAATTGTAGTGGTGCATGCTGGTTCCTCAATTCATATTATGGCCCTTTGTTTGTCTAGGTGTATGCGACAATTGTCTTTTCTAGATGACCAAAGGGGTGTCATCCTCATTAGGCAAATGCAAATCATTATGATCAAATCAAAGTGCGGGGGTAAGGGAAACACACAAGGTAGAATTCATTATGTGAGAGAGAGAGAGAGAGAGAGAGAGAGAGAGAGAGAGAGAGGGAGAGAGAGAGGGAGAGGGAGAGGGAGAGGGAGAGGGGGAGAGAGAGAGAGAGAGAGAGAGAGAGAGAGAGAGAGAGGAAAGATGTGCAATGATTGGAATCAAGCTTCTCTTATATTACTTGGTGAAAAGAGTATTCAAATGCAAATGGCTAACGCAGCAACATGCTATGCACATGAGTTGTCTTGATTACCATCTAATTGCCACTTCACCTAGTCTTTCAACCACTGACTCCATTTGCATCTCAGTGGGGAGAACATCCATTCGCTTCACTCTTCAATTAATCCAATGAACTTTAGTTGCAATTTGAATCCCCAAAATGTCAATTATGTGGTTTAACACTCGGCCTCTTGTACACAAATCTCTTTTGATGGGATTCCTTCTCTTGCCTTACAACTCATAGTAACATTTTCCACAACTATACATGTCATATACATCTACTCTAGAGGTCATGGCTATTAGCTTCCCAAACCGATGCACTAGAGGAAGCACCTCGTTTTTGACAAATTGTTTTCACCTTTGTGAATAGATTTATTTTTCATTCTTCCATCTATCTCTTCTACAAAAAGATTAGTTTCTCATGCCACTTTTGCTAGGCTTTAAGTCTCCTTATGCTCTTTAGAAACTTGTATAGCAGAGGACCTTGACCTAGAGATTATCACCTCTTCAAGAAGAGATTTACTCTTCGTTCTTCCACCTATCTCTAATATGACAAGATTCCATGAGTTTTAAATTAAAGGCTCCTTATGTTCCTCAGAAATGCATCTTCTTAGATCTTCTAGATGGGGACCTTGACTTTGATAGAAATGAGGTATATCAAGATGATTGTAGTGATTGTAGCAAAGTAGTTGCCATTTATGTGATAGATGTTGCCTATAACCCAATTTTCTTATTTGATTCTTAGAAGCTAGCCATCTCCAAGGAATTTATTTTGTAAGTTTTGTTGTGGGAATGGCAATATCTAGGAAGAAATGGCATGAGTTTTGTTATTGTCATCCAATAGGCTTGGAAACAAAGCTCTATGTAGTCATACATTGATATCGACAAAAGGACATGATTTTTGAGTCCCTTTCCTTTAGTAGGGGTCCTAATTATCGAATGAACTGGGAGGGATTTTGGGCCCCCATAATAGTGCATAGGGGCGGGTTAGTTCTAAGGGGAGAAGCTTGCCGGTTCCACTTTTGGCAAGGGAAAATCTCTAGGTTCCAAGAGAAGCTTCCTAGCAGAAGATTCTAGCAAAGGTTTAGAAAAGTGGGTTCAAGAAGGTTAGGTTCTTCAACAGGGGGATTTCTAATTTTTGAGCAAAACCATCTGAGCATTTGAGCAAATTGGATTAGAATGTAGTTTTTTTGTGTCAAAGTTTATGAAAACAATCCAAGTGTATGGACCCCTTTTGTGAATAAAGGGGTCATATTGCTTAAGAAATGAAATAGATATCCTCATTTCTGACTAAACAAGTTTTCTACCTCTTGAAGTTCATGAAATGAGGCCATGATTATGAAACCGTTTTGTAAATGAAGGGTCCATATTGCTCAATAAAAGAAGTGGTTAACCTTGTAAACTAATAAACCACAACAACCAATAACCAAAAAACAAATCTTGAAGTTGCTAGACCCCTTTTTTGATTAAATGGGATGTATAGTCCACCAAAAAAAAGAAAGATTACGTTCGACCTTAGCAAAATCCAGTATTCTGCATCTTTGTTACACTAGCTCATAGTTTTCTAATTATTCTATATTGACAATTTTAATATGTTTCCAACCTACATCACGACAAATGAAGATATGATTTATCACGTAAAAGACACGTTCAAAGTTTTGTGATTATAAAATCATCCTACAAGGCGTCCCATCACAATTATCACAATTATCAAGTATCAAGTATAGAAATAGCCCAAAGTTTCCATAAGGAGTATTGAAAAAGACTCCAAAACATTATTTTGGTGGTTCAAAATCTCCATCGCAAAAAGTATTATTATAATAGTCCTTTCAAATTTTGTTCAACATCATGAAGGTGTACAATCTGCAAAAACTAGGCCTTGAGGCATGCAAGATAATGCTGTGAAGATCTCTTTTGTACTCAAGTTAGCTTGGTGACCAAAAGTATTATCTTTTCTATCCATGTAAGTAATATGTAAATAATATAGCCCAATTTTAAGTCAAATACACTCACAATATTTTCTATTTTGTTGTATATTCCAATACATGTTCATATTATTTCAAATAAGTTTTCAACCTATGCAAATGAAAATGAAGACATAATTTATCACATAGAAGACATATTCAAACTTTTGTGATGTAAAATCATCCTTCAAAATGTCCTACCACAATTATCAAATTACTCATGGAAAAAAGGATTTCTTATATCCAATCCAAGGTACAAAAGGAAATGTAACAAATATAGCCAAATTTTAAGTCAATATTTTACTCATAGTTTGGTATTTGGCTACTAGATGTGTTGAGTTCATGTTATTTCAAATAAGTTTTCTACAAAGCGTCCTGCCACAATTATGAACAAGTAGGGAAACAAACCAAAATTTTACACAAGGAGAAATGCAAAAGGCTCCAAAAACATTATTCTTGTGGTTCAAAATCTTCATGGAAAAAAGGATTATTATAGATATCTTTTCATTTTGTATTCAACATCATGAAGGTTCAGTCCTTAAAAAAATACCATTTTTGTGGTTCAAAATCCTCATGGAAAAAGGATTAATATAATAGCCCTTCCATTTTCTGTTGACCATCATGAAAGTACAGTCTCCAAAAACTAAACCTCAAGGCATGCGGGACAATGCCTGGAATATCTCTTTTTTACTCAAGGTGGCTTGGTGAACAAACATATTATTTCTGCTATCCAATCCAAGGTATGAAAGGAAGATGTAATAAATATGTTTGCATGGAATATAGGCATCCAATTTGCATGATCGTCCAGTGAAGTCTTCACAATTGCAAGAAGGAAATGGAGAAATGTCAACCTTGTATTCAATACCTTTTTGCATTGATCCTTCTGTAGAAACAATGAACTCAGCATGCTCCATGGCCTTCACGACTGTTGCATCCTTAACAATGCATTTCATGACCAATGACCTCTGAATTCTATCTTCCATTTCTTTGGAGATTTTGTTTCGCCATCTAATTGCTTTGCCATCTCGACGCCGAGGTCGATCTTCATGTAATACTATTGTTTCATCATGGGCTTGAATTGGTGAAGCACAACTTGCACCCACCATCGGAGTTGACACTCCTAATATGACAAACCCCGAGCTTGTCAACCTGGCAATCTCTACACTTGTCAAGGATGTTCCTGATTGAACCTTCCACCTTCCTGGTGATGGTCCTGGAACACCTGTAATGCTAGTTGATGGCTTCCACGTGTGGGTTACATCATTTCCACAAAACCAAATCATTTGGGAGCGCACTCCGATTGGTGTTTGAATCCTCCCAAAGAATGATGGTGCAACAACTCCACATCGATTTTCACGATCCTTTATATTGACAAGCTTGTTACATTTTCCTCCTTGTCCAAGCCAAGCCTGGCAACAGACTTGGCTTGTTACAAGAACTCTTCGTAATGCCCAATTTGCATCATGCACTTCATATTCTTGTACACTCTTGGAATCATCATCCTCAAAACTCTCTGTTGCAAATTTAGTACTAGATTTTGGAGACATGGAGTATCTTTTCTTATTTGCATAATTGTACTCAGGGCGGTGACTATCATCCTCACATATATTTGAAGGCATTGACTTTGGCCTTTTCCTTCGCACAGTCTTGTCATCTCCATCATTAAAACATACTTCAAATACAACACCCATTTCCTTTGCAACATTACTTGTTCGATCAACAACTGTTTTGGCACTAATGTCAATCCGAGATTTTGAAGATCTTTTTTTTAAGGTCTCTAGACTCGGCCCACTTCCGATAAACTGGCCCTTCAAAAAATATGTGTATCTAGAGCTTTGTAAAATTGCATTTGAGACCAACATATTTCACATGGTTCAATCCAGCCCTCCAACTACCATGAATAGACTCTGCTAGATTTGTTCGAGGTATCAAGTACTTCTCGTTATCTAACATACTCTGCAAACCAAGACCAAGCATTGCAGAGATATTGTAATGGCAAAATTACATTATAAACATGATTTAAAAAAATTCAAGAGAAATACAAAACCAACCTCTATAATGTAGTGGCCCCAATGGGAAATCCTAGCATGCCACCATGCAAACCAAGTTTCAAGCCGTGGCAAGTCTGAATCACTTGCATGGCCTGCATTCCACCATGCCCTTAGGCTTCTCATTTCGACTTCTACAGCTTGCTCTGTAGAGGCATCCTTCCAACATCTACATCGGATTTTAAATTCCTCTTGGCTGACAACTTTTATACATGCCTTTGCATGGGAATAAAGACTTTGCTCCCAATGGAAAAGGCAAGAATGCTCTTTCCCTTCCATTATATTGTCAGGGCCACCATTGAAAGTGGCACGTACAGCTCTCCAGTTGGCTTGGGCCTCATCTGCCATGAACCGTTTGAATTCAGCATTGTCAAACCCTTCTGAAACCATTACTTTGTTGAGAGTATCCCAAAATAGAATTTGTGCGTCAGTATCTTCCACCTTGAAGTCACAAGTTGCAATTGTTTGCAACTCTTGGATAAAAGGATTATACACATGGCAAGCCATGGTAGTCCAATCTTTCATTCGCTTCACAAAGTCAAACAACACCCAACAATGACCCAATTCTCCTCCAGGTCTCATTTTATTTACCAAATCAACCCCTGGACCAGAACCTTGGGTTGACATTTTAAATACATGACACCTGCTGAATGAACTATGTTGCAATTGTCCAGGAAACACTACACTTTGGAAATAATTATATCTACAATGTCTTTTCAAGTATAAAATTCCATCTAGCCCATCTGACACAGGTCGAGAGTCACGTCGACCCTCCTCGATCCATCTTGATAATCTATACACAGACATAAAGTTGGTCAATATTCATTATCAATAACATAATTTAATAAACCAATGCAATAACAAATATTATGGTAATTACCTTCTTTTGTCAAGCAAAGGTTCACATTGTTTTAGCAAATCTTGTAGCTCAACATCCGACATCTTAATCCCATCTTGCACTTTTTTAGACAATAAAGTTTCCAGAATAATGTCTTGGACAATTATATTTTGTATCCCTTTAGGGCATACAGCACCACCAGCCCTCACCATTTCAAAAACTTTAATTTTAATGGCATCCTTTGTTCTTCTAGTCAAACCATCTCCAACGGGATGATTATGATGGCCATGGTGTATGACTGCACGAGTAAGATTCACACAATCTCTACATTCTGGCATGTAGAGTAACATTTCACAGTAACATCTCTCCAAGCAAATTGGTGGACGACCACAATGTATACATGATAAGGAGCCATATGATTCAATTGACACATTTGCTGGGGCCACTCTAATCAATCTCCCATCCCATTGTGTCTCATTCTCTATCCCAATTCTTTTTTTATAACCACAAGTTGCATTTATATAACGGAGGTGACCTCCACATTCCTTTCTACGAACCACACCAGGAAATACTATATTTGTTGTAATAGGATCACTCCAAACATGACCATCAAATGTTGACTCTGTACCTTTTGTGCGATGTTTCATTGAAGTAGCTGGTAGCTCAAAGAAAACATCACCATCATAAGTAGAAGGCAACTCATCCACAGTGACGTGCATTTCAACCTTCTCATAGGCCTCACGCAATCTGTTCTTTATAGGTAGTTGCATAATAATCTCAATGACACTATGTTGTTTGTCATTCTCAATGTTGCTAGCTGAATCATGTTTCCTTGCCTCATCATTTTTGTTGCAAATAGAGTAGAAATCCTTTTTGTTTTCGTGCACTTGAGTCTTTTGAATTTCATTGTCATCAAGCTTGAATCTTTCTCCCTTCACGGTGAAAATATCACCAAACTGTGCATCAAGGTGAAACATTTTGTATCCATCGTCATGGACTTCGTATTGCAGCTGCATTGTCAAATCAGACCCATTATCACCAAAGTGTTGATGGACAGATATGGATCCAAGTGTGAATCGAAAATGGCTAGCAAGCACCATCTTTGACAACACTCCTCTACCTACAGAAGTGCGAACAAACATATGCAAAGATCTATCCTCATTCTGAATTGTGACAGATTCCATAAGAACGGAATGGTTGAGCTGTGCAACTCAATGAGATGAAGTCCAAAGGGCGAGATCAAGAGCAGAGTGTTCGTTTCAAGAACTCATTTAAAACAAGAGTCTGCCGCAAGAAAAGTTACAAATGCTTTGCACACACTACCCATTGTTTATACTCACAACTTTGTAAGATTGGTCTTGTGAAAGACGGCACAAGTGTGACAATAGTAGTGAACCATGATGTAAATTTTAGCCATCATTTGTTAACAACAATACTATAATACCATGGACTCTTAGACTTATTAATCCCCAGCCTTTCTTTGACACGTATGGGAGTTATTGCAAGCCATTCTCGCTAGCAATGACATTGCATTATTGCTACATATTCATTCCGACAATTTGATATAAGTATTTTAAAGTTGATAGATAGATATAAATTATAATTGTGGTGAACAAGAAATGGTTGGTCAGCACATCTCTAACCTTTTGAATATAAATTATGATGTTAAAAATATGCCAAAAGACTATTTTATCGATGAAAGGGGTCTATTGGACTCTATCTTTCATCAATTATTTATGAAAGATAGAGGCCCATAGACCCCTTTCGTCAAAAGACTGTTTTGTCGATGAAAGGGGTCTATTGGACTCTATTTTTCATCATTTATTCATGAAAGGTAGAGGCCAATAGACCCCTTTCGTCGACGAAAGGGGTCTATGGGCCTCTATCTTTCATGAACCATCATCTATGGGCCTCTATCTTTCGTTGACGAAAGGGGTCTATTGGCCTCTATATTTAATTATTTTCTCCAAAAGGGGTCTAATTGCCTCTATCTTCCATTAACAATAAATAAAAATTATTTTGTCCAAAAGGGGTCTATTGGCCTCTATCATTAATTGAAAATTAATCAAAAAGATATTTAATTGTATGTCGACCTCGCACAGTAAAATTATAAACCTCACAATTATGAAAAATTATCAACCTCACACAGTAATGATGTTTAATTAAATGATCACTCATTAGCAATCGAATTCGTATGATAATCATTATAAGTCATGGTTCCTATTAACATCATATTTTGTTAGCATTTCTATAGCCAGTATGTCATCCCCTCATGGTGAATAAAATAAACGCATTGATTGTAATGATTTGAAATAATAAAAACGAGTGCCAGCGTTAAGTACTTGGGTCGATCGAGGCCATGTGGTGGTCCCTTGCCAGAAAAGGTGTTCTTTATCATGGAAGAGGGATGATTATTTCTACAAATATCAATGTGAACTTTAATTGTAATGAGAGCACTTAAGAAAATTAAAGGCCAATAGACCCCTTTCATCGACGAAAGGGGTCTATTGGCCTTTAATTTTCTTAAGGGCTTAAGGGCCATTCATTTTCATGAGAGCCCTTAAGAAAATGAAAGGCCAAAAGACCCCTTGCATCAACGAAAGGGGTCTTTTGGCCTTTCATTTTGTTAAGGGCCTTTCATTTTCTTGAGGGCTTAAGAAAATAAAAGGCCAAAAGACCCCTTTCGTCGACGAAAGGGGTCTTTTGGCCTTTTATTTTCTCAAGGGCTTAAGAAAATTGGAGGGAGGGGCCTTTAATTTTCTTAAGCCCTTAAGAAAATAAAAGGCTAAAAGACCCCTTTCGTCGACGAAAGGGGTCTTTTGGCCTTTTTTTTAAAGGCCCTTAAGAAAATGAAAGGCCAAAAGACCCCTTTCGTCGATTTCTCAAGGGCTTAAGAAAATTGGAGGGCGGGGCCTTTAATTTTCTTAAGCCCTTAAGAAAATAAAAGGCTAAAAGACCCCTTTCGTCGACGAAAGGGGTCTTTTGGCCTTTTTTTAAAAGGCCCTTAAGAAAATGAAAGGCCAAAAGACCCCTTTCGTCGACGAAAGGGGTCTTTTGGCCTTTCATTTTCTTAAGGGCCTTTAAAAAAAAGGCCAAAAGACCCCTTTCGTCGACGAAAGGGGTCTTTTAGCCTTTTATATTTTTTTCAAATGAAAGGGCAAAAGACCCCTTTCGTCGACGAAAGGGGTCTTTTGGCCTTTCATTTTCTTAAGGGCCTTTAAAAAAAAGTCCAAAAGACCCCTTTCGTCGAGACCCCTTTCGTCGACGAAAGGGGTCTTTTAGCCTTTATTATTTTCTTAAGGGCTTAAGAAAATTAAAGGCCCCTCCCTCCAATTTTCTTAAGCCCTTGAGAAAATAAAAGGCCAAAAGACCCCTTTCGTCGGGTCTTTTGGCCTTTTTTTTAAAGGCCCTTAAGAAAATGAAAGGCCAAAAGACCCCTTTCGTCGACGAAAGGGGTCTTTTGCCCTTTCATTTTCAAATTTTTTCAAGGGGCCCTTAAGGAAATTTTTTTAAATGGCCAGGCCAAAAGACCCCTTTCGTCGACGAAAGGGGTCTTTTGGCCTTTTTTTTCAAGGCCCTTAAGAATATGAAAGGCCAAAAGACCCCTTTCGTCGACGAAAGGGGTCTTTTGCCCTTTCATTTTCAAATTTTTTCAAGGGGCCCTTAAGGAAATTTTTTTAAATGGCCAGGCCAAAAGACCCCTTTCATCGACGAAAGGGGTCTTTAAGCCTTTTTTTTAAAGGCCCTTAAGAAAAAATTTTAAGGCCCTTTTTTAAAGGCTCTCCCCGCTCTCCCTCCCCGCTCTCCCTGTTCTCCCTCTCTGCTCTCCCTGCTCTCCCTGCTCTCCTCGCTCTCCCTCCCCCGCTCTCCCTGCTCTCCCCGCTCTCCCTCCCCCGCTCTCCCTGCCCTCCCTCCCCCGCTCTCCCTACTCTCCCTCCCCTGCTCTCCCCGCTCTCCCTGCTCTCCCTCCCCCACTCTCCCCGCTCTCCGTGCTCTCCGTGCTCTCCCCGCTCTCCCTCCCCCGCTCTCCCCGCTCTCGCTTTTCCCGCTCTCCCTGCTCTCCCTCCCCGCACTCCCCGCTCTCCCCGCTCTCCCTTGCTCTCCTCTCTCGCTCTCCTCTCTCCCCTCCCCCGCTCTCCCTCCTGCTCTCCTCCTCCGCTCTCCCTCTCAGTGTGCTCTCCGGCAGAGGATTGGGCAGATTGAGTCTCAGATGATTCGTTGATTCAAGAGCAGGCCCTCTACCCCTGCTCCTCGCAGCCCACTAACCACGCTGCAAACCTCGGAGTCTGCAGACTCCTTGTACCTCCCATTGCCGTTGTTGTGCTGCTGCCCGGTCCTACAAACTTCTGCTACAGAAGCGTTGGTTTCGCTTGGCCTTCGAGGCTCTTGCTCCTTGGACTCACAGCTTCCATTACGTTCGCCAGTCGCCTCTGGGCCTCGACTACCTCGTTCACTCCTTCTGCATCCAAGGCTTCCAAGCCCTCCCTCTCGGGTTTCGAGCCACACGCCCTGCCATTTTCACAAGTCACAGGTGCTTCATCTCTTTCTTAAAAGGCAATGTAACTACTCATCTTTTCCTCGGTGTTCTTGTACTCTCTTTGAATTCTTGTAGCGTACCCCCTCATCAACCTTTGGATCTACAGAGCCAGTCTCTTCAAGCCCCATCATCTCGTCAAGTGCAGCTTCAATTAGCAGCATCACGATCAAGCTTCAGGTATTTTCTATTTTGAAGCCTCTTGGGCTTTCTTTGTATGCTATTGAAGTAACACTGGGACTTAATTGACCTTGTAAGTCTATTCTATGCCATGCGATGACTTCTTTTTTTAAATGCATTTGTATCACATTGGCAGGATGGTAAAAATAAGAACTTCTGAGAGGTGGGGGAGAGGTGGAAGAGGAGAACGAGGAGGTAGGAGAGGTGGAAGGACAAGTAGCAAGAGAAGTTTGCAAGTGGAATCTACACCTAATTTAGAGTTTCAAAAAGAGGTTGAAATTGGAGTTGAAGAGGATAAGGAGATGGAAGACTTTGAAGACACTACTATAATTGTGGAGGAATCTTCTAAGAAATGAAAGAAAGAGGATAAACAACTGGATGAGGAGTTTGAGCAAGAGTTTCCTGCTGCACTTGATATTGGTCAGGGGAAGGATGTTATTGAATCTCTTGCAATCAATCCTGGAAAGATTGCTCCCTTGATCCCATTATGTCATTGTGTTGTAAACACAAGAGTGAGAGGCCTACGAACTGATATGGATAGCCTAAAGCAAGCTCTAGAGGCAGAAAAATATATTCAACAGAAAGGAATGTTTATTTTATCTACAACACTTCCGAATGGTGTTTCACAAGAGGTGACAGATGAAATTGAACAATCATGGGATTCTTGTTGGAGGGATGTAAATGCAGAATTTGAGGCACTGATTGTTGATGATGCTGATTTGTCATTTTTGTCTCGAAAGATGTTTTTTGTGTGGGAGGGGAATCACCGGACTGTTGCATGGATGTCTCTAATCGAAGAGAAATTCAAGACATCAAAGGCATGGCATATTCGAGTTTTAGCAAGTTTTATTACTCCAGAGAAAGAAACAAAAATGAAGCTAATAGCTGCTCTTCAAAGGTTCAATCTGTAAGTGCGAGTTCTTGCTCATACGTGTTACTTTTTTTTTAGCTTTTAAGGGTTTTGTGAACAATTCTTAATATGTTTGAAGCTATATATTTTTTATTTTTCAGCCTTAATGAAACAGCAATTATTAAAACAAATCTCAAGGATTATTTGTACAACACAAAGACAATGTGTTCGTGTGATGAGAATGAGTACTTATCACTTTTTTCTGAGGAAGAAAAAAAGACACTTGAAAAGCATAGGGCAAATGAAAGTAGTAAAGGATCAAGCACTTGGTATCCTTTGACATCTCTGATGCTAGGGAGAATGGTATTTGCAATAAGTTTCATACCATTTGTCATGGATGTCTTTTTGAATTAGAACTAACTACTTCATTGTACTGATTCATTTCTTTGGAATATATTTTAGCCACTATACAAGCAAGATTATGAGGCAAAGCTAAAGGAACTTCAGCCAAATTTGAGTGTTGCTGATATGAAGAAAGCACTTAAAAGTATTCGAAAGGATGTGAATCTCAAGTACGGTCGAAAAATGATCAAGGTATGGTTAATTTAATGATTCTTAACATAAAGTTGATTTTTTAAAGTGTTCAAATTTTTTTGAGATTGAGAAAGAATGTTAAAAAAGGATGTAAATATGATCTTTGTTTAGAAAATGATCAAGGTATGGGATATGCATGTATTGTATGATCAAAAAATACACTTGAGTGTGACGATTGCATGTATTGTTTATATGTAGATTCTGTCTATTGTCAAACCAACAAATAGTGAAGATTAGTTTAATATCTTGTGGAGCCTCCCATTTGATGATAAATCCTCCATTGTCACATTGGAAAAATTGTATAACATCTCCATTGCAAAGGTCTCCAAGGAGACACAACTAGCAACCCTCGGAATCTTAGGGTCAGATTCAAATTTGAGAACAAGTTATGGGATGCCAAAAGATGATAGAGAATTCATAAAGTGGATGGCGAAAGAGGCATGGATGGATCAGTTGCTTTGTGAATCTGAGAGGTTACTCTCTCAGGTCTTGGTTGCTAGTCAACAAGCTAGCTTTGTGCTTCCTCAAGATCCTACGTTGAGAGAGTATTTTGGGGAGATACAAGCAATGAACAGACTTGAACTTTATGAAGATTTAAAGGATTCAATGACTGTTGCTACAGCTGCAATAGGACAAATGGAGATGACGAGGGCATCTCGACGATTGGTATTTAGGTAAGCAATATATGTTTTTTCCTTTTCAATTAAAAATCCATCCTTAAGTATTTCGCTTTTGTACTAAGACTCTTATTGTATGCAGATTCTTGCAATCCTTAAAAGCTGTTGGTAAGATTGAAAAATTGTTGCCCATATGTCGAGTATGGACAAAAATTCAGGACTTAAAATTCTGTATGTACTCTCCAAACATGATAGAAAAAGAAGGGAAGCAAGTGCTCTCTGAGTGGGAGAGAAAGAACTGCCCGTGGTGGCTCGATATGAAAAAAGGATGTTGCATCGAGGAGGAGGTAGAGCTGTACACACAGCATAAAAAGGGAGAGATGGGTTCATCAAGCTCAAATTCAGTCCACGAGGATGATGCAATCATTGAGATTCAAAAAACACTAGAGAAGATGACTAAAAAGGACAAGGATTCAAGTATGGAACTAAAGAAGGGTGGTAGGCCACCAAAAAATCCTGGTACTATGTGGTGTGGATACAGATGTGCAAGTACTACAGTCTACACCCATTTTGAAAGGATGTAAATGGAAAGACAGGTCTATCCGCTTTTTGTACATTCCATTGGCCTCTCTAACTTTGAATCGGAGTGGCACATGTGATGCTTCACATTGCAAGGTTTGGTGTTATGATTATGTCGAGTTTGGGAAGCAATTGTCTGTCTCAAACTTCACACAAGCCTATATAGACATGAAGGAATACTTTGTGGGTCTTGGAGGTGAAAGAAAAACAAGAAATGGTAAGAGTGTTGCTTGGGCTGCAGATTTTGTCATTCTTGATCTACCTACATAGCTAGAAGCTCCTGGAGTAGAGGATTCCACATCTCCATCTTGGAATTTATTAACAGAGGACCATGTACGCTACTCCTTGCTAGTAGCGGCCACAGTTGTTTCAGATTCTGGCTGGATCCTAGTTATGTGTGCCCCTCATGTTCTTCATTTGGTTGAGCGTTATGCTAGGATCAGCAGATTGGAGTTTGCATGTCGAAAGTACACGCAATACTTGGATGCATATTGTACAATCAAAGTTGGTGGTATTGATCATAAGGTGAGACAATTGTCTTACAATGACCTGTTGAAAGAATTGATGCTCTTGTATAATGAAATGGCTTGTACTAAGCATAAGTTTAATTCTTTTCTTGTCTTTAGGTGGATGTTGTGGTTTTATGCCTTCTTCATCAGGCTGGTATGTCTTGTGTTTGTAATCCTGAAAATGCTTCCATGGTTGGTACCAAATTGGGCATTGCTTTTGGAAGTAGTTTGTTTCATCATTATTTACCAACAAGTGAGCAGACTATAAAACATGGAGAGAGTATTCCATGGAGAGGTGCATTGGAGAAGGCTCCATGCATGATGTTGTACTTCTTGGAGTTGTTGTGTCCAATTTCTGGACATGTGGTGGACTTAGGTACTGGGACTGGTTCTATGCAAAAAGCATGCATGCATTCTGGGAGAGCATGCTTATCTATTGAGAATGATCCTGACATTTTCTATTCAATATTGCAACCATTTTTGGATGGACAGAAAGGAAAGGGAAATGTGTCAAGTAACTATGGGACTCTAAATGATTCCGAAGATGTGGAAATGGTTGTTAATCTTCCAGATGACTAGTAAGTATGTTACTCTTTTGTTTTATCGTTTTAAACCTATTTGTTGGAGAATATTATTATCAATGAGGCATTGATATTGATTGATCTATTTTAGCTTTTTGCCTTCTTATGCAGGTGCTATGGCTAAGATGATGTGTAATGACATTGCATTCAATGCCCCCATCAAAGAGAGAAGGCATCATCGCAATATCTATGTGGATGACATCAGTAAAGAAGATTAAGTCTAGTGATTTGACATGAGTTTTTCCCTTCAAGCAATTCATTTTGCTTGTGATGCCCTAGATTTGAACATGCTAACTTTTGTGGTGTCTTGCACCTATTTCATTTGCTAGAGATGTAGTAATCATATTGAAGAACTATTAGTACGTCATGTGAGTACCCATGAATATTAATCTCAATATCACATATTCAATTTTGAGCATGTTGGTTTCATAAAACTTTTTCTATTTGCTAGAGATGTGACAATTATGTCATATCTTACTTAAGGTTTGCATGTCAAAACTATGAGAGGTGTACAAATGATCATCATGGTGAATTGAATCTTAAAGTATCTCCTTGATGCAACTAATAAATGTTTCGGCATAGATGCATGCAAATTTGCACCCTAAATTCTTCACCATGTGACTTGCAATCATTTCATCGATAAATCACTATCTATCCTGATAGTATGAATGATGGATGATATAGGTGGAGGGTGTTGAAATGAAGTAGACATAAAAAGTAGTTTTGTGAATAAAGGGATCTTATAAGCCCTAAATACTATTGCAAAGAAATGTAATTAAATGTATATAGCATCTTTGTGGGATAGTTTTATGACTAAAGGGTGTGTGATGTTAGCGGCATGTTTATGGGGTAGAAATGTATATAGTATCTTCCTGGGGTAGTTTTATGACTAAATGGTGTGTGATGTTATGATAAAATTGTCTACAAAATCACAATATAGGCCATGCTCAAAAAAATGTGCTCAGACCAAGATGCTCAGAGAAAAGACATACCCCTTCAACGGCAACACTCAAAATGGAGACTTCATTAGCCCTCTAGTGGGAACCCAGGGGAACCGCTTTGCCTAGTTGATCCTTCTTTTCTTCCAATATGTACGAAGTCTCGTCACTATTTGTACAAAACAATATTTGCATGATAATATCTTTTAATGACACTTTGTTGCACGTTTGTGGGACACTATGCTACACATTTCTTGAACCACTTATTGACAAGAATTGATGGGTTTTATCGGCAACAATTCTTATGATTTTGGAACAATTCTCCCAATTGTTTCACTTCCCAATGGATGACTATGCATGTCCAAGTAGATAAGTAAGACTCTTTTCATTACCCATTTCCCATGCAAGACTCTTACCCGCATCAGGTTTCATTTATCTCTCTAACATGAACAAAATAAGGCATTCATTACTTAGGCATTGGAAATGTCCAATGCAAGATGCTCTTCTGATAAATATTGTATGTTTCATTACATGTGGTTCCCAATAATGAGTATCTTTTGTTGGTTGCATCCCTTCCATCATGTTATTATCGCTATCCACAGGAGCTAATCCAAAGAGAACATCACCATCATATACTTGTTGTATAGTATCCACCGCTCAAATATCTAAACCTTGGTGAAGCATTTAGACTTGAAACACAAACCCTTGAGAAGTTCCACGACTAAGTTTGATGTATATGCTCTCTACCTTGACTTCATACATTGTCTTGGAAAGGCAACAGGTTCATATTTGAGGTTCACATTCAGTATCCAAGTCAAGCTTTTCTTGTTGTGGATGCTAGTGGGTCTCACATGCTTGCCAATCACTCGACCAAGATTAGATGCTAGACCATTTGTAGATTCACATAGATCTAGAAGAATACTAACACACTTAGCTCATCTCCCTTCCCACAATGTCTTCCAGTGAAAGAGATCCCTCCTTGAACCCAAGGCCATCTCAAGACTTTTTACAAGTAGAGCTTCTCAACAATAGCGCCACAACAGAATGGAATGAGCTAATGACATGGAGCTTTAGTTTTTGGCTCTCTGGACGTCTATAGCTCTATACCCATGTGCAAAATGAATATGAGTTAGTGTGCATAGTGAAATAAAATGGGATAGCTTTGGCAATAAATACAAAGTTGACCTTAATAGGACACATGAGGCCTTCTCCTTAGTGACCGTAAACCATGGGCATTCAATAACGTATCCTCATTGTGCCCTGTGTAATCTATTAGAATGATAATGATATTAACATAGCCTTCTTTGATGGATGTGTACTCCCTCTACATTTAGTCTTCCCACTTTCCTGTTACTCTCCACTCTTTAGGAGTCCTCTCTCTCTCTCTCTCTCTCTCTCTCTCTCTCTCTCTCTCCCTCTCCCTCTCCCTCTCCCTCTCCCTCTCTCTCTCTCTCTCTCTCTCTCTCTCTCTCTCTCTCTGCGTGTGTGTGTGTGTCTCTCTCTCTCTCTCTCTCTCTCCCCCTATTGATGCTACCCAAAGGGACCCTCAACTTCATGCCAATCCTAAGGTGAGGATTCTAATAGCATTATGCTAGTAACATGGTGGGTAGAGGCTCCAATGAACCCTTAGCTTGGAGCCCACAACCAAGGATCTAGGAACCCGGAACCCAAAACTTTAAAAACCTAGGTTCCAAGAGCATAGAATGTGGAATTTACAGCACAAACTTGGTGTGCCAAAAACCTTCTTTGATGGGATGTGCACTTCCTCTACATTTACTCTCCATCACCTATCTTTACTCTACATTTTTCTTTTACTTTCCACTCTTTATGAGTCTTCTCTCTCTCTCTCTCTCTCTCTCTCTCTCTCTCTCTCTCTCTCTCTCTCTCTCTCTCTCTCTCTCTCTCTCTCTCGCTCTCGATCTCTCTCGCTCTCGATCTCTCCCTCCCTCTCCCTCCCTCTCTCCCTCTCTCTCCATCTCCCTCCCTCCCTCCCTCCCTCCCTCCCCCCCCCCCCCCCCTCTCTCTCTCTCTCTCTCTCTCTTCCCCCAATAGGTACCCCACCTTTGTGAGGGTCTAGAGGTGAAGGTCTACATAGCAATATGCTAGTAGCAATGTGGCTAGCAGAGGCTTAGTGTACCCTTAACTCAGAACTTAGAGTCGAGGATCCAAGAACTCAAAACCCAAAACCAATAACTCAGAACATAAACATAAAGTGGGGTTCTTAAAATTGCAAACGTGGAGTTTGGGTCCCAAAAAGTTTATTATACTCTCTTTACATTTACTCTAAATCTCCTACACTTACTCTCCTTCACCAAAGTTGCATCACCAAGCCATCAATCATGCATATACCAATGCTATCAGACTTCCCATCCTATCATTGTGTGCTACATCAAGAGACTTGAATCTCTAAGCCATATTAGGCCATCTAGTCCACTAGTCATAGCTTGTGCTCATGACCAGAGAGGCATTCAATGTGAAATAGGAATTGAATGGATAATAGTCTAGTAAAGGCCATTACGAGCACCCAATAGAAATACTTTCCTTGGTTGCTTCGAATTGAATGGAAGCATAAGTGGACAGTTTCCTTGGTTGCGTCTACTTTGTCTTTTGCTCTTCCTTTCAAGTTGTGACTTCTTAAGGTAGTTTTCTCTTGTGTCCTTAATCAGAGTGTCTCTACTAGAGTGAAGGTTGCTCATGGTGGACTCTGCAACTATGCAAATAGTCTCAACGATGTAAACCGTTTTAGTAATCAAGCTAGGCAAAATTTATCATGTCCTAGTGGTTATTATCTCTTATCTTGTCAAGGTGTTCTCACATAATAGCACTACATACTTTCTTGAGCATAATGCAAGTCATTTTGGGCAAAAGGAGAGCTCTATGCATGTACCCTATCTAATGACTATGGGAATGGCTCTATCGACAAAACCCTTTCTATAGCTAGGATAAGCAGGTATATTGGCATTTCACACATCTTACCTTGTCTTGGCACAACGCTCTTTTTGAGGCTCTTGCGTGATGTGCTTGAGTAGGGATTGCCAAAGGCCTTTGCCCTATGTGGTAATTATGTTAATGGGTTCATTTGCTGAGCCCTTTTTGCAACAGTGAGCCTAAAAAGGTCAAGGACTACCTCGACCTTCTACAAGAAGCTATAGATTTGCATTATCAGTTCTACCAAGAGGCTCCCCCTAATAATCAATTCAAGGTTGTTTGCAAGGGCTTTTGCCCTTGAGCATTTGAGCATTGCAGGGCTACAAGAAATGCCACCATAAAGGAAGCTTACTCTTTAAATTGTTCTCAAATAGAACATGAGCATTCCAAAGTCTTTTGGGTATGCCATAGATTTGCACTAGGTGGATCAGTGTACAAAGTTTCGGAGCTAGATTCATAATGAGCTCTTAGTTGTGTTTGCACTGCACTTAGATAGGGAGAGAGTTCATTGATCCTGGCCTTCTCATTCTTCTTTCATACAACCTAACATTTCCACCTCTCATCGTTCAACTATTTTATCGAAGTATTTCGTCTCGTTGTAGAAAGTGTGGTGTGCATAGTCAAGCAATGAGGCAAGCTAGGGTGCGAAATCAATCAATTCCAAAAACATGACAATCTTTCTGCTGCTGACTCCCCTAAAAGCACAATAGTGGTTGAAGATATTCGAAGTGCTCTTAAGTTAATCAAACAAGGGGCAATGAAGGGCATTCCATTTCCCACACTCTATCAGCTCGAGGATCTTCATCTGCCTAATTTTCACGTGGACATGGCACACCATGCATGATCGCATAATGCGTAAGCCATTCAACTATTGTAATATGTTATATGTTATGAAAGTGAGCCTCAACAAGGCAATTCTAAAGGTGGACACAGCCATTAATGCAACTAACAAGGCCAAAAAGGACAAGCTATGCTAGGAGAACATGTCGACAACTACCCAGACATTAAAGACAAGTTGAAGTAGCAGAGATGGAATTGTCAGTCATGGATTTGATAGCTGACTCAAAGCATTACAAAAAAGTGTAGGCAAACATTGCCTCATTCAGCACTACATTGGATATCCTTGGATTCAATGTAGAAGCTCAGAGTTTTGAGGAGAGCATATCTAAATTGGAGGTGAGATTGTTCAAAATTTTAAGTACACCATGTGTCATGTCCTTTGTAAGGCTTACATCACACGAGTCCCATAGCAGCTCTTGTCATGAGGTTTGGTGATGTGCACAAAAATTATTGAGGCAAATATGAAGTGCCTCTAGCTTCATATTTCACACCTCAATTTTGATATTCAGATTTTAATACTCTCGATAATAAAAGAAAATGACTAGGCTCCAACAATACATGGCCTAGACTCGAGATTCCAGACTCGACTCATAGAAGAAAGCAAGTAGGATTCCAACTAGCATGTTGCTACACATGCCAAAGAGTGGCCAACAGGACTCGGGAATGTAAATGCATGATGGACTGTGGGCTGGGTGAATGCAAGATCACAAATCTAGCTTTTCAAAGCCATAACAAATCCATACCTATGGAGCTAAATAGTACCATCATTTGCCATGAGCTACATGGGTGCCTGTAATACTAATCATATGTACTATGATTACAAGAAAGGTCTTGGCATAGTTTGATGCCACATTATGAAGGTTTTAAGAGGCCTTCACTCCTAGGGACTAATCTTTACTATTAAATTAATGAGGCTCCTGTTTGACTCTTATTTTGGATATCTTTTGAATATCATGTTTTTTTAATAATTCCATGGGATGTATGTAGTTAAGCCTCACTCATTTGTCCACTTGTGACCCTCCCCTTGATATTGAAGAAAACCATAATGTATACATCACACAAAAAATCATGATTTGGCAATTAAAAACAAATGTCTATCACCTTTTCCAAGGCAAAATTAATAGTGAACTTCACGTTGAGGATGTTACTTAAGATACTCCCTCCATTAACAAAAAAATGCTATTTTGATCCAAGAAAGTCTAGAAGTAAAACCTTCATTTGGATAGCCAAGATTTTATGGGAATTATTCATGATAAAGAGGGGTCTCAAATTATACATCTTAATTGTGTTGGACCCTTTTGGGTACCAAAGTATTGAAACTTATATTAATAGTTGGCCGTTGTAACATTCTTGAGGACCATGCTCACATATGATTTTTTATAAACGACAGAATGCTCATATAATTCCTTAAAAAGGACATCTAGTTTGAGTGACTTATCAAACTCTAACCAAGCCCCCAGTGCCTTGTGGTTCTCTTTTCTCTAATCCCTTACCCAACCTAAACTTCTTGAATCAATAGAATGTTTCATTCAAACAGGTGAGGATATCCTTAGTCTTTAGTTCATTGCCAGTAATTGGATGTAATGTTGCATAGAACAATCAACAACTTTATGCGGTTGAGCAACCAAGACCCCCTGATCATCCTTCAATGTACTCATAGGAGCAAATTATGTTCATAGCATCTAATATAATGGAAATACAAAATACCTTTAGGCTATTGATTCTAGAGTGAATACAAGTAGCTTCTACTCTCTATAGCTAAAAAATCTATAAAGCATTATCAGTAGACAAAAATAGTTAACTCAAAGCTCCATCTTTTAGGTCCTCCTATAAGGCCAAAATGCTTGCAATAAGCAAGAGACTCCTTAAAATCAATCATGTCCTTAGCCTTGCTTGATAAAAGATTGATCTAAGGGACTAAAACACTCGTTCCAAATTTGACCCAAAAGCATACTTTTTTATTAATTCTTTGTGCAAATCTATTATATAAGGAGGGAGATAATTGCAAGGTGTATATAAAGAAATGGCCACCTTATTTTTATCCTGCGTGAAGTTCTGTTGAAGAGCTCGTCTGAGAAACAGCAGAAACGCCATATTTTTTAGGTCGTCTGCTGCAGCGAAACCATGGGAGAAAGAAAGGTTCTCAACAAATATTACCCTCCGGATTTCGATCCTTCCAAGATCCCCAGACGTAGGCAGCCCAAAAACCAGCAAATTAAGGTCCGCATGATGTTGCCCATGAGCATTCGTTGTGGTACTTGCGGAAATTACATCTATAAGGGCACAAAGTTCAACTCTCGCAAGGAGGATGTAATCGGAGAGGTCTGTGGCTTCTGCCTTCCGGTTGCTTCTGTGACTCTTGTGTTTATCGCAATTCTTGCGAGGTTCGTGTTGACCTTTTTTTTTGGTGTGCTTGTATGCAGACATACCTCGGCATACAAATTTTCAGATTCTATTTTAAGTGCACGAAATGTTCTGCTGAAATAACATTCAAAACTGATCCACAAAACAGCGATTATTTAGTCGAGACTGGTGCCACGAGGAATTTCGAGCCTTGGCGGTCTTCAGACGAGGTTGTGAAGTAAAGCAGCTTTTCTATTTTATGCAATTGAATTTATTGCAGAAGCTAGCAAC
Organism: Dipteris shenzhenensis; assembly: GCF_047967505.1. NCBI lineage: Eukaryota > Viridiplantae > Streptophyta > Polypodiopsida > Gleicheniales > Dipteridaceae > Dipteris > Dipteris shenzhenensis. The sequence goes on from NC_141628.1 coordinate 17,621,132, forward strand.
TTCAGGGCTAATTCTCCTCACATATTTTTGCTAATGTTTGCTCTTCTGCAAAGCAGGCAACAGATGACGCTAAAAAGAAAAGAGACGCTGAGGAATTAGGGGATGCGATGAAAGCCCTTGAAAATAGGACAATCGACTCCAAGCGAGAGATGGATGTACTTGCTGCTCTTGACGAAATGAAGTCAATGCGGGTAAAATTATTTCACTTTGGTGTTGGGATTGTAATTTTGTTGGCAATACACATTTTCTTCCCATTTAGATATTTGCTATTTAGTTTTTATATTTGATTTCCCATGCGTATTGTGTGGCCCTTCTTCTCTCAGCAACTGTGCAAGCTTACTACTTTTTGTCATTTGACTAACACACGTGAAGTAAAAGTTATATTCCTTGCTAGTTGTTTGGGTGTACTTGGCTTCCTCCTTGAAAGTATTCTTCTACTATGATTTAACTAATAGGCGCTACGCTTGAGCGTGCACGGTTTCTTGTTCTTTTTCAAGATAGAGCACGTGCTGATTTGCAAGTTGCTGAGATACTTGCGTTGTGATGTTTAGGCAAGGCATGCTACAGTCGGGACTGAGGAGATGTTGGAAGCTTTGCGTCGGACAGCAGACCTCAAGGTGTGTTGCTATCTCTTTACAAAGTCATCCATATTATTTTCAGCATGCTTGGTACTACTATATGCCCTTGATCTCCCTTTACCAATCTCCCCTGGATTCTTCTTAATTAAAGTACAAGGCAAAACACAGAAGCACATTGATTGGTTGTAATGTGATATTCTCAAGGGGACAACCTATCATGGCTGCGCTAGTACTTCAAAATGTCGAGTGATAAAAACTTAAATTAGGCCATAACAAACTTAAGCTCACATCAACACGAGTCTTAAGTACATAAGATAGTGTGCAAAGGTAGGAGGATGTGATGAAGAACTAGGCCATGACATAATAGTGCCATGTCAATGCTACGAAGACTGATAATGAGAGTAGATCATAACTCAGTGGTGCAAACAAAGACATGTGCATTAAAATTTCTGCAGTAGGGTTCCCAATGTCAAGTGTGGATAAGGGCTGTCAAGGTTGTTGCAAGATTCTTCTTCCACAAAAAGGTTTGATTGTCGTTATGGGATTGCTGTGCCTTTTACAGTATTTCAAGTAGCAAGGCGCATCTCCCATACTGTGTACAATTGGTGATCTGTGTGTTCCCCTTATAGTGCCACTGCTACATTGGGTCTGACTATGCTCAGAATTAATGATGTTAGTCATTCAGCTCTTATGATTAGCTCGTACTATCTACATGGGTGCCACCTGGGCGAGAATTGCCTCTATCAGGTCACTTTCAGGGTGTCCATGTTGTTTCGGTTTTATGTTCCTTTTGAGGCTTTCAGCCCTAAGTTGGGCTTATTTTGTACTTGCAATTCTTCCACCCCACGTACTTAAGCTCAATTTGTCTTACAGTTGGTGAAACACCCCTTACAAGTTAGCCACAATCAACCCGAGGGTTATACGCAATCCTCTACCCACGAGCTACATGCACCAGAGGTTGAAACATAGAGCAGGGACACACGTAGTGTAGGCTAGTGCGTCACCACACCCACTTGTAGATCCTTGGATCACCCCTAAGCTAGAGGTCAGTCAACAAACCTTGGACAATGATCGACCTCCTAGGTAGGTCCTAGGACTATGTGTCCCATACCATGGCCCCATCTGCACACAAATGCCTAGACAGGAGCTGGTATTCTCAGGAGGCCCCGCTCCTGAGAATGCCCTGATTGAGTTGAGGCTTACACTTATATAGGCATAGAGTCTCTTGTCGGAAAATATCTGAAAATGTATGTGTAGCTCAGGCCCTAGCCTTTGGTATGATATTAGAAAAATTGAATGGCCCACAAGGTCACACCTGAGCACTCTATCTGTCAACCACGTTAAGATATGACAACCGATACTTGAATACGATGTCCAAGAGAGGACTCAAAACGTATCACAAAATATTGCACTCAGAAACCACACTACATGGACAGCAGGTTACTACCTACTTGTGCTGGATCTGAGGCCACAACAGTGTTTCCTTAATATGCTGCTCTCTCCTGCTGCTGACCACCTCTGTTTGAGGACTTCACATCAGTTTTCCTTCTGCACATCTGTGGTCTGCTCACAGCCTGAGATCCTCAGAATTGCCAGGGTCTGCTGCTGCTGCCTCTGATGCACCCTACTGTTGCTGCTGCTGTAGTCTCCACCTTCTCTAGTGCCTCGGTGCACTTCTGAGAGCTGGATCTGCTGGCTGTATGCTGCTGCCTTTATCCAGCTTCTTTAGTGCCTTTTTGCACTTCCGGAGGGCAGATCATGTAGAGGGTGTCGCCTGCCTCTGCTTTGAATCTAACCCCTCTGGCTGTCCGGCAGGGCTCTTCCTGTTGAGAACTCCACGCCACCCAAACATTTCACAACATCTTGCGGAATTCATGTAAGAATAGTTGAGAATATATACCCTGGTCATGCTGCCCTTGGAGTCCATATTTTGTGTGTGCACCTACCTGTATCCCACTCATTTTTTATGGCTTGTCCTCAATATTTGAGCAACCTAGGCTGTCATCCATCCTCTTCTATTAATCAGCCTTCTTCAAACAGCAAATCCTTGTTAATGTGTGCAAACCTTGCATTGTTAGTACTTAAAATGTTTCCCAAGAGCGTCAGGCTTCGGTCATGACACTAACCGCTGCAGAGCAATCAGAGCCACTCAATTTCGTGGGAGCTGGCCAAGGCTCATGCAAGAGGAAGGCAAGGACAAGCAAGCAAAGGAAAGGCGAACAACAAGGGTAAGCTTGGACACGGGACTGACATGATTCTAAGGGGGCAAAGGACTCTTCGGAAAATGGATGCGAGACAAAGAAACAAAGAAAATTCTTCCTTCTGACCCAAGAATCCAGCCAGTGTTGTTTGTCTAATACAGGTCTTTCAATATATATTGGCCTCCTCTAAACTGAATGTGTGGAAGCACATCATCTGATGTCGTAAGAGATCACGACCTTCTCCTCCCATTCTTCCACGCTATTTGGGGCAGTGTATTTCATGATCTCACTTGTTGCATCTGCCAAATTCTCAGGTTTTAGTTCTTCTCCTATGGTGACCTTCCAAATCTTTCTAGCCACCATTTGTTACTTTCCAACAGCATCTTTAAAGCCATCAAATCCTGAAAGAGACTGGTGACAGATAGCAAACTCTGCTCACCTTTTCCCTTGAAACACAACCTCCAAGTTGACCTTCTGATGCACTCCTGTGGAGCTCAATCACCTTCCTTGGCTCTTACACCTCTGAATCGTGAATTGGCTCTGATACCAATTTGGGATTAATCTGAAAATGTATGGCTAGCTCTAATCCTAGCCTTTAGTACCATGTTAGAACACATCAATAGAAAATTAAGTCGCCCATGCGATCATACCTGATAACTCTTCCTACTCGGGATGCGTACGCATACATGTTGTCACATCTCTTCACGACACATATATCTACTTGCTTGGTAATGCACTCTCCTTTCTATAGTAGACAGCCTTAAAAGTAAGTATTTGCAGCCATAACTTTTCCCGAGCATGCAGCCATCGCTTTGCAGTGCCGCAAACTAAAGAGAGCACTGCAAGGTGCTGTACCAATGTGCTTCCATACTCGAAGCCACACATGTTGACAGCCCCTACCTCTGCATGTGCTTGTATGCAGAGTATGTCAGCCAACACAGATTTGCTGCAACCTGCCAAATGCTGTTGAGATTAGTTCGCTCCCAGAACCGTATGGACACCAAAACTGGACAGACAGCGTGGACTGCTGCCGTACAAGCTACAACAAAAACAAAAATTCATGTGGAAGGCCTGTGTTGGGTGGTCGCTGCCAAGTAGGTTGGGCATAGGATGATGCCAAGTAGGTTGGGTTAGCTGCTATGAGAAACCTGATACAAAGCAAGCTGAAAGGGTGGAGTTACTAAAACGAGCATCAACACCCATACAAACTAAAAATGCCACATAATCATAATAATATCAGTGATAACATCATATCAATATCAGTATCCAGATGGTCATGTCTATCCTCACTACTACCACATGCCATCAGAATACAAGACAAGATCTGGTCCAGTATTGCAGTTGCAGCCCTTGCCGCTCCCTATCTCAGGAGAGAAACAAAAAATCATGACCTGCGTATTGGGTGTGGGTACTTTGCCATACTTATTGTTGTAAAAGATTTAGAGGATAGGTGACAAGTTTTACAATTCCTATTGAATAGGAAGGACATAAGTTAAACTTCTAGGATGAGTCAAGCGGAATTGACAAAGCTGCGTGCTTTGGAAGGCATTTTTTCTTGTGTAATCATGTATTCCTAGAAAACGACCAGAGTTTGATTTTGGTGGGGACTAAATAATAGGTTATTCTTTTGTTTGCAAATATTGACGTGCAGCTTGAAGTATTTGTACTTGATAATTTGTTATTTGTCTATTATTCTTTTGTATTTTTGCTCTAGGCTTAGAATTTGAATTTCACTTGTCCAACCATTGTGTCATTTTGGATGTTTCTAATATTAGATGCATGTGATCAGGAAAAAGAACTTGCAGAGGAAGATGAAGCTGTCATACGATCTGTGGTGTTTCAGGTGAATCAAAGTTGGACATTTTTAGGCGAAGTCTTTGTATTGCAGTTATATGCATTCTGTATTCGGTTTGATGTTTTGGCAATTTTGAGATTGTGCTAAAGCTCTACAGTTTTATCTTTAGGGGTCCAGTAACTATGTCCGTAGATTAAATGACGACGATGATGATGACGATGCTGATGATATTGAGGACATACAACCTGAAAAAAAGGTATTCAACATTTTTTAGCATTCGGCATCTTCCAACAAAAGAAAGGCACCTTTGTATCTATGTATAATAAGGTTTCATACAACACATGCATTTGATGGATGCTGGATTAAAAAGGTTTTAAGTTCTTAAACAGTCTTGCAAAATGACATGATAAGGCCTAGTAGAGTGTTTTAGGCCATTGGAAAATATTTGCCATTAGTATGCAAGCACAAAATGATGATTGCAAACATCAACATTGAAGAGGAAAGAAAATGGGTAGGGGCAGATTGGGAGGAGGGGGCTAGTGAGAGAAAAGGAGATGGTTGAGAAGGGGGATAGAATAGGGGATTGAGAGAGAGAGCCAGGGAGAGAACAATGGAGAGCTGAAGTTGTGTCATGCCAAGACATACTAACAAATGAATAGGGTTGGAGTTATATTGTACCCTTGTAGGGTCTCCTTTTCAGCTCTCTCCAAAACCCAACAATTCATAGCATTTTAATCCTGCTTCCCTTTTTTTTACAACCCATTCCTTTGCAAAAAAATTTGCCATCAAGGATACTGCATGGGCTGCTATTTCTCATCTTGCCAGAAGATGGGGGTGTTCTTGTGTGATTCTCATTAGCTGCTAGATTATTCTTGCTATCAGACAGGCTCTTAAATTTGATTACTATCCTGTGGATAGAGTGTTATGGAGGTTAGGTTAACCTTGGGTCATGTAACTAACCTTGGGATAGCCAAGACATGATGTTCTTTTGGTACAGTTAGGGTAGTCTTAGGACTGAGACAATTATGTCTATATAAGTTTCAGCCTTAGCTCATTTGGGGCATTCTTGGGAGTGGGACCTCCTGGCGACACCCAGCTAGGATGGAGCCCATTCAGGCCCATGGTTCCCGTTCCCTAACCACATCTGTGCGCAGATGGGGCTGCATGTATGAATTTGTATGTGCTGCGATTTCACAGCATGAGTAGAGCTTGTACACTCCTCTTGGTTCTTGTAATTGTGTGTTGTTTTTGTCGATTGTCAGGCTCTGAATTTGTAAGGGTAGTATTTTGCTGGATGAACGTAGACAGTCACGAAATGTGTTTCCGTTTGTTGTCGTCGTTCTAAATCTAGGCAGAATTTGCTGCTTACGTAGAGCTATTTGGGTTTGGCAGCGGCAGTACTTGTTGAAGAAGTATGGCAGCTGGCTGTCTGTGCTATTCTGGTTGAGCAGTGATGGACCTTGGCAAACAACAGCAACCATGGTTTTGCTGATGTTTCCAGTATGTGGAGTGCATTATCTGGAGGGGCTGTCTTCACTTTTGGCTTCGTTGGGGTCTGTTCAATGAAGGATCGTGGATGTACGACACCTTGCAAGTCTGTTTTTAGCTTGTGGCAAAGGCTGAAGCTGTGGCTGGATGTGCCGCGCTTTGTGGGCTGTATGCCTGGAAAGAAGGGTGCATGTACTTTCCTTTTGGGGCTTGAGGCCTAGAAGGAAGGAACTAGTAGATGCGCCTCCTAGAAGCCTCCTCTCCCCCCCTTTGCTTACGTGGCCACTTATTTACATGCATAGTTCAATCTGCATGGAAACTTTTAGAGAATACTTTTTGGCAAGTTTTTGAGTACTTCATGGCTGCATGCATGTGTGCTAGTGTGCATGAATGCATACATGATTGCATATAGTTTTCATGCATGCTATAGACCATCCATTAGTTCTTGTACTTTTTACTTTCCTTTTCTAACAGCTAACGTTAGTTTTCGAATGTACTTCTCATTGTACTTTGGAGAACTTTAAGCCGGAAACATGGATACTCTAGCATAACCCCGCAGCATGTGATGGATCATGGCGTCCATACCACCATAATGCATTACACCCCAATGTGCTATGATTAGTACAACACTAGTTTGTGGATCTATCGCAAACTATCATAAACAGTAAATACAAATGGCCAACCACAACCAAAAAAAGGTCTCGAAAACTATTAATGCAATTCGAGACTAGGGACCAACTCTTGGTCTAGGGAATAGATAATATGTGTGCACTTAGAAACTTCCCTGACTAGCGTCCTAGTTGAAGCATCTATCTAGACTTATCAAGTCTTGGAAACTAAGCATGTTTTCCAAAACTTTGGACTCGTCGAAACCCTTAAGATTTAAGATCTCTATGAAAAGGATTTCCCCCCAAATTGGCAATCAAAAGGTTCTCATGTCTATAAGCAACAAAGAAAACAATGTATTGAATTTAGCCCAAAATCGGGTGAGTACAAAGAAAGGCAGTGCCTAGAGACCAAGTGTAAGATCTCTTATGCTCGGGGCTTGCAGGCTCTGGCTGCGGGAGACAGAAGAGGGAAATGGACGGGGAGGTGAGATAGGGGAAGAGAGCTAGTGAAGGTAGAAGTGAGTAGTTGTGCAGGATTATTGGAGTTCTGAAAGGAGACCATGTACTATAGAAAATCCTGGCCATCACTAACTCAGCTAATTTTTTCCCTTTATTCCAAACATAGGCGTATACAGTGGATTTAAATTACCATAAGGTATATTCTGTACACTCTGTACAGTACTTTACATGGACCATAGGAATAAAAATTTCATATCTTATTTTCATCGTTTCATGTTTCAGTTCTATGGTTCAAGTCTCGACCGTTTATTATGGCATGTGCACTACATTTATGCACCTTTTTCCCCTCCCCCCTCTCCAGGCCTCCAGGGGAGATAAAAATAAGATACAAAGGGCATGCAGCTAATGTGCCGATGGTTTTTGTTTTGTACGACACACCCCTATATGAGTGCCATACAGGACTGTTATGTTTCCAGAAGTCATTGAAACAGGTAGTCCATGCATAGTTGCGCAAGAATTGCCCTATGAACTTACGAAGATAAGATTTGATGAGGCCTTCCTGAACATGCATTTATTGGCAATTGTGCAGAAACAAAAGGCTGATGTTCTTAATGGAGGAGTTTCTGGCAATCAGAATGTAGTTCTGCAGGCAACTTCAGTTCCAGTTGATGCTCCCCTTACCAATGCAGTGACTCAAGGTATGCTGTTAACCCCAAAGATGCAAGATCGCTATGGAGCAACGGTTCTGATTATGGAGTCAAGTACTTGTGGAATTTTCACAAAGAGTTTAAGTAAACGTCAGGAGTACTTGCTTTGAGCAAGGATGCTGCTGCCAAAACACCACAGAATTTCAAAACTCATGTAGTGTTTCCTTTTCTTGTTATATAATGTCTGCGTATCTTGTTTTTTGATCATGCAGGTCAGGCCACAACAGATGATACAAAGCATGGTCCAAGGGCATCTTTTGCAGTAAGGCCCCAAAACGTTGCATTCAATGTCAGGCCCAAAAAGACTGACACTAAACAGGAGGAGAGACAATCTCAGACAGCGCCAGTGACTGCAGGGAGCAACCTTACACCGTTGGATCAAACTCAGAAAAATGATGCTGATGATCCTGCTGGAACTGGCTTGGCTTCATTGTGTGCTTCATATGACAGCGAGCTCAGTGATTGATAATTTTAATATAGAAAGATTACTAAATGTTTAACGCTCCGCCACCTCAACCCTGGGCTCTATACACACCATATTTTATTATACTATTGTCACACATTCAAGCACACACACATATTTATGCCTTTTTCATTGGTCAAATTTATCCATAACACCACACTCGATGACGAGGCTTCAATCAATCAAGAAGTGGACTCAATGATGAAGCTAAATAAGTGCAAAGCACGAAGATCAAAACTCACATGTGGTGTGAGAAGTGCATAAAGTGGAGATGTCATGTACTTTTTCTTTTTATTGTAGATGAATTCTTTTTTTATGAACTTTATGGTAATTGCATGGCTTACAATACTGACCAAAGAGTGCTCAAAATGATGATGTGGCAAATAGCTATATATGCTTCAATTCAAGTGTGCTTGTTGATTAGGTGGCATAAGGATCCCGTGCCACGCCTGCTAAGGTGGCACTATGTGCCACATGTTTACTAAAGGGGGGAGACTAGCCAAGAGTCCGCTATTGGGCTTGACTTGCTATGGTCATAAAGGTTGTCGGATCTCGTTTGTTGTGAATGGAGAGGCTCGGAGTCAAGGACTACTAGCTTACACGACTACTTGCAATGTGGAAAGATGGAGATGATTTAGTAGGTAGCTACTTGGCTGCTGTGTGTGGTTTGCACCGTCTATAGCTATAGCTAGGTTTCAGGATAGAAGTTTTGGGCTTGGGGGCCGCACTAATCACATCCCAAAGCAATGCACAATGTATCGTTGAGTACTAGAAATCGCAGCAAACAGCTGGCTTTGGGCTTAGCAATCAAAGCTCCAACTTTCAAGGAAGCACAAGATTTGGGATCCATAGCCCAATACTATGAAAGTCCTCCAATGAGAACTTGAATGGGTTGGTGACTTTGAAAAGACAACGCAAACAACCAAACAGATGGAGATGATGATCCTTCATCTCATAATTGCAACGTTACAAAGCCAGAACATACCTCTCACAACAAACTCAAGAACATGAAGAACTCTTAATGAAAGAAGGATGAAAACACCCATGAAATCACCAAGACTTAAACAAGCATCTTTGTCATTCTCTTTCGCTAGGAAGGGCTTGTCCTCGAGTCCACCACGTTTCTTCTCCTGAGCCGCTTCCCATACAGGAGCAATGAAATTAGTTCTTCAAAAGTAATTGGCACCACCCTTTCTGTTGTCGTCGGTCGCACCAAGTCTTCGTAGCTCCAGGGAAGCACACCCAACACCTATCTAGCAATCCAGGATGATACCTTTTTTTGACCAACGGTCGCGATTTGATCTTTGACCAGTCACTTTTACCTTCGTGATGTAGTCCTGCTCATTCGTCCATCTTCATGTGTAAAGATCAGTCTTGAGGTTAAGTATCCGGGCTTTGTTGTTCACCTCGAACATCTCCTTGAGCATCTTCCACGCTTCTGTTGACTGTAGGAGGACAACTTTTAGGTCAATAAGTAGGTATCTTTAAAAGAAACTGACTTCGTATGTATTGAGGGGACACTGATAGCTTTCAGGTACACACCTTGCTATCAATTTTAACTTCACATAATAGCTGCAAGCACAGAGAATTTTAAATTTCAAAGCATTGCTGCATGGCTCCTCCATGTGCCACTCTTCCACCTAGGTTGCATTTAGTGAGATATGGCCTAAAGTCCATGAGAGGAGTAATATAAAATAGATGGAGATGGATATTATATTGGATTATTCTCTCCATGTATTCTCCATGTAGGATAGGCTCATGTGGAGGGGTATAGATAGTTCAAGGATGCAAGTTAAATAATGGGGAAAGTAGGTTGAGGTGGCAAGATTCCTTGTGCTAACCCTCCACTTGTCCTCCTATATGTTTGAACGTATTATAAAATTGGGAAGAGACCAAGGGAGTATCATAGACTTGGGATATGGGAGTTTATATATGTGAAAAAATGTGACCAAGTGTTATCGCACACAATTGAGAGTGCGTAACTGCTAGCCCACATGGGAGACTCTTCCATACGGGAGAGACTCTCTCTCTTGGCTATAAAAGGAGGGGGCTATTCTTTGATGAGGCACGCTCATTCTTGTAAAGCCACCTAGCTAGTACGCATGTGAAACTTGCACCAATCATAAACAAGTTGAATACATTCAAGATGCTTGCCTAGGCAAATTGAAAGCTGAGAATAAACAAGTTGAATACATTCAAGATGCTTGCCTAGGCATGTATAGAGCCCAGGGTTGAGGTGGCGAAGCGTGTCCATGTGCCACCTTTCCACGTAAGAGGATCCATAAGGTGTGATGTATATAATCCATGGTAGTAATATTATAAAATGTAAGGTGGCATGGCTCCTCCATGTGCCACTCTTCCACCTAGGCTGCATTTAGTGAGATATGGCCTAAAGTCCATGAGAGTAGTAATATAAAATAGATGGAGATGGATATTATATTGGATTATTCTCTCCATGTATTCTCCATGTAGGATAGGCTTATGTGGAGGGGTATAGATAGTTCAAGGATACAAGTTAAATAATGGGGAAAGTAGGTTGAGGTGGCAAGATTCCTTGTGCTAACCCTCCACTTGTCCTCCTATATGTTTGAACGTATTATAAAATTGGGAAGAGACCAAGGGAGTATCATAGACTTGGGATATGGGAGTTTATATATGTGAAAAAATGTGACCAAGCGTCATCGCACACAATTGAGAGTGCGTAACTGCCTAGCCCACATGGGAGACTCTTCCATACGGGAGAGACCCCCTCTCTTGGCTATAAAAGGAGGGGGCTATTCTTTGATGAGGCACGCTCATTCTTGTAAAGCCACCTAGCTAGTACGCATGTGAAACTTGCACCAATCATAAACAAGTTGAATACATTCAAGATGCTTGCCTAGGCAAATTGAAAGCTGAGAAGAAGAAGAAGAAGAGAGAGAGAGAGAGAGAGAGAGAGAGAGAGAGAGAGAGAGAGAGGAAGAAGAAGACAAAGAAGAAGAAGAAGAGAAAGGGGGAGAAAATGATGGGGCCATAAGAAGAAGAGAGAGAGAGAGAAAGGGGGAGGAAATTAAATGGAAATTTAGCTTCTTAGATGAAGCATCATCACTTAGACCTGGCTTGGGAAGGCCAAGAAGAGAGAGAGAGAGAGAGAGAGAGAGAGAGAGAGAGAGAGAGAGGGGGGGGGAGATGGGGATACAAATAGGAAGTGAAAGTTAGCCCAATCAAGCATTCACTGGGCTTGCTCGGAATAAAAAGAAGAGAAAAATAGGGAGAAAATAGTGGAGTCCTAGCCAATCACAAAAGAGCCATGAGAATTTAGTGAAAAATGAATTTTCCATTTAGCAAGGGGAAGACCAAAACCTCTCACTACTTTCCCCTCTACTTTGCCTCTCTCCCCTCCTCATCTATCTCCCCTGCTCCTTTACCTCGCCTCTCTCCTCTCCTTCTTACCTCTCTCCTCTCCTTCTAACCTCTTCTCTCCCTCTCCCACTCTCTCCTCGCTCCACCCCTCTCCTGGTTGGCCTCTCTCTCCTCCACCCTCTCCGGCTTCCCTCCTCTCCTCCACCTCTTCTCTTCCTCTCCCTCCCTCGTGCTCTTCTCTCCCTTGAGCTCTCCTCTCACTCCCTCCTCATACAATTTTATATTATCATCAGTTTACAAGAAATTTTTAAATTTGCAAGTATTTATAATTGTCTTGCACAATTTGAAATCAACAAGTATATTCGTCTACCCCACTTGCTGAGCATCCTTTCTTTCAAATAAAGCATGGCCCTCTTCCCTTGATATCTGCATCTTTACATTCTTCCTCCCATCATGTACGTGCTTCTCTTTCCCCTCTCCCTTTTTCCTTGTGCCATAGTCTCCCTCTTCATTTCCTCTCTTTCTAATCCCTTTTCTTCTCCCATGATAACGTTTCGTCCTCACGTTCTCCTTTCCTCTATGGCCCTTGAGCGTCGCCATGCTTAGTGTCTAGCCTCTTGTCCTGATTTCTTTTCTAGGTAACAGTGGTTCAAAGCATCATCATACTTTCGATAAAAACAATCAAGAAAAGAAAATTTTTTGTTGCTATTTCTTGCCATGATGTGTAGTCTAGCTACATTCATCTTTACAAGAGATCAAACTCAATAAGGCAAAGTAGGCCCGTGCTTAAAAAATCCGGATTAGTTCTTAATATTGTCAATCCTATATGGATCTTACATCGGTTTCACATATGCATTTGAAATCTTAGTACCTTTATGGCATTGGCTTCATCACAATTAGTGAATCACTTGGCGCACAATCCTTGGGCCAAGATAATTGGAGTTTTCTGCACCTCGCATGCCATCATGGTAAAGTCATTTTAGGGCTATTTTCGGCATAGTTCCTTCACATATCGTCCTTGTAAAGTCTCTTTGTCTGTTTTGGACATATTGTTGCCATAATCCTTTTTTACAAGTTTGATCTACATTAGGTTGTTCCATCATGGCAAAGTCACTTGACGATGTTATCATCTTATATTAAAAAAACAATTGGATGACATTATTTTCTATGAATTGAAAGTTCAAGCTTGTCTTCCAATTGAAGATATTGTACAATATTGTCACTAGGTCAAAGAAAGATTGAGTCTCCACTTTGCAATACCCTTGATCTAGAGCTTAGTGATCGTCAAACATACTGGGATCAATGCCAAGAACTAGGGATGCATTTATTGATGGTACACTTACATAATATAATGATGAATGTTTTCATAAATTATTCGGTTTTGTTTTATATCATTAGTGAACTAAAAAAAATCTCCTTTTAAAATTTGGTGAAATTTTTCTCAATGGTTTTGCAAATATAAATAATTATAAAAATACTTAAAGCTTTTTATAAAAATATGCTAAATAGCTAATCTCTAGAATGCCATTAAAGCCTATAAAGTATAGAAGAGTGAAAAAATGATAGTTAGGCAAAATCATTATAAAATTAAAATTAATTTGATTTCCTTGAACATTCTAACAAGGGAATCACAAATCATGTCAAAAGACTATTGTGAGGCTAGAATGAATGGAGAAAGTAAGATGATTCTCATGATCATTTTATTAGGAAAATTGCAAACCATGTTAAAAGATTGGAGTGCTCTTGAGGCTAGAATGACTTAGGTGATTAGATAATTTGGTTCTAACATGCATTTTGCTAGGAAAATTATAGACCATGTTAAAAGATTGGTACTCTTGATACTAGAATGAATTAAGAAAGTGCAATTATACAATATAGTCCTCATGTGCATCATGTTATGGGAATTACAACTTGTGTTAGAAGAGTGTCATCTTGATGATTATGCCGTGCGAGCGTGAGATAAATCGTGATAGAGTGTTAGATGGAGCGATATCGAGCCTGAGGCATGTCACTAGCTAGTATCTATGAGAGCCTTGGTAATAGCTAGATCCAAAACTAGAAGAAGCTCCCCTGTTTTGTCAACAATGGTGTTGCTACTACTTAGGATCGGATGGAATCGAAAAAATCATGCTTGCCTGATCGTTGTAAGAAATCAAAATTTATGTTAAGCTCTATAACTAAATCTTAAGATGTGGAACTTAGACGCTTTTACTAATCCCATCCATTGTTGTGAATTTTTATGCCTGTATGAGAAAATGGCATCGAAATCATTTTGAAATTTGAATTTAATTCCAAATCTTGGCTCTAGGATAAGTGAAGAGGTTCTTACCATACATCAATTTTTTACGTAGCACTAGCACTTACACCTTCAACTAAATCTTTGTGATGCCTCGAGAGTCTTTCAAGCTGATCGAAATTCCAACATTCCATTCCAAGTATTTATAGGTTGTCTTGATACAACTCTGCATCAATCATCTACTCTATTTTGCTGTGGCTTGTTGAAGCTTTTCAGTGCCCTTAGCAGTCATGCAATTGCATCTTCGTCTTCTTCAATTGTGCTACAAATTGCAAATGAGTTTCTCTCATGTCGTTATGTCTTCCATATATGTCATGTGATTGTAGAGTTTCTCTCATGTCATTGTGTCTTCCATATATGTCATGTGATTGTAAGTCTTTTAAATCCTTTGGAATAGTGTACAAATTGTACTTTAACATGAACACACACACACACACCCCAAATTAGAATACCTGCAAAAGTTATTCTAGAAACATTGGGAGATTTGTATCATGTGTAATGTGTGTGTTCTTAGGGGTCTAATTCAAGTGAAGGTATCATGACTAGGAAATCCAAGAGAGATGCCCTACAAAATATGAAAGAGTTGAATAACATCAAAGCAAGTTTGGTCCTATGTGGGGTTCCTTAGTTTCTGTAGGTGTGTCATCAAATAATTCATTGACCTAGATGAAGCCCTAATAGAATGCAGATTGAGCCAAATCGTTCTAGATCCTGCAAGAGAAGGTAATGAAGGCACTGATGTTTGTTCTTTAAAAAGAAAATATTGATAAGGAATTTCGGCCAAGATTCATACCATCGGGACATATGTTCGTCACTTAAAAGTGATCAATAGAGGGGTTTAGGGACTAATTGGTCACCAAAATAATGGATTTTCTAGAGGAAATATATAGATCTCCACAAAAATAGGGAAAGAGCCTTAGAGAAAACAATATTGGCTATAGATATTGCTTGAAAAGCGTGAAGACTCACAACCTCTAGCTATAAATACCACGAGGTGTCCTCCAAAAAAGCACTAGAAGGCACCCATACTCAAGAATCTAGACTAGAACCAAATCTTCCGTGTGCATGTCGATGCATTTGAGATGGTAATTGGGTTCATTTTGGCTCATGCCTTGGAAAGATGGAATAAAACAAGATCTTCATGAGCATGTGGATGCATTTGAGATGGAAATTGGGTTCATTTTTTCTCGTCCAATGGGGAAATTAGATTCCCCATCTATTATGTGAGGCAAATGTTCTTAATGGTAGAGATTAACTATTCGACCATTGAAAGGGAGGCCCTCGAGATGGTGAATAGTATTCAAAAAACTTTGGCACTATCTTTGGGAAACACATTTAGATTTTATGTAGATCACCCTGCATCCAAAATCAATCATGAAGCCAAGGTTGATCAAACAGATGCTACTATTGCAGGAATTCAACTTCAAGATCGTCTACACATTTGTCTTCTTGATAATGGTACCCAAAAACACAAACATCCCATGATACCAAATTCTTTAAAGTTTTGAATGCAATAAGGATAAGAAATCCATAGAAGGGGTAAACATTTGTCTTCTCAATTATGGTACCCAAAATTACAAACATCTCATGAAACCTAGTTTATAAAGTTTTGAATGTAGGATATAGTGGAAAAAATAAATTTGCTACATCTCATAGGTCCACACGAATTCCATGAGCTCCCATAGAGCCTCATCTTTGACAATATAGTAGCCCTAGATGCCATCGACACCTACATCCCGACATTAAAGATCGTCCAAGAAAAGGGATAGTAGGTTATGATTAGCAAGGCCAAAGTTGCTTCAACTTTCAAGCTATCCACATAGGACAACGAATCATTAGATCTCAATAGCCAAGTGTGGCGACAATAGTTAAATGTGGTGACCTTTCCAAGAAGATTCTTGGCTACCACAAGGACAAGGCTACATTATGAGCAAAGTAAAGGAATCCAAAGTAAACAATTACTTTTGTTTTATATTTGAACAACTTGTGTGCCCAGGTATTGGTTCAAAAATCTTTTAAGGTATCAGTGCCACAGTAGGGACATGTTAATTGGGCAAATGTATTAACTTCATAGATTTATGATTGGGCGAAAGAGCTACAGGTCGAGAAATAGAAGGCATGGAGGGTGGGGGCATGCTATGCCTTTGGCATGAAGGAGCAAAGAGTTGCTCAACTAGCCACCAACTAAAACAACAAAGATGTTGGACGAGCTCTTTTACAAGTCACCAAGTCCCCAAACCATGTAGCCAGTGGAAGCACCCCAACCAATGGAAGCCATAGTGTAACAATTGTAGCCACATCCACAAACTTAGTCACAATCACCATAGCAACCCCTCACTAGCAAGCTGCACAAGCAAAGGGCAAAGGTAATCACCCAACTTCTAAAGAGGAGGGTAAATCAATTGTCTCTCCATCCAAATAGCTCCAAGTTGGCCAATAGAGATTGTATGCTGAGCCTCTGCCCACACTCCCCTGAATTGACATCCAATATTCAACCAAGTATGATATAAAAAGTATTGCTACATCTATGTCTCTGTCATCTAATAGGCCATCAATATCTTATGTCACATCTAGGAGAATTTCAAAAATTATTATGTGGTAGAGTTTTGAGCATGCCAGATAGAAGAAAGAATAAACAAATAAGAGAAACGTGTGTGGCTCTTCAAACCAAACAAAGAAAATGGTAGTTGGAGGACATGAGGGCAATCAAGGAGTGAACTCAAGTAGTTCACTAGGCAAACAATGCCATGAATGAATTAAAGGAACTGAAAGATGAAGTCAACAAGATGAAGCACGTAAGTCGGCACAAGAAACACAGGTTCGAATCTATAATGGAAAATTTGGATAGGGTCGTGAAAGAAAATGTCAAGCTCAACAACTGCAACCAAATCTTGGAAGCACAAGTGGACCCATTGTCATCTATTTTCAAAGCAAAGCTCACATAAGTCTAGGCAAAGTTCACATGTGAAAGGTCATCATTTTGAGCAGATTTTGTTGATAGAGAGACGAATATAGGCAGATGTAGAATACTTGCTTCAACTCTTGATGAAGCTAATGAAGCTCGCCATACTGAAGCCCTAAAGAGATGATGATCCCGAGCTAAGTGCAAGAGGGGCAACCACACTACAACTACTAGAATGACTTCTATGGTCAAGGCCACCCACCAAGAAGACATACACAAGAACTTGGCATAGCCAAGGTGGAGGGAAAGAACACACTAAAGTGACCAAACAAGCCCAAAAGCTGCTTTTAGAGTAGCAAAGGATCAAGAAAATGTAGGAACATGAATGGAGACATGTAGTCGACCTCATAACGTTAAGCTTGGTGACCTTAGCCCACCGTCTATGACCATTACCCTAAGGAAACAACAAAATTGTTGCTCATAGCCCACTAGGCCAAACACTATGAAGTATAGGCAACAGAGTTGGTTCTAGTACTAGCATTCCTCTAAATATGTTGGAAGATTGTAGAAGGTCCATTTGACTACGGATTGCGAAATCTAGAAGATTCAAAGAGGTGGAGGGGCCAACCACCAAAGCACATTGCTAGACATGGCAAAACAAAGAGTTCTCAAACTTGCTCCTTTGAGAAGATACCAAGTCTATAGATCGCTCGTGATGTCATCGTATATTTGAAGAAAAAAAGGACTGATTAGGATGAAATGATGTCAAAGTATCATAGATCATGACTTGCTTCATGAGTGTGTACCCCTAGTGCCAAGATGAACACCAACACAAAGAAATGATACATGGCACAATAGTGACAACTTCAAGTCATGAGGCTATGGCTATAACATCAATTGGGGATACTTTTGAACCCCCTAAACAAAGAGGTAGGATTTCAACATACAAGGATGAGGGCATATATGGGTGTTAAATTTCATAGAGTGTGCTAGTATGAATATACTTGTACACACCATAACACTATTATAGTCCTATTTAACTATTGCTACAAGTGTATGTAATTACAACTTCAATTCAAGATGGGGTGTTACTTGATGATTTTGATTCAATGATTTGATACCAATTGCAAGGTTAAATTTCATAAGTCATGTTATAAACAGACTTGTACACACCATAGCACTATGATATTCTTTCCCACACCATAGCACCATTTTAATCTTTCCCACACAATAGCACGATTGTTAGTCTCATGGTCTAGGGGAAAAATCAGGTTATAGCTAGAGAATTGGTACTAGTATACCACTATCACAATATTGTTGGATCGCCATTGTACTATGACTAGCACTATTTAAGTATTATTGGACCATTATCACAGGATTATTATTCACTAGCACTATATTAGTATTGCACTAGCTTCAAAGTACTATTTTAACACTATTATAGTCCTTGGTAGAACCAGTGCCATAGTACAATTGTATCACTAACAATATTCAGTAGCATTATATCAATAGTGTATCATTATCTCAGTGCTAATGTATCAATGTTGCAATTGTCACTAGCACCACATTAGGACTACAAAACTATTGCACTGCTATTGTATGTCCATTATAGAACTAGTAATAGACTCTTGTAACTCCACTAAAGTGTTCCCTACTGCTATAGTAGTGTTGCACCAAAACTATAGTGTCATAGTAGTACTTCTAGAGTTATGGCTCTTGAAATTACTAGACTTATGTATTTAACTATTTGCTATAATCATATGTAATTACAAGATCAATAGTACACTTCAAAATAAGATCATGTGTTACGTGATGATGTGTTACCACTATTACTCGTATGGTTTAGGGGTCAAATTAGATCATCATTAAACACTAGTAATAGACTCTTGTAACTCCACTAAAGTATTCCCTACTACTATAGTAGTGTTGCACCAAAACTATAGTGTCATAGTAGTATTTCTAGAGTTATGGCTCTTGAAATTACTAGAGTTATGTATTTAACTATTTACTATAATCGTATGTAATTACAAGATCAACAGTCTACTTTAAAATAAGATCATGTGTTACTTGATGATGTGTTACTGCTATTACTCGTATGGTTTAGGAGCCAAATGAGATCATCATTAAACACTATCACAATAGTATTGAATCAACATTACAATAGTGATTAGCAGTATTTGAGTATCAAAAAATTATCACAGTTCAGCTATTCATGGGTTAGTGTTCTCTTTATAGTTGCCCTAAAACATCATGTTCTCCCTTGCTATGTCTAGATCAAAAAAAGTTCCAAATCATGCACAAGCCATTGAGACTAGCATACCTACACACAAAGTAGAAAGGTCCACATTCTTTGAAGTGGGAAGTTGCACCATCAGAGCAAACCCAATGTTGCTTCAAAGGTAATCCGATCCCTACAAATGTTCATGATAGTGTAACATAAAGCAATGCTATACAAACAAAGTGTATTCTTCTTATCATCTAAAATGACTTGAACATCAAAATTGAAGCCCATTTCCTATGGATGTTTAACATCTTGGTTTGGAGTTAATTGTGTTTGTTACGACACAATAAAGAAGAGATTGGAAGGTAAAATTTACAAAAAATTATTTCAAAAGCATTCTATATTTTAGTTGTTTCTCACACTACCTATGGATGTCCAAAAAGAGTTAAGTGAGAACTAAGGAGTAGAGAACGGTGGGTGTAAATATGTGTATGGTAGCTATACATGAGCTCATTTCTACACCTGCGGAAGTACATACTTAAATGTATGAGTAATGCATCATTTGAGGGTCAATGGTCTCCTTTCCCACTCATCGCTACACGAGCAAGATTACTCGAAAGTGCCAATGCTTTGCGTTGCTCACGACTTCACTGATTACCCACCACATAAAATCAAGCATTGGACTGCCTTGCTAGAGGGTAATTTAGATCTCTCCAATGGGGCATTTCAACGTTGGCTAACTTCGTTTGTTTCTTTTGCATCTTTCAAAGTTTGCAATTCAAAATTTTTGTGCAACGGGCTGATGACCTACTAGAGAGGTTTGGAGTAGGGCCACTCAGTTTGACATTTGAGAATTGCAACCGTGCACAATGTAAGTGATGTAGAGCACCGACTCTAGGGGTCGTGCGAGACCGTCTCTACTACATGTATCGTCCCCATTGTATATCGCTACCCATCCATAGCCGATGCAAGCGACTTGGCATTGGGTCCCCTAAACACTCCCATGATGGCGATCGTTAGAACATATGGCGAAGGGAGTCTAGCAATTTTGGGGCACCTCGACATGTCAATTGTGCCACCACCACATCAAGCACATCGTCGAACAAGGTGTCGATGGACGAGTCTAGCGATTTGTGGGCGCCTCAATGTGTCAATCATGCCACCACCACATGAGGCACATCATAGGACGAGGTATCCCCACCCTCTAGACCCTTGTTAGTGGAGGGTAGACTAGATGGCGACGATGCCTTACAATCAAGTATGGGGATGGCAGTGCCGAATGCAATGGCAATTTGTCCAAACCCTAAAACCCCCTCAAACTCAGATTAAACAAGTGATTATGTAAACATCCAAGTAAAGTGGCTTCCTAGGGAGGCGTTTGGGTTTTCCCACACCCCCTTGAGCCACTTGTCATGAATGTACGCAGTTGATTTCGTTTGATGTAGAAGCTAAGCTTTTGCCTAAGGAACTAGACTGCTGCCGTAAATCTAGTTAGTTCGTGCACCACGTATGAGTCTGTTTTACTAACACGTCCCTTCTACTTCTTGATGTACGTTCATCCTTAGCTATATATTGCTTGACGAGTGATCTTCTTGGAGGACGACCAATCCTTCCTATATATTGCTTGATTAGTGATCTTCACAACACCTCTATCTCCAATAATGCAATAAATGTGAGCTAGCCGGCCTGAAGGCTGAGTATGCCAGAACGTAGGTCCTCTTTTAACTAGTTTAGATCATTTTTGGAGAGCACTTGGTATGGCAATTTTGGATTTGGACGTCCATATTCTGTTGCATAAGCTTGAGGGGTGAGGATTTCGTCAGCTTAGCTCAATAGTTTTCTAAGCTCAACACTTGCGAGTTCCAGAGTCACAATGGCTCACAAAGATAATTAACATAGAACGACAAAATAAGGATGACATGCAGGTAAGTGTGAGAGTGCGCTGCCGGTAAGGGTCATCCTGTTGTCTGTTAGTACCTGCCAGGTATATTAGATTAACCAGCAAGACGAACGAGTACTAGAGCCTAAATGATAGAACCGCTTTAATTTTTGAAGTTCATCAGCATCATTATTGTTCAATGCTTTTGCATCTAACGAGATCTTTTAGATTGCCAAAGAGACAATCCCATAGGAAGACCTCAAGAAGTACGAGCGTGACCTTGAATGGTGCCATTTCTTTCCTTTCCAGACGGAATGTTTAAGAGTACATGGGAGCTGCGTTATGTTGACAGCAGTTTGCTTGTATCTTTCTATATCCGGGTTGACAAATGCGAGAGCATGTTCATGTGTGATCGACTATCAATTTCCAGCCTCAACCCGCGAAGTTTAAAACATTTTTAGTGCTACCTAAAGAAGTCCGTATTTGGAGAGGAGGGTTTGCCTACCTCCTCATTCGAGGTCTTTCCCATAATGACCATGTTCCTTTTGCCCTTGCCTTGCTCTCTGGTCTCGGAGAAGAAGCCTTCAACAATGTCATCTTGGGACCCCCCATGAGATGAATCTTGCACTTGAACAGCATATTGCAGATTCCAAAGCACATCCTCCATGGACGGCCGCGTGGTGGGATCCTCAGATAGACATTTTGCAGTAATTTCTACAACTGTACTGAGTGACTCTACATTGCATGCACCCACAATTCTGGGGTCAATCAAATCCAAACTTGGGCCTTGCTCTCCCACCAGAAGCTCCTGTTTCTTCAAGGAGACAGTAATGACCAAAGAGGTCTCAGTCAAATGATTGAATCAACCTCACAGCACTTCTTAAAAGACAAAGTACGCGCAAAATTGATGATCTTGTAAGGAGCCTCTAGAACAATCAAGCACTCAGAAGTTTGCAGAGCTTACCAGCTCCTTAGGCCCTCCACTAATATCCATTGTAGGAGGTCTTCCTAGAATTATCTCCAGTAATAGAAGACCAAAATTGTAGACATCAGTTCTATCCACCAGCTTCTTTCTGTACAACATGCAGCCAGAGAAATCAAGTCGCAACAATAATGGGAAACGAAATGGGAGAAAGGATTCAAAGAATTTTACTGGAACTGGGGATAGATCACCTGTCTGTTTTGTCCACCAGCAAAAAGCCGTTGGTAGTGTGAGCTGACCTTCCCTGATTTTGCTAACAAGACAGAAGATATGAGAGCGCTTGAATGCAGAGTGAGATACACAGAAACGTTTCATGTAAATCCTTGCAGCCATGGAGATCTGGACAACTTACATTGGAATCTTCTACATCAGGTCTAAACACCAGTCCATAGTCGCTCACTTTAGCGACGAAATTCTGATCCAAAAGAATGTTCCTGGCTCTTATGTCATTGTCAAAGATACCAGGGACCAGTCCCGAATGCAGAAAATGAATCCCCTTTGCTGCTCCAATAATCACATGAAGCCTGTGCAGCCATCCAAAACCCTCTTGTCCCTTGCCTGATCACGGAAAGATTTAACAAAATCATCCATGTAGCGCTAGGGTTTTGAATAATTCACGTGATTTGGGATTATCATTTAATTTGCTTACCAGCAAGTCTACTCCGTAGTGTCCTGTTGCTCATATACTCGTAGACTAAATACACATGGCCTCCATTATCTTCACTATAGCCTAGCAGGCTGACAAGATGATGATGTCGCAATTTGCCAACAAGCTCAAGTCGAAGCTTTAGATTCTTTATATTATTTACGTACTCCTGATTCAAGCATTTGATAGCCACAAACGAGCCATCTGCTAGCTGTCCTTTGTAGACCTGGATAACAATGCAATCCATTCGAACGAAAGTTAAAAGTACATTGGTGAAGATTGAGCATTAACTGTACATCGCTATCATATCAACCACAAACTGAAAGTTTAAATACAACTGTACTTACCTTGCCTCGGCTTCCTTCGCCTATGAGAGTCGAGTCATGGAAATAGTCGGTTGCCTTGAACAACTCTTCTACTGAGAAAACACGAAACTGTGGAAAGCCTAATGCCCCGAGCTTCATACTCTGAGAGATGTACCCTAAGAACGGACAGACCCCCATCAGAGTTATATCGAAGAAAGCGCATTCCAATTTCTAGTCCGTTCTTGGTTTGAGTCGTTGTCAGTGATGCAATGGCAACCTCAGATTTCAATATTTTAAAAAAGAACTCATAGTCTTCATCTCTCTTATTGGCAGTTCACGTAAATAGCTACTTTCATTCAATTCTCATTGGAACTCAAAACACTTACTTGCATTAGACAAGAGCTCTGAAGAGACAGCAACGCATTTAGTGCCCATACACGATCCACTTGGGGACTTCAGAGGTTGGCCATTCTTCCGCCTCTTAAGGATTACCAATACGAAAATGATGGATGCTATGGCTATCCCCAGGACCCCTGCTGCGATACCAGCCAAGAAACCAACACGATTTCGCTGTGACATACCGGCAGAAAAGTGTGGATTTAGGCCTGATGCCGAGACTCCATTTCTACAGTAATCTATGGGATTCTGGGGTTGTATATTCGTTGAGAAACAATTCCCCTGAAATCTAATGACCAGACCTTGTGACGAGGAGGCGATGAATGGTGATGGCAAATTCCCAGTCAAAAGATTGAATGACAAATCTAACAACTTCAAGCTGCTGGACAAGGTCAAATTAGAAGGCAGATTCCCAGTGAGGTGGTTCCTTGCCGCACTCAAATACTTGATACTTGGAAGGGCAAACAGAGAAGGGGGAGGCGTCCCAGACAAAAAATTCGACGACAAATCAAGCTGTTGTAATTGAGCTAGATTTCCAACAGACGTTGGAATGAGACCCTGCAACTTGTTCTTACCCAAAGCCAAATAGAGCAACTGTTTGCCAAGTAAAGGGAACTGAGGTCCGATTTGATTGTTTTTTATGTTCAAAGCCAACAAATTCGTCAGTCCTCGCATGTCAGGAAGATTTCCAGAGAGCTCATTTCCAGAGAGAGAAAGCGCTTGAAGACCGTAGGCAGTGCTGAGCGAGTCCGGTAGCCCTCCCCACAGGAGGTTGTTGTCAAGCACTACAGTTCTCAAGCTTGGAAGCGAGAAGAGGGAGGAAGGAACCTGTCCCTGCAACTTGTTATTTGACAGGCTCAGGGTTGTAAGGCCGGGGAGGGAGCCCCATTGCTGCGGAAAAGACCCATTGAGCAAGTTGTCGTCGAGCACAAGAACCTGCAGGCTCTGAAGGAAAAAGAGCCTGTTTGGCAGCACACCGGAGAAGAAGTTGGAGCTGATGTTGAGAACCTGGAGGGAGGAGAGGCGTCCGAGCTTGCTGGAGAGAGGACCCCAAAGTCCGAGCGAGTTGAGCTGCAGGACGGCAAGCTTGGAGAAGTTGGAGAGCTGGAGCATGAGGGACTCGGAGGAGAAAGATGCAGAGAGCATGGCGTTGGAAGGTGGTGCATTGCCGACTGAGCTAGGACTGGCTCTGTCGCCGACGATCTGGATTTGGGAGATGTAGCCTCCTTGGCAGAAGATTGTAAGGGAAGGGGAAGGGGGCAGGTTACAGAAGTCAGTCTGTTGGCTCCAGCTCTGCAAAGAGCTTGGATACTCGAGCAAGGCGTTGAGGTCGAGCAGGGCTTGAAGCTCGGAGTAAGGCAAGGAGCTCGAGGGTGGTGGCAAGAGGAGGAAGGAGAGGGTGGCGAACCACAAGAAGAGCGTCATTTCAGATTGAAGCTATGGCTATAGTGTGGACAAATTCGATCCGTGAGGGAGAGGAGCTGCTGCAAGCAGTGCCAGTGTATGGTAGCTTACTGGCTATGGCGAAGTGGTAGCTATGGCGGCTATGGCAGCTATGGCAAGGAAGCTCTAGCAATGCAAGGCTATCTGTTTGCTAGCTTACTGGCAAGGAAGCTCTGGCAATGGAAGGCTCAACTGGGTGATAGCTTGCTGGCTATGGCGATGGCAGGGGAGCTCTGGCTCAGCTGGGAGATGTAGTTTTGAGATGATGGAGATCTCAGCTATGGCGAAGCTTTGTGCTTGCTTACTTACTTACTGACTGGCTATGGCGATGGCAGGGAAGCTCTGGGTGATCATCTGGGAGGGAGATCTCAGCTATGGCGAAGCTTTGAGCTTGCTGATTATGGCGAAAGTTACGTTTTTTCTTCTTCGCGGTACCAGCCCAAGTTGAAAGCTTACAGAGAGAGATGCTCAAAGTGAGGGGAAGCTGGCAATGGCGTGAGATGAAAGCGAGCTTGATTGTCAAAAGCAAAAAGATGGAGATGGAGATGGAGATGAGTAATAACTATAGGAAAAGCTCGAAGCTTGCTGGCTATGGCGATTGTTGTAATAACTGGCTTGGGTCGTAGCAGTAGATGTGGCTATGGCGACGGCAAGCTCTTCTTTTCTTTGTTGAGCAAAGTGAGACGTGGAAACATTGCACATCCATCCGTTGGTCATTTGTTTGTTGATTTTTTTGTAGCATTACCTCTCAAAGAGAGTTGGCGGTAATCAGTGGTGGCTCTCTTTTCTATGCCTCGATTGCCCGCCACTTATCTCTGCCCAATAACATCGATCCGCAAATTTAACAGATTTGCCCAACAAAATCGACCCCAATCTTCAAATACTCGCAAATTTAACAGATTTTGCTGCTTTCTCAAAGTTTGCAATCGCTTGATTTTTCGATGTTTTTTTTCTCTTTTTTTCATTTTTTGATTGTTTATATGACTTTTGCATGGGATGCCTCATGCACCATGGACCTCCATATCCCCCCTTGGCCACATATTATGTGTTCCCTTCCATTTCTGTTTTCAAGTTGCCTATTGGATTTATGCACACATGCTTGCTTGGACCCTCCCCGATTTGTAGGCACATGCTCAGCGAGAGTTTAATGACAGCATTTCATTGGTTGTCGGATCCTTAACAACCCTTGCCTGCCTGTGCAGATCCAATTGCAAGGCTCAGGCAAGGTTTGCACTTTCGATGGCCTTTCGTTTGCCACATCGACTGCAGGTTGCCCGAAGGGCTTGCAAAACCTCTCGTGTGCTCAAGGTGAGAGAGCACCATAGAGTTGTATCACCCTAGAGTGGCACCCTCCTATGGCAAGGGCGTTTACCAACTTGAGCGATTGAGAGTGTTTTCCATCCTTCATGGGGATATCTAGATTTGCTTTGTTCTCGGCTATGCCCCAACCCTTTCCGTGTTTGTGTGAGTGTAGTATGCAAGGAAAAAAGGAGGAGGAAAAATAGTGATGTATTAACTCAAAATAACACTCTTGCTCTAATCACAAGAGTGTTAGGAGTGCCAAAAACTAGAGGGGAACAGGTGGGTAAAGGTGACATTGACTAAGGCCAAGAGCTAAGGTGTTCTACAAGCAATTAGGCTCTTTGGTCCCTACATTGAACTCGAAGTGGAACTTTAAAGGGGGTCATTGTGGTGGAAAGATAGAATGTTGATAATCTAGAAGTCATGTGAGGTGGAGAAGGCAAAATATTTACTATGGAAGATCATGCACAATTGGCTCTCGATCAGAGGGTGCCTAAGTAAGTGGTTTGAAGTTACTTTGTTGTGCCTAATGTGTAGTTTCTCATTTGAATCTTTGCAACATGTCTTGTGGATTTGTCGGTAGTGCAAGGAGATTGGCCAATTTGTATGGGTGACCCTTAGTGGCTTCAATTTGACCTTACATAAAGGCCGCACATTTTTGGAAATCTGGGGAGCTAGGAACATGTTAGTTTTCGGAGGAGTAGCGAAACTTAGTCTGGTTCTCTTTGTCACTTTAAGTTTGAGTTCTGTTGTAATGCAACATAGGCCATAGGTTGTTAGCCCACTCTTTTGTTACTGGTCTTTTCTTTTTGGGGATGATTGCTTGAGTGTGTTCACATGCTTGAGTGGTTATAGGCATTCGATTCCCCATAGGATGTTTTTAGTTGTGTTTAAACACCCAATTCTTTGGGCTTCTTTGTGTGCAGCCCATGTGGAGGTCAAGTCAATTCCTAGTTTGAGGCCATGGAAGTTTTTAATGGTCAAAGCCTTTGCCAAGCCAAATCAACCAAACCTCTCCTCATTGATAGCCAAAGGTTTTTGACTAGGGTTCAGTTGCCATGCAAACCAAGAAGTACGAGAACTATATGCCGTTGCACGAATTTTGTGACCCATTAATGGAGGCTTCCCATTGCTATGGCAAGAGGCTACACGGGCCAAGCTCGATCTACCTCTCTTAGAGGGCTAATTGCTCTTTGTGTTGCTTGGGGGGACATTTCAAGAGCAATCTTACATGTATCAAGCACTTGATGTAGCAATTGATTAGAAGTAACATTGCCCACAAGAGGAAAATATTAACAAAAGTGAGTGATATCCAAGACTTTTCTCTCCATGGTGGCAGACATTCTTTAACAATCTACGGATGTGAGCCTGCACAGCACATCATGTCACTCATCTTGGTCAGTCCTTTCAGTACAAGAGCTGCCCTGGTCGCACAAAACCTTCTGTGCATCCATGGAAGATGGTGCAAGAAAGTGAACAATGAGACATGTTATCTCTTTTTCTATGAACCGTTTCCAAATGGATTATATAGATCCGGCAACCTCGGAAAACTGGCCAGTGCCATTGACATAGGCCAAAAATCTGAGTTTTTGCAGAAGATCACAAAAAGCTGCCATGAAAAAACCAACAGACACAAATGCTGGAGCCTCGGAAGTCTCTTCAACTCCTGCTTGCTTCCCTGCTGCCTCTCTTTTAATGCCTTTTTTTTGGACCGCACATCTTCACCCACTTTGCCGTAGTTCATCACCTTCATGCAGCTCCTTCTGCTCCTGTTGTCCGCCCAACTTCCCGTTCAGCTCTCTCGCTTTTGCCCATTTGGAAATTCACCACCTTCATCGCCTTCTGAGTTCTCTACGTTGCACACTGTGACCATGGGCGCTTTCTTTCGCCCACATCCAGCCTCGAACACCTTCCGGCACCCCTCGCCTCCATCCCCATTAATTCAACATGATCATTCATCCCTCCCTCCACATATACAACGCTTGAAGCCGACCTTTACCCCGCCCCGCGCACCTTCCGACTCCCGTCTTTAAAAACAACCCATTCAGACTTTCACTTTCACCCTCTTTCTCGATCTTCCCCACCGCCCCATTCCGAACCTTGCCTTCACAGCTAATTCTCCACGGGTCCAGACTCCAAGTCTCCACACTCACACGACAATCGCTGAATCACCAACTTGACAAAAACTTTACGTAGCAGAAACCGTCCTATCCAAAACTGCTTCTCGCATTTCACGCCTTAATATCACCTCCTCCAACGCCTCTATTCACCATTTCCAACGTACAAAGCTCAAAAGACTAGCTACATTATACCATCGAAGCTCTCTTCTAGCAATAAAAAACTAGAGCTTGCTTGAAATCATACTATTATATACGATAAAGAAACCTCTTTTAAAAAACCATCAAAACAAAGAAACACTCTTTCTTGGTGGGAAATGTGCTTCACTCACATGGCCTAAAAGGAAGTAAACCTCCATGGTGAGAATAGACATGGAGAGAGTGAATAGACATGGAGAGAGAGCGAGTAGGGAGGGGAGCCGAGGCATGTAGGAGGGGGAGGCAATGCAAGATAGAGGGGCAATTGAGGCTGAGGGAGGTGAGGCAAGGCACAAGGGAGGGGAGACAAAGCTAAGATGGGAGGAGAGATAGAAGGATAAAATTTTCAATTGGGGGAATGTGATTAAGTTTTCATCTAATATAGATTAATAAAGTTCATTCAAGGGGCATTAGCCTAATTAAGTTTATTTCAGGAGGGGGGGGAGGGGACTTATGAATAGGGATTTTTGATTAAAAGTTGAGCAAGGGGACATTTTATGTTACTTATTTTTGAGTTTGACGTGGTGATCAAAGGCTATGCCATGTGTTGATCAAAGGGGGTAGCTTGATCGACACATGGGATAATGAGAAACCAAAATGGGAAATGGAAGTAGGTGTGTAGGTAAAGCATATTTTGTCAGAAATTCCTGAGAGGGAAGATGGATGCAAGGAGCAGATACATGGATATCTTGGTGGTGAAGGCAACGACTTCAAAAGGAAGCGACGCCAAGAAGGGGATGAGGAAGAAGAATCATTTTTGAAGATGGATTGCCAAATATGATCCCTGTAATGTCCAAGATGTTCCAAGGTCCGAAAGCACGAAGATGATGGTAGGAAGAGCAAGAGGAGGACGAAGTGGAGGAAACACTCTGTGGTAGGTAAGGTTGTTCAAGAGCCATGAAGGTCAAGATAACACAGAGGGGAGAAAAGGCACCAAAACATGAAAGGCGGGTTGGTTAAGAAGAGTGGCGACCCGATTAAGACTACAAAGGAGTTGTGCCAAGGTTCAAGCACCTGAGAAGAAGTAGCAACCAAGGTTGGCAACGAGTACACGGGATTGGAAGGGAATGAAGAGAGAAAGCTATGTTAGAATAAAGTGGAAGGAGGGCTACAAGAGGCCAGACTATGTTAATTGTGAAAGGAAAAGGCTCGAGGCAAGCACTAGGAAGTCAAACAACATATGAAGGGGTAGGAAGAGAAGCTTAGATATGAAGAAATCTTGAAGGGCAAAGATGATGCAGTTGTAAGGGAGCACTAAGAGGCACAAAAGAATCATCATAATAGGAAGCGTTTGGAGAAATGTGTAAAGAAGTTGGCTAATGTTAGTGAGTGCTTTTCTCGGATACTCGGTGGGAGGAACGTCATGGCTATGGATGGTGAGTTGTGTAATCCCCGACGTGGAGAAGATCCAACCAAGGTGGAGATGCAAATATATGATGTAGAAGGCATGGGGATTGAGCCATCATCGGTAGAGGGTGTCTCTACTTGGGAAAAGTTTCCCATTGTGATCATGAGTAACCTGACTCGTCTACGACAGGCTAGAGACCCGCTCTGCTAGGTCTTATCTACCATGTTTAATAAAATTTAAGGCTTCATTTATAAATAATCTCAAACTTTGAGGAATTTTAAGAAAATTAAAAAAAAACATATAACTACATGCCAACACACCTGCATGCACACACGCACACCAAACACTTAATCTTAAAATATAAATAAATATCTTCGAAACTCTCTCTCTCTCTCTCTCTCTCATTCTTTCTTCTATATCTTTACATACATACATACATATATACATACATATATACATACATACATACATACATACATACATACATACATACATACATACATACATACATATATATATATATATATATATACATACATACATACATACATACATACATACATACATACATACATACATACATACATATATATATATATATATATATATATATATATATATATATACATATATATATATATATACATGCATATATATATATACATACATACATACATACATACA
The DNA here is from genome assembly GCF_047967505.1 of Dipteris shenzhenensis. Taxonomy (NCBI): domain Eukaryota; kingdom Viridiplantae; phylum Streptophyta; class Polypodiopsida; order Gleicheniales; family Dipteridaceae; genus Dipteris; species Dipteris shenzhenensis. The sequence continues at coordinate 17,651,492 of NC_141628.1, forward strand.
TACATACATATATATATATATATATATATATATATATACATATATATACATAAACATATCTATATCTATATATACATAATCAAGATTATATATATATATATATATATATACATACATATATACATAAATATATACATACATACATACATACATATATATATATGTAAATATAAATAATTAACTAACTATATATATATATATATATATATCTCCCCCCTCTGTGTGTGTGTGTGTGTGTGTGTTTAAATTTTATATATATATATATATATATATATATGTGCCCTCTCTCTCTCTCTCTCTCTCTCTCTCTCTCTCTCCTCATGTGACTACTCCCTCACCCGCTCTCTTCATGCTAGCTTCCTAAACCAAGCTCACCTCCTCATTTGGTTACTCCCTCACACCCCCCTTCATGCCAGCTCCCTCGATCCCTAATGTCCTCATGCAGTTGTTCTCTGTCCCCTCACCCTCACTCCACCTCACCATCCGCTCTCCTTCAAAGCTAGCCGCCCTCACCTTTGCTCCACGTCTCCCTACCCTACCCTCTCCATGCAGCAGCACGACTTCTCCCCTTAATCCGTTACCTTTGCTCACCTCTATCTAGCCAATTATTGACTTTTGAGTTTTCACGATTAGGCGATCAAGCCTTTACAATGTTGATTTGACTATGCTTTGGTAGAGCATTTAGATCCATACCAACACAATGCATTTCTTTTCTTTAAGAACGCAGTCAAGCCTTTACAATGTTGATTTGATTGTGCATTGGTAAAGTATTTAGATCCATACCAATGCATGCATTTCTTTTCCAAAGAAGTTGGCATGGAGATACTCTGACCACTCGAAGAGGAGGGAGACCGTTATACAAGGTGAAAGAGGTTGTTGTTTTTCCATGGAGCCATTTCTTGAGCCAAAATCAATTCCCATGGTATGTGGGGATGCAACTAGTCCTATGGGGTCTAAAACATGTGTTAAGGTAGGGTCATTTCCTTCCAAAGAAAAAACAAAGTGTTCAAGATTCACCACCAAATTTCTACTCACATCCAACATGCTCCCTTGACACACCAACTTCTCCTCCACACCTCTTGAACCATGAACATGAGACCCCCCCCCCTCTCTCTCTCTCTCTCTATATATATATATATATATATATATGTATTTAATAACCTCTAAATATATATATACATATATACCTTTAAATAAATATTTAAAAAAATATATATATTTTTATATTTATGAACTCTCTCTCTCTCTCTCTTCCCCTCTTCCCCCCTTCCCCCCCTCTCTCTCTCTCCCATATCCCCCCCCCCCCTCTCTCCCTTCCTCCCTCCCTCCCTCTCTCTCTCTCTCTCTCTCTCTCTCTCTCTCTCTCTCTCTCTCTCTCTTATATGTATATATATATAGGTATTGGGCTCTCCCCCCCCCCTCTCTCTCTCTCTTCCTCTCCTGTCTCTCTCTATCTCTCGTCTCTCTACTCCCTCGGTCGCTCCTCTTTCTCTCTCTCTCTTCCTTTGTTCCCCCCTGCCTCCCCCCCCCTCTCTCTCTCTCTCTCCCTCTCCTGTCTCTCTGTATCTCTCGTCTCTCTCTCTTTCTCTCTCTCTCTCTCTCTCATCTCCCCCCTTCTCTCTCTCTCTCTCTCTCTCTCTCTCTCTTTCTCTCTCTCCTCCCTCTCTCTATGGTGAGTAGTTGCCCCATAATATAATATAAATATTTAAAAAAAAAATATGTATATAGAAGTATAAATGGAATATAATATATATAAGTGTATGTACTTATTTATATTTATATTTTTGTACTTAAAATATACATATAATATATTATCTTTCTTACTATATATATATATAATTTATATAATATGATATATATATATATATATATATATATATATATGCAAAATATTTGTTATAGTATTATAATATATCTAAATAATATATTTATTAATATTATTTAATATATAATATAATATATACTAATATATTAGAGGGCAATGCCTCGCCACGTGTCACCTCTTGCCTGCCTTGCATGCAGCGCATCGCCATGTGGCGCTCCAGTGCCCTTTCCCTCATGTAGCATATGTGCCAGCATATGTTCATGCACCACATGTCGGGTGGTCAGTCATGTGCCTACCACTTGTCTGACGTCCTATGCTCGTTACAGTTTGCAACAATCCGCAATAATCCACACGCACGTGCCACATGTTTGACGTCGTCCTTCCCTCGCAATCTGCCACCAGCTCCCTTCACTCCACACTCCTCCATAGCCCTCCTCCGAAGCTCCACGAACCTCCCTCTTGCTCTTTCCAAACCTCCAAAATCGCTCCACGTGGAACCTCTCCTTAAAGATTAGTATAGAAGCTTCAATCCAACGTCCACTCCACCCCCGGGGGAAGTTTACATCCAGCAGCAACGTGCAGGTTAAGTAGTAGTATATTAAAAGTTGAGAAGAGGCAAGGTAGGAGGGAGGGGAGGCAGAGCTAAGACGGAGGGGAGACGAGAGATAGAAGGATAAACTTTTCAATTTTGTTTCAATTTTGGAGGGGGGGGGGCAGGGAATAAAATTTTGTAGATAAATAAAGTTCATTCAAGGGGTCGTTAGCTTAATTACATTCATTAGCGGGGGGCGGCGGGCATATATATTAGTCTTCTGTCAAAATCAATAACTTATGATTTAGACGGCCAATGAAGGTGGTTCCAAAGCCAATGTTTCTTATTTATTGCACAAAAATCCCCAATGGCCAAAAATCATAATACAACAGGCTACACAGCTGTAGTTTTTTCCTTCTCTTCAGGGGCCGAGTTCCCACGAAGGATGAGTTTTGTGGTGGTTTCATGGAGCGTTTCAAGGCCGCTGCTGCTCGCTTTGTGATTATAGGCTCATTGGTAAAGGTTTCCTTCAGGCGTCTGTCATATCCCAGATTGAAAGAGACTGGCTACTCACTTTTGCTATGTTGAGGATCGCGGGAACCTGGTTTATAATAGTATACGTTGGAGTGCAACATTCAAAGTGGAGGACATTCTCCAGTCTGAGTTTCTGGTTTGGGTGCAACTTCCAAACCTTAATGAACTATTTGCTCAAGAAGTCACATCTATTGCTACTTCACTCGGCCAAGTCTTGTACATTCCCACAGTACAACCAAAGAAGGCAGTACCTCGAGCTTGCGTTCTCTGAGATAAAAGGCAGGAACCACCGAATCGATTGGAGCTCATGCTGTCAAATGGGTGGGAAATATTTGTCCCTGTTGTCTTTGGGTCTTTCCCGAACGCGTGCTACTCATGCAAGCGTCTAATCCACTTCCCTACATCGTCACGATTCTCAGCGCCCCTCCACAGAATCGGATTCGCCCACACAGGCTAAGCATAAGGGTCCTGAATCTACCAACAAAGTCACATATGTGGCAGGCAAAGCACGCCCAGAGCCTCCCCAACAAGGTCCAAGAGTCTAACCTCCAAAGAGCAAGATGTTTCTTTCGAGGACTTAGAACTTTCTTCCAAGTTTGGGACCCTGGTCGAAAGAAATGGATGGAAAGTGAAACTATTGGGCAGAAATACGGGCTAACTGCACGGGAAGAGGAGGTGCTAGCTGTCCTACTGAGGAGGATCCAAGAGAATTGGCAAGAAGAGGTGGGCTTCAGGGCCTTGGCGAATGGGAAACCATTTACTAAAGTTACTTTGAAAGACTTTAAGGAGAAATCAACTACGATACTCCTTATGACTGCAAGAGGTCAATGGAAATTTCAGGCTCCTAATGAAAACCTGACAATGTGGGGAATACGACTTAGAAGGGCGTGGGGGGCAACTCCATCATACAAACTGAATCTGCTCCTTTGGAGAGTGATTGTTGGGAAAATGCCTATGAGAGCAAGAATTGCCAAATGGAATCCCAATGTTGGCCCTACTTGCCTGCTTTGCAATTTAGGGAGGAAAACCCATATGCACTTATTCTGGGATTGTTTCTTCAGCAGAGAGGTTTGGAAGCAAACAATTCACAGTTTGGCCAGAGCTCAAATCCATCTCAAAGTTAGTTGGAAAACGGCCCTCTTAGGAGACAAGGGTGGACTGCTTGACCCCTTATATGATTTTTGGCAGCTAGTTAGAGGGTTCATGATTCAACATATTTGGAAGCAGAGAAATGACTTAGTATATCACAGACCCCATCTTCGGAGAATGCTGGCTGCGGCTATACTAAACGATATAAGAAAGGTTGTACAGTTTTTTGGAAAAAACAATGAGAGCTTTAGAGTGATAGGTAGGAGCTTGAATTAGAGGTGTTTGCCTCTCTTTCTGAGGCTGCCTTCTCCTTTTTTTTGTACAGTTCACTTTACCTTCAATATAAACTTTCGTTACCGCAAAACAAAAAGAGCAAGATGTTTCTTTTATCAAGCAAACTGCACCATCTAATGAGGCTGCATGCAATGATGGATCCAAACAATGCCAATCCTTATGACAGAAAGAGGCCGACAGACATTAGCTACCTACGGTAGAGCGTAAGCATCAAAATGAGGGTTCACAGTCCTCGAATGCTCTCACCACGTGGTGTCCACTTCCCGTGTGCCTAAGCCTTCAATTGCCATGCTCAATCCATAAAGGAGTTATCAAATTGATCCCAAAATCTGCAAGTAGGATTTCCCCAAGGGACTGGCGTCCACTCATGACGGTCAACGAAGCATACAAAATCCTTGCCAAAGCATTGGCACTGAGGGTAAAGTTTGTACTAGGTAAATGTATTCACACCCGACAATATGGATTCATTCATGGATGCATCCTACATGAAGCAATCCTTAACATGCTTTTGGCTATTGAGGTGATAGTGGTTAGCAACCGTAAGTTTCTTCTCCTCAATCTCGATGTGGAGAAAGCTTACGATAGGGTCAACTAGGAATTCATGCTTGTAGCCATGTTGAAGCTTGGATTCAGTGATGACTTCATTCATATGACTTCCACGCTCTTATTTAATGCCTCTACAAGTGTATGTATCAATGGATATAATCACAGTGCTTTTCCACTTCGTCGGTCAATATGTCAAGGATGCCCCTTGGCACCCTTACTCTCTGCTATAATACCATGTGCAAGGTGATTTTCTTCACAAGCTCACTTTATCGAATCAAAGCCAGTTTACAGATCAAATGTTCGTTGATGACAACACAAACTTGTTGGTAGGAGAATGCAATAACCTTGATTGGCTTCTATCCATCTATGATAATTTTGCTCCAGATTGGTTATCGGGTTATAGCTTTCGAATCATTCAACATGGTGAAGTCTTTTGGTACCTGGGGTGCCCTTTGGGCTATGGCATCATGTACTCTCTTCAAGAGAGGTGCAGTTTATCGTCTCTCATTTGCAGCGCATGAGAGACGATTGGCCACCTAGCCCTGTGGCTCTTAGGCCACTGGACTTTATGGGTTGGCACTCAAATGGAGGTAAACCCATCTCAAGGCTTCACCTTAAGGATTTCTCCATATAGTCTCCTTGTTTGGTTCCGGCTATTACTCGTTAGGCATGGACGCAATATGCTCCACTTTGAATCTTGATTCCGAATCTTGATTCGGCTCATATATGGGCTTTTTATCTTTGGCATATATGGCGTTCCACCCCTTCCTCTCGCCTTAATTTCCTCCTTTGGTGATTGCTCATATGTAAGTTTCCAACTAAGGATTGGCTTGTTAAACGGAGGCCGATTTCGCATGTATGTATTTTGTCATGTCGCTTTGGAGTGTCATTACCACCTTTTTTGGGAAGATAGCTCTTATCCACAACAAAGGGAAGTTGACTGATTTTCAGTCTTTGGAGTTTAATTAGAGCCCTTGTTATTCATAAAATATGGAAGATTAGATATGATGTCATCCTTCAAAGTATTCCTTTTTTGACCTCTTTTTTAAATGGAACTTTGAGATGACCTTCTTAGATGTCTTTGCTACTTTAGCCCAAGTGTAAGGAACTCTACATGTCATTGCAGTTGTTGTGCACTGGTGTATGATTTTTTCATTTACTATAAATTAATAGCTCGCAAAAAAGAAAAACTGTAAAACATTTCAGTAAACCCATTAAAATGTCCCCTTATCGGAACATATTAATTTAGCCATAAAACTGAATTCAAATTTGTAAAATTCTTAATAAAACCACAAGAAGGAGATGATAGGAAGAAGCGTAAACATGCAAACATAATAGCAAAAGGACCATAGGGAAAAACCTCTCAATGATAAAATTTAAACTATGTGTATTCGCTTGTTGCCACATGCAACCATGGGAACGTAATTGTAGAGACGTTGTACACTAGAAATTATGATTTAGAAGGCCATTGAAGGTGGTTCCGAAGCTAATATTTTTTATTTATCGCGAAAAAAATTCCCATGGCAAAAAATCAAAATGCAACACATTTAAGTAAATCCCATTAATTAGGTGTCCCTTTCTCCGGACATATTAATTTAACCATAAAACCCAATTCAAATCACTAAAACTCTTAATAAAACCACAAGGAGACAATATGAAGAAGCCTGAAGATGCAAACATAACAATAGCAAAAGACCATAGGAAAAAACCTCACCATGACAAAATTCAAGCTATGTGTATCCACTTGTTGCCATGTGCAACCAAGCGAATATAATTGCAGAGACGGTGCACACCATCACTATTAGTGTCATCACAACAGGTGTTGTCATAATCATTATCTCCTTGTCTGGATGTCAACCGAGATGTCAACCTGGATTAGTAAGTCGCTATGGCGATGGCTCTACACTTAAGCTTGGGCTGTCTACATAGTAGTATCTCCATCCTCATCCTCAGGACTAGGAACATCAATGGGCCCATCCCTTGGAGTTACAAAGGGATATCCCATCGAGTTGATGTCGAAGTACCTTAGCGCTACATGGATTGGTCCTCTAATGTGATAATCACTATGGGGTTGTGTGTGCATCATCTCACTATAAAAAAACATGCTAGTAATGACATCAGTAGAAGTGAGGATGTTAACATCATGGACCTCCAAATTTCTTATGCATGCACTGGATCCATGCCTCTACCCTGGTAGAGAGTCACCTAAGCTGATGAAATAGGAGACCATAAACAAGGATCGATAAAGGAAGGATTGAGAGTGCACAAATCCAAAGAGAACATGTGGACCACCAAAAAGCTCATGCAAATGGAAAGTAGATTGGGTGGCCTTGTTGCGCACGCAGGACACGTTACAGCAATGGAAGACCGCCCAGTGGTGACACTACAGTGGTCCATGGAAACATTGCATGTGGCCAAATCAGCGTAGTACAAGTATTTTTGCAGCACCCAAGAAAAACGAGTAAAATTAATTTTATCTTCTCCAAGATCAACTCGACTACGTCCTTACCTATGGCAGGCCAAACAAGGTGAATGATAATAAATCATTCATAAGGCCTGCTTGAGATCCATATAGTGATAGAGGGTGGAGATGAAGAATTTAAAGCCATGAGAGAGAGAGAGAGAGAGAGAAAATGTGGAGGATATTTAGAGGAAACAATCTTGTTTTCACAAGTGGTGTGCATTAAATCAAAGGCAACCCAAATCACATAAAATCCACAACTAAAAGGCCATAGTTTGAAAACAATACATGAGGGCAACTCCAAGGAAAGAAAGACTAGGCATTAAAGCACTTTGACAATGGAGCCTCCAACAAGAAAGAAACTTGCAATAGTTGCACACTTGCAATAACTAATGGACCAATTGCAAACAAGGTGAATGATATTCAATCATTCATAAGGCCTGCCCAAGATTAAAAAAGTAAACAAAAAGGAATCCACTAGAAATGGTGTGGAGGAAGACTGGAGGAGATAAAGGGGGGGGGAGAGAGAGAGAGAGAGAGAAGGGGGGGTGTGGGAGAAAAGGTGGAGATCGTGTGTAAGAAGACTTGAGGAGATAAAGAAGGGAAGAGAAGAGAGAGAGAGAGAGAGAGAGAGAGAGAGAGAGAGAGAGAGAGAGAGAGAGAGAGAGAGAGAGAGTCATCCCCTTTAAAGTCTGCATTCAAGTCCAATGAATAAGAGCCAATAGGAAAAATGAACTTCCAAAAATTCAAAAAATGCCTAATTTCTGCTTTGCATCGTTGCTAAGACTACCTAGAGGGTAGGCCAAAATGAAGAATTTCCAAATTTCCAATAATCTAGATTTTTAGCTTTGCAAAAGTAGAACCATCACTAAGGCTACCCAGAGGGCAGGCCAATCTTTTTTGCTTTTCTGTGAAACTGTTGCCCCTTGTCCTTTTTTGTAGTGTGCGCGATGTAGAGGCTGAGTTCAAACACTTCATGAACTGCCATAGAGCACTCGTGATCGCACACATGATAACGAGGGAAATATTCAAGTGCAGAACAAGGCTAACCTTAGAAGTGGGGAGGTAGAGCATGAGGCATATGATTGGGCGAGCTGATGAGTTTTGCTACTGACTTATGGCTTCTTATACCTATGGGATAGAATTGGCCTTTCCTCTAGAAGGCATGGAAGATGATGGAAAAAGCACCAAAGGTGCTAGCGGCAGCATAAGTACCAAGCTTGACCAAAGGCCTCTATGCAAGTAGAAACAATTACAGAGCACATGAATTCATACGATAAAAAGTCATAAATGGTACACTCTCGGGATCTTGTTGCTTAAAGAAAAAACTGTCCAACAAAGGGTAAGTGGAACTAATGTCCAGTGAAATCGAAAATATAGAGTACCTACAGAATTTGGATTTGGGCAACCAGAGGAATGCAAAAGCACCTTTAAACAATGATAACAATCTATCATTGCTGGTTTTATGACAAGAGGCATAGATGCAGTCTTAGAGGTGGTGCAAGCTAGAGGGGATCTAGTGGGGGCAAGAGAGGGAGGCCGATGAGGAGGAGGGTACCGGAGGGGAGCATGGGAATTGGCCACGCGAGGGAATTTACAACTTGTTTTTCCTCCAAAATTCAGGCCGCATGAATTAGTAGAAGGCATAGTGACGGAAATCCCTTTTCGGATCGTCGAATTTATTGTTGAAGAGTAGTGAGTCATGGCTGCGAAATTAAACCATTCATGATAATCACTTGCAAAATAGTTGAGATCTTGTACAATCTTCTGATGGGAAATCGACAGCGTGATTTTTGCATGTTTCTCCTCTGATTACAGAGGACCTAGCGGTTGATGTATTTTAAGCATCTTATAGGTCTTGTGGGTCTTTCATAAAAATCTAAGCATCAACAAGATTCGACTTTATCAGTTCCATCTGTTGTGTTTAGCTTGACCAATCTTATGGCACTGTATGCATCTGCTCATTAGATTAAGAAGTGATGAATTTGGGTGCAATTGTAGAGAATAAAAAGCTCTTTGTTGAGGAGGTGAATGGATGAGCTAATGATTGAAATCTTGTAGATATCAGGATCACTTCCCCTGGAGCTTTGCCAAGCCACCAAGGTGCAGTACCCGTAATTGTGCATGCCATCTAAGATAATTTCATACAAGTTTTTAATTACCACTTACATTCAAGGGTAAATATATATTCTTAAAGGCTCTTGGCTAGTGCATAATTTAAGAGAAGTGAAAGTTAGCTGTCATGAATCTAACCAACGTTGGAAGTTAATCCCACCTGGCTAGTGCATAATTTAAGAGAAGTGAAATTTAGCTCTCATGAATCTTACCAATGTTGGAAGTTAATCCCATGTTTGGGCCTCCAAAGCAGTTATTGAATGAGAACATGCTTAGGGATGTGAGTAGTTGCTAGATTTATAGAATGGGTTTATTCTTTTAAGCAATAAAACTTACTCACAGACATTTCAAGTTTGACCTAGGCGAATCTCTATAGCACATTCAAGATAATTTTCACTAAATACAAAGCGCCACAAAGTAGTACCAGAGCAGTCAACTTGGATACAAATTACAATGGCTCCTCCCAAAAAATTATTCTCGACAAGAATACTAGAAGACGGAGCTTTTCGATTTGATAGTATTGAAGTAGCAAGAAAAGATGCAGCACCATCACTATCATTTGTGCATCCCATGAAATAAGAAACACTCTTAGATGACGTAGTTCCCAAAATTAATCATGTGCAATATCATCCATGTTGCAGATTAAAAAATGGACAACAAATTATCACTATCGAGGCGATGTCTATTATGTTGACGGGTGTTGTCTACTTTAAATCACAATCCTCATGGTAGGGGCATCTACAGTTGTCGAAAAAGTCAGATAGCTAGTAGTTATTTATTTATTTGACAGGATTCAACTATGGATTTTGAGTAAATGTTGGCAGATTAGGTTGGTTGTTTCCTGAAAATGACGTTCACTTACAAGGAGCTTGCTCATGCAACGAATGGTCTCTTCCAAAACAAGATATTGAGGGATGGTGGATTTGGGAGGAGAGGATACAAAAGTGCATTGATTCCCTATCGATCCGTAGGTGAATAGGTAACTCAAGAAGCAGTTTGAATGTCGAAATCAAAGTGCAATTTTATGAATTAATTTGGCTTTGAGTACGAGGCCCTGTGTAGTCCCGAATTGATTTACCTTGCTAGATCCGATGACAATAGTAGAGCAGTCGTTGTTGATTTTGTGGCCATCAACGTCCATCACTAGCATATGTCCCTAGCATATCATGGGACATATGCCTATCCAAAAATATGCTAGGATATTGGGCGTCAACAACAATAGCTCCAAAAGTCAACAATAAATTGGCCTAAAAAAGGGTTCCTTCTAGCAAGGTCTTTTTTTTAGTTTAATAGGAAACTTATCCTCCAAGTTTTGGCTTTGAATCCAATGATCCACGTACTAATTTATATCTAAAGTAGTCAAATTTGAATTTTAGCACCCTCATGTGCTTTGCCCATTTTCTATTTGTGGGTATAGGTTAACATGGGAGTCCTTATGCTGAAATACTATTACAGCTAGACATCCAAGTAATATGCTAGAATCTTATCTATTTGTGAGACTTATTCTTAGCACTTGTTATATTCTCAGCGTTTATATTCTCAACGCACAAGGAAGGGCCAGTTCCCTCAGATTATAACTCTTTGGGGAAGAAAGTGCCCCGCCTCCCCGCCCACATAGTAGAATCTTATCTATTTGTGAGACTTATTCTTAGCACTTGTTATATTCTCAGCATTTATATTCTTGACACACAGGGAAGGGCCTATTCCCTCGGATTATAACTCTTTAGGGAAGGAAGTGCCCCACCTCCCCGGCCACACACTGTGTGGTTATAATAATTCTATATTATATATTATCATACAAATATTTTCAATTGCTTGTCCATTCAAAATTGCTTATTTTCAATCTGAATTGTTACAGCATTCCTCTCTTTTTAATGGATGTTCTCCATGTGAGGGAGCAAGGAAAGCCAAGCTAGATGCAAGATCGAAAGATATTGACACCTTTATTCATATGATTGTAGTCCATGTGACAATATTGTATAGATTGTAATGAGGATCATTTATGAGCTCTTGTGAGCATCACCTTATTCATGTATTTGTTGGGCTTCAACTCCCAAAATGCAGAAAAAATATGGATATCATTGGAAGTCAATAATAAATCACCACCCCTGACATTGGCAGGGAGGGTTGGGTCCTAACGAACCTTGTATCATGTCTCATGTCCACCTTTTTACTCATTTGCTTTTTTCTTTTAAAAATTTGATAAAATGCTAGGATTCGGGTTCAATTTCGAATTAGTCGTTATGTGCTCCATGATTAAAGATGCAATTCTAGTTTTGCCAAAATTACGCAAGCATCAAAATATCAACTCACATGGTTTTGCAAAAGTTATGCAAGCATCGGAATCGAACAGAGCTTTCACATGGTTTTGCAAAAATTACGCAAGCATTAAAATAGCTTTATAAAAAAATTACTTTCATACTACCTATAAAATCAACTCGCTCAGATTTCTAGAAGGAAATCGAGGCAACCCCACAACTGGAGGACTGAGGTCGGAAGCCAATTGCCATGATTTCTGATCGAAAATTGGGGACCGGTGAGGAGAGGTCACGTGATGCAGCAGGGTGTGTGCATTTCATCATTTGATTGCTTAGATAGGCAGTGCAGTGGATGCGCGTGGCAGAGGCATCATGGAATACTTGCATGTGCACGTGCCACATGGCCATGGATAGAGCACTGTCGCGGGTGGGGAGCACCGAGGGTCAAATTGTTGGGTGATATCTGTCAGTGGAGGAGTGTTAAGTTACTAGTGAGTAATTCCAAGATTACCACTATGCAAGATTGTAGACTGTGAGGATCTACTTTTAGCCAACCCTGCTGTTGACAGTATCAAATCGGTGATTGTTTCACACCTTACGCAAAAGCATGCAACAAATTTCCTTGTTTTATCAAGGGGGATGACACCTGCTACTAGTTATTACCAAATGCAAGGACACAGCAATGAGGCTGAAACTCAAATAGATGATATGGTGTTATGTGAAAGTGGGGCTGGTCCTGCCCTACTGGCATGGAGGATTTGCATCCCCATGGCTCCAAAATGCCACACCTAGCATTTTCTCTGGCATTGGATCGTTGTCCTGGTTTTATGGATTTTGTTGATTCTAGCCTAGATTCTAGCCCACTAGCATGGAGGATTTGCATCCTAATGGCTCTAAAATGCTACACCCAGCATTTTCTTTGGCATTGGATCGTTGGCCTAGTTTTGTGGATTTTGCCGATTCTAGCCTTGTGATTGGTGCACAAACTTTGAGCTTCTTTTCGATTGGCTGAAACAACTTGAAACAACCTTCTCATGTTCTCATTAGTCACAAGGCAGAATCACAAATCTTTCATGGTGTAGTGCTTTTTGCAATGTTGGCTTGAAATCTCCGTGCTAGTGTTCTAGCTTTAGCATGAGTGTGGGGAGGCCCTCTTACAAACCCTAGAAGCAGCCCATTGATGGGGAACCTAGATGGGCAAGTTGTCATGGGAACACCCTTCACACACACACACACCCCATGTGTATAACAAATTTGGTGGCATTGCTCGATGGACCCTGCAATAGCATGTGATTGGCCAATTTAGCGTGTGTCCATCACTAGGTAGCCAAGCTTGGCTTCCTGCAAAACCCCACAAGAAGGATGTAATTTAAGCTTTGTGACTTATGATTGGTTGGCAAGGGTTCGAGTCTAGATTTTAAGCTATGGGCGGTTGATGGGTGGGGTCGTCGCTATCCATGCCAATGGGCACCACCCCTCTTTGCGTGTGGGTAGGCACCGGTGTATAAACACCCTAAAAACAAATTAAAGGAAAATGAATGGTGAAGAGTTCATTTTCCATGAAGAATAAAAATATGACAAGAACACATTTGAGTCAAGTCTTAGAGATGTTGCTTGGCATCAAGCGATGTTTTCTTAGTGTGCCACATGTCCCAATTTTCTTTAACCTACTAACTTAAGGTCTTATTCTCTTACCAAAATCACGTTTTGCTTTAGGCTTGAAAGTCATTTCCACAAAATCTTTATCAAATCTTAGAAAATAATGTGTTCTAGAGAAGATAAATAACACAATTCAATAGACTAAGATACCTAAGGGAAGATCAGTTTGGTAGATCTCTATGACAAGAAGAGAGGCGAGGGATCCCTAGAGAGTTGCTATTATCTTAGAAACTTGAGGTTGCAAGTAATTTATTGGAAATTCTTTAGTTGTAAGTTCAACTAAGGAAAGGATAATTTGTTTTTCATTTTACAATTGAAGTGGTGGCATGATAATCCACGAAACATGAAGACATGTGGGGTTCAATAATATCTTTGCATTATAAAAGGATCTATATCAACAAATGTTTGTATTATAGAGGATCTGTATTAAGAGAGCTACAATAATACGATAACTTAATGTTTGCTTCCATGGAGTTGTGATTACACAATTTTTCTAGGATTTGGAAGGTCATGTGTAGCATCATGTGGAGGTGCATCAATTCCTACTACTAGCATCATCAGATATCGTAGCTTTTGCTACCACCTTCCCAAGGCATGTGCGCAACCACTTTTGCACTTGAGGGGAATAGGAATTAAGATAGCGGAGATAAGAGGTATGAAGTAGCATGGAATACATGAAATACTCTCTTAGTCTAAGGATTTGTCGCAAATGGGTCATCTTGCACCATCATGAACACTGTTAGCATCAAGATCATAAATGGGAGATAAGTAAATATTGTGTTCTACTAAAGGGCATGTAGGATTCAAGTAGGAGTTGACAAAGTGGACTTTGGATTAATCAAGCCAACTTCTAGGTTAAGTTCTTAGATAGAGTAGGCATATAAGATCGATGTGGTGAGTCATGACACCACTATTTGAAGGTCATCCCTAGCCAATGTACCAACCAAAATGACACTTTGCACCACCTAACTCATCAATTAGGGACAAATTTAAGGATCCTCTCTTGCCAATTGAAGGCAATATAGAGCTCAAAAACTTTAGTTACCTCCCCAAATTTTGAGTCCTCAACCACCACCGCCCCAAATCACCCCTAGCCCCCACAAATTAAGGCCTAATAGATAGTTGCCATTGTAAGTACCTGTTGAATTATCAAAACTCTAATGATTCATCGTAGACACATACCTTGCCAAACTTGGAATTTTTATTTTAGCTTATCACAAAATCATTTGAAAAGCTACCTCAAGGTAATACCCAGGCCCAATGGGGCACCTTCTTCCCATCCAATTGAAGAAAAGGGTCTCTGACTAGATTGGTCTCAACTTTAAGGGAGAAAGTCTTCTCCCAGCTATAGAGAGTTGGAAACCTAGTAGAAAGCTTTTTACAACTTTTTTTTGATTCTCTTGATTAAATACAACAAAGTCATTAGCAAATAATTGCAATCTAAAAGTGCTTACTCAATGATAGGATCAAACCTTTGATCCTCCCTTCTCTTAAATCCCACTAAAACTATAGTACCTAAGGCAGATAGGAGAGGGGCCAAGTGGCACCCTTATTGTATGGACCTATGTAGGTCAAAATGACACCATCATAAAGGTGCAAGATAGGAGACACATTCCAAAAAGGGTCCTTACCATATTTCCAAAGGCATCCCCAACCCTAGCTACTCCAAAACACCACTAATATAATCCCATCTAATATAGTCATAAGACTCAAATCAAAGCCAAAGAAAATAAAATTTTGACCGAAAGCGAATGTGGTCACGGATGATAGACATTCAAGATGTTTTCAAAGATGTCCTTACCCTTTATGAATCCATTCTATCCTATGTCAACCACCATCATGAAGATATCCCTAATTCTAAGAGTGAGGATTTAGCCAACACCACATACTACGAGGTTTTAAGCATAGCAATGGGTCTCCAATCGCCCGGTTGGTTGGTCTCTTTGTGGAATAACTTCATCAAGCCTACATTAACATCTTATATGGTGAATCTTTTTCATTTTTGGTCATATATTCCTTAAGAATATTCCCATTGCTAGATAAAAATCCATCATCATCCCATCTAGGCCTAGGGGTTTCTCCTTCTACATCAAACTAAGTGCTTTTTAAATTTTGTCTATAGAGAACAGCCTAGCCAACCCACATCATTGGCTACTAGAAACTTTGCGCCATACCACTTCCAAACCTCCTACATCTTATTGGACCAACCCTCATCTACAACCACTAGATAACCACCAATGGCCCCCATCTCTCTTTTGAAGATCCTAGCTATATGCCAAAACTCCATCACCATATTCCCCTCTTTTTTCATTACCTTGCCTATTGTCTCCCTAGTGTGCTTTTGCTTCACCACTTTAAAGAAGGCATGGGAAGCAAATTGCCGACTAAAAACCACAATTGTTGACTCTTTAGCTTGGCTATCTTGGCCCTCTCAATCTCACAAAAATTCAAAGCCTCATCCAACTTGACATCCATTTAGTGAGGATCTAATCTTTGGAATATAACATGAGTTCTTCATGGCCCCTTTTTCTATTTCTTGCTAGGTTATCTACAAATTCTTGTCTACATACTTTAAAATACCTAGCCCACTCCCTAACACAAGCAACCACAGCCCTAGTAGCCATGTCCTCCCTAAGATAGGGATCCTCCACTTCTAATTTGAATTTCTACCTAATCTTGGAAACCAATATACAAAACTCCTTGCTCTTTAGGTGGAAAGCATCCAATTTAAATGTAGTGTCAAGTGATGCCCCCAAAGAGACTGGGAGTGAAAGCCACGAGACCATTGGGATGTGGTTTGCTACTCAAGTATAGACCATCTAAGGGATTTGTGCATCCACCACCCATCAATGGCAATCCGCCCACTATGCCTACGATGAAGACAACTCTTAGGACTATCAACACAAAGTTCTCATATCGCAGTCTACATCTTAGATTCAAAAGGATGAGGGCACATGGTGGTTTGACTAGTCACTTCATGACACCCGAGAAAGAATGGTTCTCTGATCTCCATGCCAATCGGAATCCAAAAGAGAACGTCATGATGGGGGATGACACACCCCACAAAATCGAAGGGATCGACAATATACCCTTGCACAATAATGCAGGCACTGCAGAGAGAATTGGAGATGCGTTCTATGTCCCCACAATGGCAAAGAACCTTCTCTCTATTGGACAGATAACTGAGAGTGACATGGAAGTCATCTTCAACAAGTATGGATGTACTGTGAGAGAGCTCAAGAGTCTTGAATGCATCGTTGCTCAGGGTGTTAAGATTGGAAGAATGTTCAAGCTTTCTTCTACCATTCCAATCCAGAGAGCCTTAGCAA
Source organism: Dipteris shenzhenensis (assembly GCF_047967505.1). Lineage (NCBI taxonomy): Eukaryota > Viridiplantae > Streptophyta > Polypodiopsida > Gleicheniales > Dipteridaceae > Dipteris > Dipteris shenzhenensis. Next base: position 17,668,134 of record NC_141628.1, read on the forward strand.
CTCATCATTAGAATCAAGATGCCTATTTGAGTACATTATGGCACAAGAGGTACAGTCACCTCAACTTCAGAAGCCTTGTAGCCCTCAAAAAGACAAACATGGTACAGGGGCTTCCACAATTGTACTTTCAAAAAGATGTATGTGAGGCTTGTTGCATGGGTAAGCAACACAGACAGCCCTTTCCAACATCTTCGACTCGAAGTACCAATGTTCTTCAGATCATCCTTTGAGATCTATGGGGTCTGGCTACTATACCATCTCTTGGCAAGGCTTTGTACTTCATGACCTTCATCAATGATTACTCAAAGAAGACTTGGATCTACTTCCTAAAACAACAATCTGATGCATTCAACACCTTCAAAGACTTCAAAACCTTGGTAGAAACGCAGACCGGCAAGTACCTAAAGATTCTCCATTGTGACAATGGAGGTGAATACAAGTCCACAGAGCTCAATGCCTTTTGTAGACAGCATGGCATCGCATGTCAGTTCACATGCAGGTATATCCCTCAGCAAAATGGGGTTGGTGAACAAAAGAACAGGGTGATTGCAGAGTCATCTAGGTGCATGCTTGATGAGAAAAATGTTCCAAGACAATATTGGGCTGAGGCATGTGACACAGCTGTGTACTTGATGAACAGGAGTCCCACTGCTTCATTGTAAGATATAACACCAGAAGAGGCATTCATAGGAACTAAGCCCTCTATTGGTCAATTGAGAGTATTTGGCTCTCTTTCTTATGCTCATATTCCTGACGCACTTAGGACTAAACTTCATGTCAAATCAATCAAGTGTGTTTTTCTTGGATATGCTGCAGAGTTGAAGGGATACTGACTCTATGATCCAATAAAGCAAAAGTTGATTATATCCAGGGATGTTATCATTGTCAAGGCATCATCATACTTTGATAGTCCGACTATAGTTCTTACTCCACCTTAGCCACCACAGTAGTGCCAGTGATACATCAGATTTCTTTGCCTACAGAGTCAGATAGTATGTAGTCCACAGTGACCACTCAGAGTAAAGGCAAAGAAAAGGTTCTTGACATGATGGATACAACAACTACCATGGTCATCACTGAGATTTCTGAAAGCTCCACTTCCAATCTTAGAAGATTTGCTCGTGATCGAAAGACACCTGAGAGGTGGACCTACAAGAGCAACTATGCATTCATGGCCAAAGTGATGGAGTTTGATGAGCCAACCTCCTTTAAAGATGTAGTGCAAGTCCTTGAGTGGAAACATGCAATGGATGAAGAGTACAATGCTCTTCTCAAGAATCAGACTTGGACCTTGACAGATCTTCCTACAAAGAAGAAGCCCATAGGATGCAAATGGGTTTACAAAGTCAAACTCAACTCAGCTGGTGAGGTTGACAGATACAAGGCTAGGTTGGTAGCCAAGGGATATGCCCAAGAGTATGGCATAGATTATGAGGAGACCTTTGCACCAGTTGCAAAGATGACTACCGTCAGGACAGCCATAGCTCTTGTAGCTCACTTTGATTGGCCCATCCACCACATGGATGTGAAGAATGCCTTCCTCAATGGTTTTCTAGATGAAGAAATCTACATGATACAGCCTCCAGGTTATGCTATTACTGGGATGGAAAAGAAGGTCTGCAGGTTGCAGAAATTAGTTTATGGTTTGAAACAAGCTCCTTGTGCATGGAATGCAAGGATTCATCGTCACTTTCTGACATTTGGTTTTCAGCCATCGAATTTAGATCCATCTCTTTACATCAAAAAAACTACAAAAGACATCCTTCTTGTAGTACTCCATGTTGATGACTTGATCATCACCGGCTCCAATGGACATCTCATCTCAAAAACAAAGAGTCAGCTTACCTCAGAGTTTGACATGAAGGATATGGGAGCACTCCATGATTTTCTTGGTATAGAGATATGGAGAGATGACATAGGGATCACACTCTCTCAGGGAAAGTACACTCAAAAGGTACTTAAGTAGTTTCATCTACATGACTGCAAGCCACTCCCTACTCCTATGGAATGCAATATCAAGTTGTCACCACTTGACACTTCTCCAGCTTCAGATCCTCTACAGTACAGACATTTCATTGGTAGCTTGATCTATTTGACAATCACCAGGCCGAACATATCCTATGCAGTTGGTGTGCTTAGCCAGTTCATGCAAAATCCCAAGAAGACTCATCTCCTTGTAGCAAAGAGAGTACTCAGATACCTTCATGGTACATGGGATTATGGACTACATTATGCCAGGTCATCCGACTTACACTTCCATGGTTACACAGATGCTGATTGGGCAATGCTGATTGGGCAGGAAGTGTAAATGATAGAAGATCCACCAGTGGATACGGCTTTAGTATTGGCTCAGCAGCTTTGTCATGGCAAAGCAAGAAGCAACCAACAATGGCATTGTCTTCCACCGAAGCAGAGTATAGAGGATCCACCAATGCAACATGTGAAGCAATTTAGTTTAGAAGGCTTCTTTCAAAGATTGAGATACTTTTTGAAGAAATCGACTTGATACATTGTCCCACACACGAACAAGTCACAGATATCTTCACCAAGCCTCTTTCCCTTGATAAGTTTGCACACTTTCGACATCACATTGGCCTTCGACAATTGCAACTTAAGAGGGGGAAGTGAACACTAAGTTGTATACCTTTGTACATACTTTTTCCGCTGTGCTCTTTTTTGCACTCTTGTGCATCTTTTCTGATCTTTATTTCCGTTGCCGTTATGCAACATTCAAAAAATCCAAAATTTGTGTTTTGTAAATCACCCTCTTCTTATGCAGTGCAATTTAAGAGGGGGTGTTGAGAATGGCGTGTGTAAATTGCACCATAAGGGTTATGGGACAAACCCTAACCCTAACCCTAAGGGGTCCATGTATATATTCCTATTTTCCTTGGAATACAGTTAGTGTACAGCTAGCCTATCTTGTGCACTCCTCTCTCTCTCTCTCTCTCTCTCTCACTCTTAACTCAGTTTCATCAATTACCGAAGTCCCACTGGCATCAGTCCCATCGGCTCTATCATGGCGGCACATGGGTGCACATGGAAGGTGATAAGGGTGTCTATGAAGGGGCAAGTATGCCTGGTTGAAACTGTGCCGCATGGCACTACTGATTGGGCAGCTAAGGTGGACCTATTGATAGGTATGATGACATGGTAGATTGCATGGCATTGCCACATGGGAAGTGAGGTGGTAGCTAAGGTGACCACACTGATGACATGGCACTTGGGGCCTACACTGCTGATTTGGCAGATAGGTGTTGAGGTGGTACCATGATGACATGTCATAATGTCCTACATGGTAGATGACATGGCAAGGTCCCATGGATTACTAACGTGGCAATGGATCTGATCATGTGGCATTGAGGTGTCTTGATGTGGCAGCACGAGGTGCTGACGTGGCAACCAACCAGGGATGATAACATAGCGTATGGGAGCCTTAGTGACATGGTCGGATAAGGCCAGCCTACTATGTGGTAGTAAGGCCACGTGTTAGCTGGCTGACCACACCTCAGTGTGTAGTGAGGTTGAGGATAAGGGTGATCCTCCCTCTCTCCCACTTGGGTATCCTGGAATCTGTAGAGATTTCGACAGAATCTCTTAAGATTTTGGTAGAATCTCTGAAGATTCCGGTAGTGTGTGTTGTCATTTGCGTTGGAGATTGCCGTGGAGTCGGGCTGCTGTGTGTTCTGTTAAAGCTCTGTGGAGAGTCATGGCACTACTGTGTTGGAGGTCGCCTGCATTTGGAGGGATGGATGTAGTTGAAATCAAAGATACTACGGGTGGTTAGTGGCTCATCGTGAGCCGTCGCTGGAGCTTGAGAGGCGTTGAAGGGTCGTTGCCTTGGTTGCTGAGATCGTTGTTGAAGGAGCTTAATGAAGGGATGGAATGGGAGGCCGTCTCACATATAGAGTCATCTGTGGGCACGAGGCTTGCTGAGTCATGGTGAATAGGTGCCGTAGATGGAGGCTGGAGGCATAGCTTGGAGTTGAGGAAGAGCCGTCGCTAGAGTTTCATCATTGCATTGGTTATGCTAGGTGTGGCATTGTGAGCCGCTACTTGTTGGAGCATTGGAGAGTTGAGCAGTGGCCTTCATGGGTATTGTGCTACCGTTGTTGTAGTTTGCTAGAGAAGCAGGGGTGTCAGAGTCTTACTGCACTTGTAGGAGCCGTGTAGTGCTTGGCGTGCCTTTGCTACAAGGTGACGGGCTTGCTGGCTACCTTAGCCACTTGCAGGCTGTGTGGCTACCGATTGCACACAATATAGCTACCTGAACACTATGTTGTATTGAACATAAACATGAATATATACATGTGAACCCCTTAGGGTTAGGGTTAGGGTTAGGGTTTGCCCCTATTGCCCTAGAGGTATGGTGCAAATTACACCATCTACAATAAATATGGCATGAGGAACACCAAAGCTTTTCCAATGGAAGATCCCTCATGCAAGGAGGGCTTAACACTCATGAAGGGAGTGGGAGCACCATGCTTTGATACCATGATAGTGGAAGTGAGAGAGGGAGAGAGAGAGGAGTGCACACGATATAGCTACCTGTACACTATGTTGTATTGAGAACATAAACATGAATATATACATGTAAATCCCTTAGGGTTAGGGTTAGGGTTTGCCCCTATTGCCCTAGAGGTATGGTGCAATTTACACATCTTCAACAGATATGGCATGAGGAACACCAAAGCCAAAGTTGCATGGCAGACAGTGATCATGTCCTAAGCATTAGGATTCTTGGGCATCATAAACTTGGAGATGCAAAGCAGAGCCCTTCTTGGCAGGCTAGTTGTGGTAGGTCTTACCTAAGAATAGAGCCCCAGAAGTTTAAGAGAGGGCTTCTCCAAAATACCCCACGGATCAGTGGCTAGTGGTGGTAGCAGTCTCACTAGTGGCCAATAGCAGTAGTGTTGATGTATAGACTATATGGATATAGTGTGGAGTGTGGATATATAGGATGATGTGTCATCTTTATAGTATGGGTGTGAAAGGTCTTCTGACTTTCTTGTATATGGGTGTGTAGAAGTGACGTGTAGATTGAGAGTTGGCATCCTAGAATGAATGAAGGAGATTCATGAGCATCTCTCTCCTCTTGTATTGTGTGTAGATTTCTCACCTTCCATCTTCAGTTTGGTATCACAGCCTTGCAATTTGAAGCCTTGAGGGCATTGACGACAGAGAATAGAAGCAAGCATTGAAAGATGAGACACTCTTGAGGAGTTTGAAGAAAAGGAGCCCATGAGCTGTCAGACAGAAAGCCAAGAATGCGTTGTGATGGCCTAGTATAATGGGATGCCAAGAAGCCAAGAAGCAAGAAGAGTTTGTGGGGAAGAACTTAAGAGCTATTGCAAGGGAAGACTGAAGAGCTGTTGCAAGGGAAGCTGGAAGACAAGGGAGGGAACCTTACACAGTGAACTCACAAAATTGTCACAGGTACAAGCGTAGGATCTTTGAGGGAATGTGCTTAGAAGATACTACATGGAATATAGCAATATAGCGAGAGACACAGAGAGATAGAGATGGAGAGGAGAGTTGCTGCCTGCTGTCCTTTTAGGAGAGACAGAGCAGTTGTGAGTGAGAGTTGCCATTTTCAAGACCCAAAATGAAAGCTGAAAACCAAAACCCATGATATTGCCAACAAATTCATCACGAAGGCCACTGAAGAGGCAGATGATAGCACCATCACTAGGAGCAGCAGGGGCATCTCTCTCCTAAGAAGGAAGGTCCCCATTATCAGAACCAAGAGAAGGATAATCTGTCATAGCCCATTGTGTTCCAGGCAACCTCAAATGTCATACTGATTGTGGATAGGCAACAGAGAAGTGGCGAACAGCTACGATGGATGCGAAGCTAGATGGCAATTGATCCTTGACCACCACTGGAGGCGTTGTATAGCTGAGAATTCCTCCTAGCGATGGAAGCTGCAAAAGCTCTATCTTGGAGGCTCTGGAGTTGAAGAAAATTGCTCTCATGCATGACAAAATCTGAGGCCGTTCATAGAATTACAATGCATGCCAACCTGAGGCCGTTCACACATGCCAACATAAGGCATTTCATAGAATTGCTACTAGCTCAAAAGATTATGAATGCCCAATTGGATGACATCATTAGCTCCAGGGACTAGCTCTAGCTGAACTCTTTCCCTCTAGAATGAGCTCTGATGTTAGATTTGCCTACATTCTGCTATAGGGATGAAGCTTTGAAGCTTGATTGTGAGAGATGTAAAGGGCTGGAAGGATTATTTCAAAGGCAACAATTACTTTGGTAAAAGTTTGGTGGCTCTGCTCAAGAGACCAAGAACAAGAAAAGAAGTGAAGTAGGCCAGTAGTTTGGGAGAGAGTGTGGATAGACAAAACAGAGAGAACCTTCCTAGAATTCGTGTTTTTTGAGGTTTGCAGAGTTGGTTTTTGTCTAAGGCAAAGGTTGAGAGCTGAAGATAGCTCAGTTTGAATGAGCCCTTAACTGAGTATGCTTTGTGGACCTTAAGCTCTTGGCTTCATTTTCATATGTGGTGGGGACCTTAATCTCACTTTGGCTTGCAAATAGTGTGCCATGCCATAAAAGTGAGCCCAAGAGCATTTCATGGTGGTTGTTTAATGTATGTTGAAAGGTGCTGGACTGCCAAACCACTTTTGGGCTGAGGCTGTCAATACTGCAATTTACATTCTTAATCGCAGCTATACAAAGGCACTCAAAGGTAAAACACCACATGAGGCTTACAGCAGTAAGAAGCCATCTATTTCCCACTTCAGAACGCTTCGGTGCGAATGCTATGCGCATGTACCAAACAAAGAGAGAAACAAGCTACAACCAAAAAGCACCAAATGTATCTTCTTAGGCTATTGTGATGAGAAGAAAGCCTATAAGTTGTATGACCGAGAGACAAAGAAGATCATAGCGAGCCGCGATGTGATCTTCAGGAGCAGCCACATGCAGTGGAGGCAGAGAAGAGCTCTTCCACTTTATCATCAAGCGAAGAGGTAATTCACTATGGGCCTGTCCTAGGAGCTATAAAGGAGGAGGAAATTTCAGATGAGGAAGGTATAAGTCACCAACCTGTTGTTACACCACCGAAAAATCCATTGCCGCAATGGGTAAGGCAGCTCTATGACCATGATAACCAAATGCCTATGTCTGTTGAACATCATGCAAATGGACCAAGGCGGTCTCAGAGAATCGAGGAGCAAAGGAGGGCTTCTGCTCACATAGTCAATATGGCCTTGATGGTGGCTGAGATTATTGCAAAAGTAAAGGAGCTTGTGAGTTTGGACAAGGTCCAATCCATACAGTCAACTGACATCCACAAGCTCAACCCATTCTCCACTTCTGAATTTCATTGGCCACACACTATTCCGGTCTCCACAATGGGCCACTGCTCCCAAGTATTTTCTGTCTAACCAAATGGAAGCCCTTTCGCTTGAGCCATTTTCTGCAAGTGTTTTCTATCTTCTTGTGTGTTCACATGCCTTGAAGTGAGATACAATGGGTGTTGTACCATGGCATACCTTCTGCACTAGATGTCTTGCATTTGTAGTTGGTGATTGAAAGGACATTGTTTTAGCTTTGCTGTGTTATAGACAAGTGAGATACAATGGGTGTTGTACCGTGGCATATCTTCTGCACTAGATGTCTTGCATTTGTAGTTGGTGATTGCAAGGACATTGTTTTATCTTTGCTGTGTTATAGACAAGTGTAGGTCTGTTTTCTACAACCTTGAATGTAGAAGGTGACACCCATGGAGGTCAGTTTGCCGAAGTTATTTTGTAGATCTTCTCGAAACTACCCTAAAGTTATCAAGGAAGGAGAAAGTGGCTGATTTACGGCATACTTTTGGAAACTTTCACTTGAATTCAAGGGTAAATCTACTCAAACCTAACCTAAGGTCACTTTTGAGGTGGCAGAAATTGAAAAAAAGTGATTGATTATTCAAATGAAGCATCCACTTCTACTGGAAGCAAAGGATTCAAATGAAGTATCCAATTCTAGTGAAATCAAAGGATTTAGAACACATTCTCTAAGCTTAGGAAGAGTGGTCAAGTTAAGAACGTCAGCAGTCCCACCTTGAGAAATCTCTCCATACATATGTTGTGTGCCTTTGATGTCCTAACAAGAAAGGGAGAGATTAGTAAGAGAAAATAGATCCTTAGACTGTAAGAAAGTTTCCGTTGGGCATCCCTTTTATGAATGTTTTGTATTCTTGGGTTGCTTGGGAAAGACTAATGGTATAGAGAGCAAAAATCCCAAGCACGAGGGTGAGTTTTGATCTGCAAGGAGAGAGCAGAGAAAATATAAACCTGATACAAATGTAATTGAAGCATCTCCCTTGTTTGGTCCCAATCATTTCTTTAAAATCTCATTGGGTGGCATGCAACTTTATAGGAGCTTCTGAGGTCACGAGGAGGAACATATGAAGAATATGAAAGAGATTTCTTAGTGGTTCTTGGGAAGGTGTGGTGATTTGAAATGATATATTTCATAAAGTGACATTAATGCAACCCTTATCAACTTCCACATCAAGCATATTACCCATTGATCCTTGAGGAAATTCCTAGACCTTAGGCTATGAATTCACTCCTCGATGAACAATTCAAAAAAGCCATGTCCCTTTGGCAACAATCCGTTCTCGTCTCAGATTCCAAGGGAATGATTGAAACGCCATCCACACTAATCAACCATCACCATACTGCAGTAATGCTTTAAATGCACATCCTATAATTTTCTTTGCCGACAGCCTATGGATACGGGCTTAGCCACATCGCTTAGCTCTCGTAGAATTTCCCGTTCCTCTTGTCCCTGTCCCTCCTCCTCCGAATCCGATGGAGGCTACTCCTTGCACGGAATCCTACTCCTTGAACGAGCTCTTCAAAGTGGGCTTAGCTGTTAGTTTCCACATTCTATTGGCGGTTGTCCTTTGCATGACCATTTTCCACAGACATCTCCGCACCACCCGCTAGCTCTTTTCGAACTTTCGACGGGCGATTTCGAGCGAAAAGGCCGTTTCCTATGTAGAAAGCTTGTGTGGGAACGGCCCAACGCATCAGGCAAATCCCTGGCACATGGAGGGATGAGCAATAGCTTCCACAATCTACAGGGCTGATTTTCCACAGCATCCTCCAACCATGAAGATACCCCCGGGAATGCACGTCTCCTGCCGAGATACAACCCAGTCAAAGAAGACATTAGACATGAAACTATCGTCAAAGCAAACTGAGCACTGAAGGGTGAGCAACGTATGAACAGGCTGTGAGGTGAGCATTGGCTCCACTACCCCCTTGCGACACATTTCTTTGCAAATTCGGACTGAGTTAAGTTTGTAGTAGACGGCTTAATTTTCATGAGAGGCTAATCCATTGGGCAGGTTTTCCCAGCATGCTTGTTCGGTGCGGATCAGTATGAATTTCCTTTGATCACGAAGAGAAAAGCATTATACTCTCCCTGTTTAAATCCGAACTTGTCGCCTATATCTATAACTTGGCTGAGACATGAACTTAGATATGGTGAGTGAATGGCCAAAGCTCGTTAATGTGCCGTCCGTTTTTGCTATTGATCTTGTAGAGGAAATTTCAAGTAAAAGCCTAGTCCTACAAGGTCAGCAGAATTCAAGATTCTGCTCCTTCGTTCTAATTATCTCCGAATGCCATTTAGCCCGAGGGTAGCACTTTGGGAAACATGGGTACCAAGATTAGTCATCAATGGCAATGGTGCAAGAAGCGGTCTTACTATAAACTTTCTACCTGCCGTGGAAGCAGCATCTTTGAACTTGAGCGAGGGATCAGCAGAGGAAAGCTTAAGCAGAGGAGACCTTACATCTGTTAAAGTGAGTTCTGCCGCCTATGCGGCTCTCTTGAGGTCATGTGGGAGTGAGAAGGCTTTGTCAGATGGCAAGCGTGTCCATGACCACCTTATCCGAAATGGACTTGAGCGAGATGTATTTTTGGGCAGCCTCCTCGTACAAATGTATGGCAAGTGTGGAGCTCTGGATAATGCACTGGCAGTCTTCGCAAGCATGCTTGAACGCAGCGCGTATTCTTGGAATTTTGCCATCAGAGCATGTGCCCAGCAAGGGCATTACCAGACCTCCCTCAGACTTTTCAATCAAATGCAGCAGGAAGGAGCTATTCCAGACAAGTTCACATTTGTCTGTGTGCTTTCTGCATGTGCTAGCCAGGCAGATTTGCATGAAGGCAAGCAGATGCATGCTCGGGTTTTTAATAGCAAGTTTGAGCTAGACGTTGCTGTAGGTACTGCCATTGTCAATATGTATGGCAAATGTGCCAGTCCAAAGGATGCACTGAAGTCTTTTGAAATAATGCCTGAACGAGATGTTGTCGCGTGGAATGCCATAATTGCAGTGTGTTCCCAGAATAGGCTAGTCAACGAGGCCCTTCAACTCTTTGACCAAATGCAGCAGGAAGGAGTAATGCCAAACAATATTACGTTTATAAGCATTATTGATGCATGTGCTAGCCAGGTAGAGGTAAAAGAAGGTGAGCGGATGCATACACGCATCCTGGGCAATGAGTTGGTGTCCAATATGGTGGTGGGAAATGCCTTGATCAACATGTATGGCAAGTTCGGCAAAGTTAATGATGCGAGGATTATGTTTGACCAGATGTCGGAGCGAAATTTGGTTTCTTGGACAGCCATGATTGCTTCGTATGCTCAGCATGGACAGAGCGAGGAGGCACTTCAGCTATTTAATCAAATGCCTTGGGAAGTACTGCCAGAAAAAATTACCTTTGTCAGCATTTTATCTGCATGTTGTAGCCACGCACTGCTAGCCGAAGGTGAACGCATACATGCCCGCATGGTCTATGTGAGGGACGTGATGTTCGAGACTGCCCTGGTCAACATGTATGGTAGGTGTAGCAGCCTAGATGATGCTCGGAAAATGTTTGATAGAATGCCTGAGCAAGACCTAGTTGCATGGAATGCTATGATTGCTTTGTATGGACAGCATGGGCAGGGTAGAGAGGCTGTCCAACTCTTCTATCAAATGCAGTGGCATGGAGTGACTCCAAACGTAGTTACTCTCATAACTGTTCTTGCTGCATGTGCCTGCCAGCCAGGGTATGCTGAAGGCAAACAGGTGCATGCCTGTGTGATTGAAGGTGGAATTGAATCAAATGTCATTGTGGGGAACGTACTTGTCAATATGTATGGCAAATGTGGCAGCTTGGAGGATGCATGGAAGATATTTAACAGGATGCCCAAGCGAGATGTGGTTTCATGGAATGCCATGATTGCTACCTGTGCTCTGCATAGGAAAACCTCGCAGGCTCTTGAACTTTTTGATCGGATGGGTTCAGAAGGAATTGTTCCAGACAACTTCACCTTCATTGCAGTTTTTGAAGCATATGCTCACCATCTACTGCCACCTAAGGATGAGCTCATCGATACTGCCTCTTATAATAGTGATGCTCGTTTAACCAAGTCTGGCAATTCCTGGGTTGTGGAGAATGCTCAGAAGATGTTTGATGAATTGCAGGAACAGGATCCTGACTTGTGGAATGCTATGATTACTGTATATGTTCAGCATGGTAAGGGAAGGGATGCCCTCCTCTTCTTTGACAGAATGCAGTTGGAAGGAGTACTTCCAAACAGCACCACCTGGATCTCTGTTTTCTCTGCATGTGCAAATCAAGCAATGCTAGCTGAAGGAAAGAGAATGCATTCCTGCATTATGAACAGTGGACTTGAGTCAGAAATTGCTTTGGCATCTGTTCTTGTCAGCATGTATGGTAAATGTGGATGTGCGAATGATGCACAGAGAGCTTTTGACAAGATTGCTGATCAGAATGTAATCTTATGGACTGCCATGATTGCAGTCTATGCCCAAAATGGGCAGGGCCAGGAGGCCCTTAAGTTTTTTTTGGAAATGCAGCAGAACAGCGTGTTGCCAAATGAGGTCACCTATGTTTGTACTCTTGCGGCTTGTGCTAGCCAGGCAGCCCTTTATGAAGGCAAGAAACTGCATTGTGGAATTCTAAGTATGGGGTTTGAGTTAGATGTGGTTATAGAGACCGCTCTCATTGACATGTATGCCAAATGTGGAAGCCTGGAGGATGCTCGATACATTTTTGACAGTATTTGTGACTGTGATGTGATATTATGGAATGCCATGATCACAATGTATGGCCAGCATGGTCTGGGAAATGAAGCCCTCCAAGTCTTAGACAAAATGCAGGAGGGAGGATTGATGCCAGACAAGGTGACTATTATTAGTATTTTGACAGCATGTAGCCATTCTGGTCTTATCGATGAGGGTATTAACTTGTTTAATTCCATGATCCAAGATTACAGCATCTCTCCTGCCATAGATCATTATGTTTGCATGATTGATCTGCTTGGGAGGGCAGGTCAATTGGATGAAGCAGAGTCATTGGTCCATGCTATGCCTTTGCTACCTACTGGTGTGCCATTTATGGCATTACTTAGTGCCTGCAGACAGCAGATTGACCTGGAGCGTGGACAGTGGGCTGCATTGCATTTGTTCGAGCTGGATCCAGAAAATGCTTCCCCATATGTACTTTTGTCCAACATCTATGCTGTGGGTGGCAGGCAATGATACCAAGATGACGCTCATGATTTTGGACAAGGGTAGGATTCAAAGTTGGCCGATATGTAAGATGACGCTCATGATTTTGGACAAGGGTAGGATTCAAAGTTGGCCACATTGGAATAGAATGTTAAACTCCCCACCTATGAGCCATGATATGAGGCGGACATGGGGGAGGATGACATACAGCATAGGATGGGATGAAGGGGGTGGATTAGGGCTGCCATGTGGGCAGCAGACTGGCTGCCACATGGACAGCAAGTACACATCCTTCTTAGATTCATCTCAGGGCCAATGGGCTGGGAAAAGTCGAGCACAAGAAGTAGCAGCAGTACCAGGGCTAAGGTCATTTATAGGCCCTGGTACTGGTCGGCAGCCTGTTGGCAGCAGCAGGAAATTGCAGTCTGCAGTCATGTATAGCTGCAACTCGGCAGGTTAACAGATTGCCAGGTCGGCAGCCTGAGACCAAGTCGGTTTGACCTCCAGGATCTAGTGCATCCAGCCCCTACGTAATCCATTTGGCCCCTCCAGGCAGTTTTGTCTGCAGGTGTTTATGGCCTTCCAGGAGCAGACACCCTTGAGGCAGATCTACAGGGAAGAGCTTATGGCGGTGCAGAGAGTGTGAGCAGGAGGACTTACTTTTGTAGCTACCGAAGCCTGCAGGAAGGCGTGTGGCAGAGACGAGGAGTCTCCCTCAATAGGACAGCATATGGAGCCAGTTTTTTGGTACCTTACCTCAAGTGACAGTGCGCTGAAAGTGTTATACGTGAGTTGGCAGATTTTGTACATATCAATAATATTCTCTTGGCTGTATATCTGAGTGCTCTCCTGTCTCTAAGTCTGAAGTATGTTTTCATACATGCATGCGCATGGAGTGAGTTGGCTCATGGAGTGACGTATAATCTCAATCTATCTCTTTTCGCAGCGTGGGAGTTGGCTACAGCAAGCAACTCTCTTCTCTGACATGGTCTTAGAGCTTGGTTGTCAACCAACGATAGCTGTGGTCTTCCAGTCAAACTTATGAGTTGGAGCCTAGGAGATCTTCAGCCAAGACCTTCTCCAGACTTAAGGGAGGAGCTTCCACATTCAGGTGTGTTTTGTTTGGCTTGCAGTGAGTGCAAGAAAGGTTGAAAGACTTTTGGCTATTTGGGACATGACGGAAGGAATGGAGCTGAAACCTGTCGACGTGTGGATGCCATAGGGAAGGTCACAATTATGGCAGATCCAGATGGTGTCAAGGAGTGGACACAGAGGGATGTAATTGCACTCTCCATGATAATCGGGATGATTGTGGACACGGTGATATCCCATGTCCAGTTGGCGGAGACAACACAAGAGGCATGATCAAACTAAAAACACAAGGAAAATCATCAGGATCCAAAATCTGTTGTTCCCCATAACGATGGGGGACAGAGAGTCAGCCCATGACTTCATTGTGAACATGAAGATTCTTAGAGATTAGCTGGTGGCTGTTGGTCGATAGGTAGACAATAATAAGTTGGCAATGTTACCAGTCAGTAAGCTTTCGAAGAGCTTTCCAGCTGCTCCAGGAGGAGGCACAAGTGAAGATGTACGATGGAAACAACGCGAACGAGAAAACCTATATGGTCAAGGTGAGCTTGGCAAAGGTAAGCCTCAGAAAAAGAAGGATGCCAGGATGCTAAAGATAATAGGGACTCTTCTGACAGGGAAAACAAAGAGAACAAGAAGAAATGTTCTATTGCGACAAGCCTGGACATTTTGCGAAGGACTGCAAGAAGAAAAAGGTTGACCAAGCAAAGGTCAAGCACTAGTTAAAGATGGACTTTCGCATGACATTGCCAATATGGTAAAAGAGGAACTTTTCTTGGTGATTATTCCAACTCTCTCTGAGGTAGAGTTTGTAGACCTAGGTGTGATGGTGTTTATGACAGACATTGAGGAGTGGTGCATAGATCTGAATTTTGTGGTTGAGGATGGTAGGTGTAGCTCACTCTTGGGAGCTGAGGACATGTCCAGTACCCAAAGATGCAGTTGCTCATTGAGAGATGGAGCCTGAAGAGCTAGAGTTCACTACGTGAGCATGCCTACAGAGTGACAGAGGGATAGTGAAGATGAGGGTAATTCTGGGAGCATGCCTAGAGTCACAGAGGGATAGTGAAGACGAAACTAAGTTTCCAAGGTATTTCTGGATTTAATGGAGACTTAAGTAGATTGCTTTGGGGTAGTTGTTTATATAGGAATTCGCATTTGCTTGGAGAATGGACGATAAAAGCCTTCCGTACAAACATAAGGGGGATTTCGCAAGGTAGAGGCTTTCGATGCCTGCCTGCAAGATTGCCCTTGAGGTCAGTGACAATGACAAAGTTGCCGATCAATAGAGGTGATCAGATATCAAAAAGTAACAAAGAGGCCAAATCAATTGCCCAATTATCACACATGCTTCTTGTCAAAGAAGACAGCTGCTTGTTGTAGCTAACTGCCATGCCATGGAGAGAGATAGACTGACATCACACGTCACTCCAGATTTAGAGAGAAAACACTCAGATAAACAGTCAAGAGAACATGAAATGATATGAAGAACCAAGTAGAAATTTGCCAATGCATGTACCAACCACCTTCAGCACAGTTGCTGAGGTAAGGTACCAAAAAACCGGCTCCATATGCTGTTCTACTGAGGTGACTTCTCGTCTCTGCCATGCGTAGGCTTCAGTAGCTACAAAAGTGACTCCTCCTGCTCACCCTCCTTTCACCACCATAGGCTCTTCTATCTCGATGTATATGTTCCTCAAGGGTGTGCTCCTGGAAGGCCAAGACACCTGCAGACTGAACTGCCTGGAGGGGCAAAATGGACCTCATTATATAGGGGCTGGATGGCCCAGATCCTGGCTGAACAGGTTCTGCCGACCTGGCAGTCTGTTATGCTGCCAACTTGCAGCTATAACCCGAGTGCAGACTGCAGTCTCCTCCTGCTGTTTTGCTTCGCACGTACAGCCATGAGGAGTTCCACTCTATCTTTCCAAGACCTGAATGAGTACTACTCTCTTGTGATGGTGAGGACGAGTATATCCCAAGCACCCAACATGACACCAATGTGGAGATGTCCTCCCAAGAGGAGTCCTCATGTCCCGTATGCATGGACACCGTGAGGATGATTCGAGCAGTGGATGGCATTGTTAGCACAGGGGTCTTTTTAGGTTCTCCTTCTTGAGCTCCTTCTCCCTCTCCAATTGATTGGAATGCCCGCATGTATCCTTGTCCCAATCCAATTAGGATGGAGGACCCCCCCCCCTCTATTTCCTTCCACTTCTCTTGTGCATAACACTTGGTGCAAAACGGAGTTTCTGGCGACTTAAACCATCCAAAGCATATCCGACGGGCACGATAATTTGCACGTCTCTCAACATATGTGGGATTGGTGCGCGTGCAAAATATTGTGCCCTTTGGGTATGTGTGCGATTGAATAACACACCTCAGATACTATTTATTTATTGCTTCTATGTGTCTTTCAAGTGAGGCTGTGACTTAGTGGCACAAGTGGCATGCATATTACTATAATGTAGAGCTAGAAACAGCCAAACACACGTGGGAGTTGTTCCTAAAAGGCATCATGAATGCGTTCTTCTATCTCAATATTTGAACCATTTGGAGATCCAATTTCTCGAGTTGTACCAAGGTCACAGTGAGTTGGTCGACCATTTTGCTAATCGGTTCACATAGGCAGCTATCCAGTTGCAAAACAAGAGGCCATACAAGGCCATGAAATTTGTCGTAGCCTACACTCAAACATCCAGTGGTACATTTGTAGCTTCAAGCCAAAGGACTATGGCACTATCTATGAGCTTGCTTAGAACTTCAAGCTTAGAGCTTTGAGCTTATGAGCAATTGCTGCCCTAAGCAAGAAATATAGAGACTCCATATTTCTTAGAGACAATATCTTCATGAATTGGGAAGAAGAGTGGGAATGCGGGCACAAAAACAAGAAGAAGAATCCGATAGCCAAGGACGCTTCCATAAGCTCTGTTGTTGCAATTCGTTTTTAGTGTTTTTACTCGACTGTGCTATAGAAGGTCGACAATCTCCATCATTTTCTTGGATTGGTGTGGATGTTTCCCCATGTGCTTCAACACAAAACCTTGCTTTTGTCAAGGCATGTACATGTATTGTACTTAATCTAGTACTCTAGCAACATCCCATTCATTAGGAATTGCTTTGGAAATTCCAATTATTGTGGTCATAGGGCTCCAAGAATGACATACATCATTAGCATAGAACCAAAGTTCTATTTTTTCCACCCCTACAATCTTGCTATTCACCTTTGTTCTGTATATTGCCCAATGCACAACATTTATGTCAATGTTAACGTCAGATCTTAGTGGTATGTGCTCATTCCACAATTCGTCTCATGGCCCTTTATTCGTGTGAGTGCAGGGCAATTGCCTTTTCTAGATACTTAGAGGGGTATCACCCTTGTTGAGCAAAGGTGTGAGCGAAAGCCTAGCGTGGGGGGAAGGAGAATGAAACGATGAATTGAGAGAGAGAGAGAGAGAGAGAGAGAGAGAGAGAGAGGGGGGGGGGCGGGGCGGGGCGGGGCGGGGCGGGGGGAGGGGCGGGGGAAGGTGCACAATGGATTGGGATCAAGCTTCTCTTCTCTTACTTGGCCAAAGTGGCATTCACATACAAATGATTGACACTTGCACTCCAAACGCATCTCACTCTTAGAAGGGAGCAGGTTCCATTATGTTGTATTGGTCCTATTTGACATCTTTTGTACTCGTGGATCCTTCGTACATTGTTATTGGTGTTTGTCCTTTGTCCAGTTGGTTGGCTCTTCTTGAGGGTTCGACTTCTACTCTTCCTCTACTGTTGCAACAAGTGCAACACTTTGACATCTGGGGCCCTTTGTCTCCTAGCCTTGTCATGTAGTGCTGCCTCACCTGTCTTCTAATGCCATCTACGAGGGATTGGGCGCATCAGGTACACAACGTTAACAAGTGAGTTCGAGTTGCTGGCTGCGTACTCCTTTGGCTGCCAGCTCCATTTGCTCCTCGAGAGCTCCATCAATTCGCATCGCTCTTCGGTTTAGTCCACTCGCCTTCGGTCGCACACACTTGAATCTTCGAAATGTTGTTCCAGGGTTCTACATCGGGCTCAAGCCGCATCCTCATGACTTTGACTTCTCTGTTCTGCTCGTGGAACCAGCATCGTATGTTACCTTGCCATGGGGGAATCAATGTTTGCGGCAATCATAGAATAGCTCGTAGATCCTCATGGCCTCATGCACCAAAATGGCATTCATATGGTCGCACGATCAAGTCTTGGAGCCATTGCAAGGTGGCTGATGTCTCTAGCAATGAAGTCATGGATTTGCCACTACGTCGTAATCTTGGTCACCTTGTCTAGCCTTGGTTTGATGGCACACCTCCACCCTTACTCTATGTTGAGAAGGATTGATAATGAGACGACTGCCCTTGTTTGGGCTCCAACCCGTCAAGGTCTGAGGTCGACATCATAGCCGTCTGAT
Source organism: Dipteris shenzhenensis (assembly GCF_047967505.1). Lineage (NCBI taxonomy): Eukaryota > Viridiplantae > Streptophyta > Polypodiopsida > Gleicheniales > Dipteridaceae > Dipteris > Dipteris shenzhenensis. Next base: position 17,686,199 of record NC_141628.1, read on the forward strand.
CTAATCGAATTCTACCTCTGAATATACATACATAAAAAATTCAAACAGCGCCGCCGGAAAACAAACAAATACCAGATCCACACATAAGCATTCCCAACAAGAAAAGAATTAGGATAATCAACGTCCAATTGACACATAATCAAATTCCAATTAAAGTAACCAATGACAAATAAACACGTTACAAATTAACTGTACTAAACAAAAATAAGAGTAAACACTTTATTTAATATCGTAAACTATTACCTGCAATAACAGATAACATCTACAAAATATTCCATTACAATAGCCAAAATGGCAGATCGGACATAACAGCCAAAATTGACCACAAACTACTAAAGTAGTTGGTCACAAGTAACTAAAACTCTGTCCGCTTCCATCATCATCAAACTCCATCCACCAGACCACATCAAGAAAATTCCCCCCCTTCAACATCCACAATCGGAGATCCACCATGGAAATGGAAGACACAATCCTTAAACGAACCAGAAACGCGATACGTAACGGAACCTCCACCACCACCAAAGCTATCAAAGCCATCAAGAAAACAATGCACCATCTCCTTCATCTTCATTCAAAACCTTACCAAAATCATCAACATCTTTGAAACTGCCACCATCAATAGATAGACCAACCCCATCACCCGAAGCATCACCACTTACAAGAACAGAACCACCGCCAGAACAATCAGATGCAACACCAACTGAAGAACCCAAAGATCCACCAACACCAGAGACTCCATGAGAAGAACTGCCACTTGATGTCAGCTTCGAAACATTACAAGCAGAACCAACATTACCACCAACTACATCACAGCTAACACTAACATAACTGCCACAACCAATAGCCAACAAACCACCAGCATGAACTTGATTTCCACTACCATCCTCCACAGAAACTGCATCCACAACATGTGCGTACTCAGCCATACACTCACCAAGAACAGCTTCATAACACCTCCTCTTACCCGATTCATCATAAGGTCTCTCAATTAGAGACTCACAAGCCCGAAGTTGAACATCCTCCATAGCAATTATATTTTTTGAATGAAGAAATACACCTATGCCTTGAAATTTTCGTCGCCACCTTTGCAGGAACATGTTCTTGCAAACGCCAACCTACTGAAAGTAGTTCACTACAAAGATTTATTAATAAACCTCCCCTTATTTTCACCACCACCAACATCTAGCATGCAAGCCACCAAATGAAAGCGGATCTTAAAAAGGAAACTTTATAGTAGCTAGAGCTAAGCCCCTATTGGGGCAGTGCTAACAAAACCCCCACACCAACCACATGCACAAAAGTCACCTGCAATTGGCTAGCCAACCACGTGGCACCACACCATTCACCAATCACTCCGTGCCCACCACGTATCCCACACGACCGTCCACATATTCCCTCCCCACCTATAAAAATGTACTAGGTATCACAATGGCCACCCACAAACCAAAATGATTGCCACCCACGTCTAACACAGTCGCCCATGTCTAACGTTGCCGCCAACCAAAATCAAAACGCCCACCAAAAACAAATCGACAACTATCACATGTGTGTCTTGAATTGATGCTGCCAATCAACCGCCTCCCTTGCGACATCGACACTCAAGAAATGCCCAAGGGAGGCATTTTCCAGCCACTTCTCGGTCGAGAAATACCTCCTACGAGCATTTCCCTCATAACTTCCATCCCGATCCCCTTTGCGCATTGCCTTTTGGCGGCTCCCTTTGGTATAGGGATCCAAGTCAATGGGTTCCTCCTTCGAGGATACCCGTGCCATTATTTCTCTTGCAATGCTGCTATCTGGTCTCACATATTTCTCAATGTCGTTCTTCCTAGGCTACTCATTCCTGCGCCTCTTGGGCTGCCTATACCTCAGCCTCTTCTTGGGCTTGCTTCTATGCTGGTTTCGCTACCTAATGTTGGCTTTCTGACCAGCATGCTCCTTTGCTTTCTTGGCCTCTTGCTCTTCGTCTTCGCTAGCCACTGGCATCTCGGGTTCCTTGATCGCTCGATTTGTCTATTCATTGGTCGCTTGCTACTTCGCTTCCCTAGCCACTTGGGGCTTCTCTTCCTTGGACCCTTTGTTAGCATTGGCTCTCCTAGAGACAATGCTTAAGGATTGAGGTGGGGCCAAGTTTTGTGATTATTTGTTTTTATTTTTATTTTTAAAAAATTCCCAAACTCTATTTTTGGGTGGGTGAACTCCGCTTTCAGTTTGCAACCTCCTATCGCGATAGCCAAACCCTAATGCCTATTGCTTGTCTTTCTGTTTGCAACCTCCCATCGTGATAGCCAAACCCTCCCAAGCTCCCAACCTTCATAGCCGGCCCCTTCTCTCCTTCAATCATCCCCTCACAACCTCCCTTTTCATCCCCTCCCCTTCCCCTCCCTCCTCCCTCCTCTCTTCTTTCTTGCTTTTAGGGCACAACCTTGCTACCTTCCCTTCACATATCCCCCCCCTCGTAACTGCCCATGATTGGCTCCCCTCCGTGCCTGGGTGGGTTTTTCCTCCTCCATGCCTTCCCTCCTTGTAATCTCTGCAATGCCAGTTGCCCCTGATGCATCATTAGTTAGGTCTTAGGATTGCGGCATGGATTTGGCTATCGCCCATGGTGCAATTTTGAGTATGCAGACCCAAGTTGCAAGAAAGGAATGAAGAGCTATCACGAAAGGATCTTGGTGGGATAGGATCTCCAGCGAGACGGGCCCAACGAGCATGGCAAGATGAATGGATCATCCAGAATGAGGTTGAATTCTAAGCTACACCATGAAAATTCTAGGAATGGATGAATTTTCCACTCGGCTACTAGCAGTGCTAGTTCAAGCGATTTCGATCATTACATAGTGATTTAGGAGACCCCCACATGAGCACACCTGTTCAGGAGGTTGGTCGTTAGACGATTGCGCAGGGTGACGATACCAAGATTTATGATGAGGTATTTATCTCTCCATCCTTTCATGTTCCAATAGTTTCACTGATTCACAACTATATTGAAGAAACATGAAATTATGATCATCAATAATTTATATGAATGCAATGCATATCATGCCTTTCGTGAAGAGGTCCGGTTGCCAGCCTGAAAATTACTGACTTCTAGTTAAAACTTACACTCAGAGAGGACCAGAGTATCTAGATGCAACATTTAATGACCTATCAATTGATTCTGGAGTGATGATCTCCTCTAAGAACTCTGGTGAAACTTTGGGCTAATGTCTTCATGATGTTATACACCAAAGAGAGCAACTCCAACGGATGGAAGTGGAACTTGGAGCACAGTTCATTGCGAGATTAGAGCTTTTGTGTGTGCAAAATAGCTTCGAGGAATAGACTAAGCAGTAGGCGAGCATTATTGGTTAATCTACAGGTAATCCTAAAGTCACTGAAGCAATTAAATTGCAGGTCACATTACTACCAAAGACTGAGGATTGAAATGAACATCATTACCAGTCTAACGATATTCTTGGGAATCAACTTTTTTCAGAATTTATGTGCATCATGACATTATGAACGATTTCTACTGCCTTATTAGCAGTTTGCACGAGTGAGAGATGTAGTCTCACTGCAAGGAAATAATATTCCACTTATCTTGAAAAATGGAAAATGTATTTGAAACTACTCTTTTAGTAAATCCCAAACTAACCACTGCACTTGTTTTTGTAAATCCCAAACAATAAATCCCATGCTTGTTTTTAGTATATCCCAAACAACCATCACGTTGGTTTTATTAATTCCCATAACGAATGCACAAATGCTAAACCAATGAATTGTATGCCATTCATCTTATAATAATAGAAGCAAACCACCACACTGGTGGTTGTTACTATCCTAATGTGCAACCAACCATTGCGCCAGTGACCACTTATCATGCACTACCACCATGTGCTAGTGACCACTTATCATGCACTACCGCCATGCTATCCTAAAATTCATTGCAAAGTGCTATACAAAAATAGTCCCCTTTAGGCTGGTTATCCTTAATTGTCAGATTTCAACCACCGGCTACTTAAGTCATTTAAGTATTAACATGGAAGCAGGTCGACACAAAATCAGGTCTTATGAGCACCATCGATCATGGGATGATGGTAGTCATACAAAGTCCACAAGTCCAAGAAATGCCTGCAAGATTTTTACTTTTTCAAAAATACGACATTTTGTGACTCAAGGAAATTCCAAACTCCCAACTATCTTATCAACCTCTCTATAGCAAGCATCCCCCAACTCTTTAGGCTAGTCAGATGCACTATTGCAGACCTCAGCACACACTCTTCTCACCAATTTCTTACTACTCTCTGCCTGCTTGTATGCCCATAGTAACTCCTCCTTTTAATGGGGGTCCTCTTCATGCTACTCTCACCGCTCTATACATCATCGAGCATCTGCCATGTCCTACCAATTGGCCTATTATTAGCTACTTACAATATACTTAGCAGCTGGCCAAGCATTCTAGTTCCCTTGGTGTATGACATAACAATCTAAGGGAGAATGAGAGAGGGCTATAAAGAAATGTAACATAAATAATAAAGAATTGCTACATTAGTGGTTCTCATGGATATGGGAAACAACATCTTGAGACTAAGAGCATGAAGTGTTATTTTTGGTGGTCGCCTCTATTATTTCCCCATGCTTTCCCTCTATTTCCCCTAGTGCATTTTGCACAGCATAAGTGAATACCTATTTCCCCTCTTTTTCCTCTCCATGATGTAAGACCCTTATGGTATGCAAAATGTGCCATGGGAAATAGAGGTGAAATAAATAGGAATAAGTAGAGACCATGGGAACTAACATTCCATGATGTAGACCTCAATCGACACCCTTGAGAACCATTGGTGTAACGCTTCTCTACTCATGTGCACTTTTTAATAGCCCTGTCTCACTTCTCCTGTGGAGTATAATGTCATGCATGAAGGAAAAAACATCAAAAAATATGCTCTTCCAAGGAAAGAACATTAAAAAAAAGCCATCCATAGGGAAAAAGAGTGAAAATAGGTATTTCCCTTATTCTATGCAAAATGAACCATGAGAAATAAAGGGAAAAGATAGGAAAAATAGAGTGGGGACCATGAGAAATATTACTCTAGGCTCTAGAGCTCCAAGTGCTAGCCCTCTCTAAATTTTCCCGACCATTGAGAACCATGGATGTAACATTTATTTATAGCCCTCGCTCACTTTCCCTTGGTAGTTATGTCATGCACTAAGGGAAAAACATCATAAACATGTTGAGTCCAAGGGTTTAGGGTTTAGGGGGAAATCATCCAAAAAGGCCATCATTATTTCCCCTCTTTGCCCCCTCCACGATGCACACCCTTATTAGTGAGGGAAATAGCAACCTGAGGTCTAGAGCACGGAATGTTGGGTGGATTTAGAACCAGCTCCCAAGCATTGGTGATCTAGATTTCTTGGGTATTTAGAGGCAACAAGCAAGTCTCCATGGAAGTCTTAAAGCCTACCAAATCAACTTGTACTTTTAGTAGTAGCACTTAGCGGAGTTCACCCTAAGGCAAAGACTAAACGCATGCAACCAAAAATGCACCCTCCATGGAGCCTAATTCATAACTTTTACCAAAAATGCACCCTCCATGGAGCTTGAGGTATGACTTTTACCAATTTAGCAACAAATGCACTCCACTTCAGCTATGGTGGCCGATGGTTCCACTCGCTAGAAAGAGAAAATCCAGTCCATGCGACTTAATCTTAGCCTTCTCCTCCATCCACATTTAAGAAATAAATTAGATGCTTAGCCTGATCAACCAGACAACAAAGGCCTTTTCACTTTTTGGGAGATCAATTGAGAGCAATGGAGCTTCTTCATAGCCGAACCTCTGATTGGGTTGGGGATTGGGCCTCACATTGGTTGGGGCTATCTTAGGGAAATCTTGTCCAATGGGCTATTCGAATCTCCCACATGACCTCATTAATCACATGTGGTCCCAAAGAAAGGGCCAATTTGACCCCCACATGTGTTGTTGTAGCCCTCAACAAGTTTCCACGTGAACACGCCTTTCCCCTCGAGGCCACAAAATGTCCTAAAACTGCTTGAGGAAAATGTAGACACCACTTCACCTGTAGGTGCACTCCTATCTAACACCTATGTGAGTTCCTATACTTGCTCGAACATACATCATGAGCTTGACAAGTACCTTAAAGGAATAGGAAAAATGATAGCCATGGAAATGAATATCTACCATATCTTCTACCTCCATATCAAACAGCCAATTATGAAGCATGTCCTCCTTGTAGCTATTTTTCTCCCTCGTCTCTGGGTCTGTTTCTACGAGGAGGTCATCCAACATTGTTCTCAGATAGAACATGATCATTCCAAAGTCTTTTGGGTATGACATAGATTTGTAGTAGGTGGATCGGTGTATAGAGTTTTGGGGTTGGATTGTAGAATGGGCTCTTAGTTGTGTCTGCACTGCACTTAAATAGGGAGAGAGTTAATTGAGCCCGGCCTTCTCATTCTTCTTTCATACAAGCTGACATGTCCACCTCATTTGACTGAGGTGGGTAATCTTCTCTGTCAATCTGTTGGTGAGAGTGCCCTCAACGGAAGCAAGAATGGAAGAAGGAGAGAGAGAGACAGAGAGCCACACAAGTTTGGTGGGTGCAGAACCACCCTAATCTTCTTTTTCATTCATTTATATATGTGTTTGAGTATTGTACATAACCGGGGTTAAGGCACAGTGACCTTTAACCCCCACAACCTCCCACTTAAAGGACAATGTGCCTTTAAGAGAGAAACAACTAGTGAGCATACTATCCAATGCCCATCAATACACGACAATACTCAAACCGCTAACTAGGTAGACTCTTCGTCAGCATATCTGCAGGGTTATCATCTGTATGAACCTTGACAAGCTCTATGCGCTTGTCCTCAAGTACCTCCCTGATGAAATGGTACCTGACCTCAATGTGTTTGGTCTTTGCATGAAAGACCGGATTCCGTGCTAGCTGAATAGCACTCATGGAATCACTATGCAATGTCGGTACACCTGTATGAATCCCCAAATCTCCCACTAGCCGATCAAGCCATATAGCCTCCTTGCAACCCTCTGTGGCTGCAACATACTCAGCCTCTGTGGTAGACAAAGCAACGCACTTCTGTGCGCGAGACATCCACGACACTGCACCACCTGCAAAGGTGAACACATAACCAGAAGTGGATCTCCTACTATCCACATGCCCTGCATAGTCTGAATCTGTGTACCCAAGTACACGCATGTCTCCTTTACCAAAGCAAATGCACATCTCCTTGGTACCCTTCATGTACCTCATGATGCACTTAACTGCCTCCCAATGCCTCTTTCCTGGATTAGCCATATACCGGCTAACAACTCCCACTGCAAATGCAATGTCTGGTCTAGTAGCTATCATAGCATACATAAGACTCCCAACTGCTGATGCATAAGGAACCTTGGCCATCATGGCCCTCTCCTCATCTGATTTGGGACTATGTGTATGACTCAGTTTCACATATGGAGGCAATGGAGTACTCACTGCCTTCCCCCCCTCCATATTGAAACGCTGTAATACTTTTGTAACATACTCTTTTTGTGAAAGCCAAAGGAGTTTCCTACTCCGATCACGCGTGATGCGCATACCAAGAATATGACCTGCAAGTCCCAAGTCCTTCATATCAAAGGCCTCATGCAACTTGGCCTTTAATGCATCTAGCTCATAAGTATTCTTGCTAGCCAATAGCATATCATCCACATATAGTGCCAGGATTATCAGGCTATTATCCTTAGCCCTTTTAGTGTAGAGGCAGTGATCAATTTCACTCCTTCTAAAACCCTGGGACCGAATGAAAGCATCAAACTTCTGATACCATTCTCTAGGTGCTTGCTTAAGACCATAGAGACTCTTCTTTAGCTTGCAAACTAAATGCTCTTTGCCCTTTTCTTCAAAGCCTTCCGGCTGCACCATGTAAATTTCCTCATGCAAATCCCCATGCAAGAAAGCTGTCTTGACATCCATCTGCATAACCTCCATATCCTCTAATGCCACTAGTCCAAGCATGCATCTAAGTGTGGTCATCTTCACAACCGGAGAGAATATCTCATCAAAGTCCACACCCTTCTCTTGCTTGAACCCTTTAGCAACCAAACGGGCCTTGTACCTAGGCACATCATCACCTGTGACCTTCATTTTGTAGACCCATTTACATGGCAATGCTTTCTTTCCATGTGGCAAAGAAACCAAGTCCCAAGTCTTATTCTTCATAAGTGAACTCATCTCTGATTGCATAGCATACTCCCACTTGTGTTGATCCTCACGCATCATAGCCTCTCTGTAGCAAGAAGGCTCCCCGCAATCAGTAAGCATCACATAGTCTACCCCTGGAACAAACCTATCAGGCGGTCTAGTCACTCTAGATGATCTTCTCAAGGGCATTTCAGCTTGCTGTCCCACTTGCATATCAGCCACATTTGGCTCATCATTTCCACCAATAGATGATCCATCATCTACCCTTGATTGTATACCTGTGGGAGTACTTGGTTGTACCATTTCTTGCACATTTGGTGCATGGACAGCTTGCTGCCTATCAACATATGCAGGTGGATTCACATCCTGGAAAGTGATTCTCCTCATTCCCACATCCCTCATGGGTGCCTTATGCATCTTCTTCTCATTGAAGACCACATCATGGCTACGTATGATCTTCTTTGCTTCTGGATCCCAGAGACGATAGCCCATCTCTCCACTTTCACCATAACCTAGAAAGATGCATTTCCTAGACTTAGGATCTAGCTTCTTTCAAAGCTCTTTTGGCACATGTGCATATGCCTCACACCCAAATATACGCAAATGAGAGTAAGAGGGCTTCTTGCCACTCCATGCCTCTTCAGGAATACCACCATCCAAACTCTTACTAGGTGATCTATTGATCACATGCACTGCAGTCTTCATTGCCTCAGCCCAAAAACCACCAGAAAGACTTGCATTGGAAAGCATGCATTGCAACCTTTCTTGAATGGTACGGTTCATCTTTTCTGCAACTGGATTTTGCTCTGGAGTACGAGGGGATGTGAGCTCCCTCTTAATCCCATGTGTATCACAGAAATGCTGAAAGTCATGAGAGAGATACTCTCGACCATTATCAGTCCGTAGGCATTTAAGCGTTCTACCTGACTGATTCTCAACCAAGGCCAGCCATTTCTGAAATACCTGGAACACATCACTCTTTCGAGCTATAGCATAAGCCCACACTTTCCTAGTTGCATCATCAATGAATGTCACATAGTATTCAGCCCCGCCTAATGACCGTGTAGGCATGGGACCACATACGTCTGAATGCACCAAATCAAGCATTTCAAACTCTTTCTTTCCCCTTCTTTTATGGGCTGATTTAGTCTGCTTCCTATAGAGACAATGCTCACAAAATTCAAAATCAGAGAAACTCAAATGCGGTACATAACCCAAACGGCATAAGAGTTTCATTCCATTCTGGCTCATGTGCCCCAACCTGCAATGCCACAAAGAAGTGCTTGGCTGCTCGGTTATTGCAACAACATGATCAAATACCCCTGATACATGTAAGGGATACAAAGTCCCACACTTGGCACCCCTAGCCAAAAGCATAGAGCCCTTTTGAATTTTCCAACTCTGAAAGCCAAAAGTGGTGTGAAAACCAGCATCATCTAGCTGACCCACTGAAATAAGACTCTTGGTCAGGTTAGGCACATGTCTCACATGTTTCAAAACAAATGCAGACCCATTTGCAAAAGAAAACTTTATGTCACCTGCTCCCACTATGTCACATACATAGTCATTTCCAAGATGCACACAACCTGTCTTTCCACTATCATAAGTGGAGAACCATTCCCTATGGGGAGTAACATGGAATGAAGCACCAGAATCCAAAATCCAATCCTGGGAATATGCATCATCTGAAGTGGTAAGCAACTCTGCAGATAAAGTAGACATGAAGAGAACATCATTGTCACTATCATGTGTGACTGCATTGATCTCCTCGATCTTCACTTTTCCTTTGTCCTCCCTTGGACTCTCTTCCTTTTGATTTGCACCCCAATTTGCATTCTTTTTCTTATCCTTTTGCTCTCTTTTCAGCTTGTAGCAATCCTTTTTCATATGGCCCTTCTTGCCACAATGGTAACACTCAATGTTCCGTGCCCTGGATTTGCTACGAGACTTCCCTCTTTCTTGGGACTTCCCCCTGAACTGTGATCTGCCCCTTTGCACATTTAAGGCTGCATCCTGCTTGTTGCCATCCATAGACTTCCGTCTAATCTCCTCGGCCAACAAGCTACCCACAACATCATCAAATTTCAGTACTCCACCAGGTGCAGAGTTACTGACAGCTGTACGGAAGGTATCCCATGAGGATGGCAATGAACATAAGAGAAATATTGCCTTAGTCTCCGCATCAAAATTCATTTTCTGAGCCTGAAGCTGGCTGAAAATAATATTGAATTCATTCAAGTGAGAAGCAATGGAGACCCCTTCCTTCATTTGCAGCTCAAACAACCTCTTCATGAGGTAAACTTTATTAGAGGCAGTTTCCTTTTCATAAGTGGCACATAGTTTCTTCCACAAATCTTCCGTAGTCTGCTCATTTACTACTGTGAAATAAACTGACTTTGCAAGATGAAGTCTAATAGTAGACTTTGCTAATGCATCCAACTCATTCCAATCATCCTCAGACATATTTGCAGGCTTAGCTTCAATCCCTGCCAAGGGTTTAATCTGCTTCTTTTGAATAAGCACATCCCTTATCTGTTCTTTCCACAAAGAAAAGTTTGTCCCATCAAACTTTTTAATGCTGAAAAACTCCTTTTCAGGCATGGAAGAGGATGCCATGATGTAAATAAAGCAAAATCCCAAATGCTAGTGCCTGCAAGAGAGAATCACACCAAATACCAGGTGCACCCAAATGTGTATGCCACAATAGAGTGAAATATCACCAAAACTCAAAGCTCAAAGCATCAAAAGATGCATCTGACTCATGTGCATATACTGTGCATCCATATGAGCAAATCTAGCCCAAAAGAAAATGCCAATAAGTGCCAAATGACTCAAGCATAAACACTGTCCACTGGCATATGCATCAATAATGTCTCATCCAAGAGAGCATAGCACTATCAGTGCATCACCTGCAATGTGTCAAAGCTGTCCCTCAGCTTAAAATAGCATCCATGTGCAAAGCGTCCATAAAAAATAGCATCCCACAAGGCAATTTGGGCCTATCAGCGCATCCAACAAGGACCGCAATGCATCCAAATGGCCTATAAATCATCCACTGCAACCCAATGCACACCACGAATGAGCGCACACTGCTCAAACTGCAACCAGAGTGATCTGCATAAGGTATGCTCAAGAAATCATAGTCCCACGGTAATGAGTGCTACTGAAAATAGAACTTGAGATGCCTCAAAACATGGGCGCCATCGCATAATTGGACTCAGCAAGAAAATCTGCAAATATCTCTCTTCTACCAGAACTCCAAAATCCCAACCGATGAGTGAGAAATGGGAGTCAATACTTATCCATTGCCATGTGGCATAAATCTAAGGTTTCAAAACCTTAGTATGAAAAATGCATAACAGAGAGACGAAATCGAATACACAGAGATTTATAACTCTGAAAATCCTCCACCGAATCACGCAAGAACTGATAGGTAGGGGTTTTTGGGCGTCCGGAACGCAATGGGACAGACGGTTTTGGAAACCGTGGCCTCAATCACTGGGTCCAACACATGGACTGAAAAACGTTTTTTGAAACAGAGCTATCTGTAAACTCCACCGGAGTGCGAATGATGAGCAACATAGAAGTTTTAGGACCTCCTGAGTCCACCAGAACTGACAGATATACAAATGGTTGCTCCAAACTTGAGTTCCAACACCCGGGCAAAAAACGCAGGAATTGACACAGTGAGTCAGAAATCCACTAAAATGATCTCAGATTCAAGAATGAAGGTGTTTCCAAGCTCCTGAAGTAATGTGGACACCAAAAGCAAGCAATAGTTGCCTCCACAAGTCAATACGGAGTCTCTGTCATCGAACGGAACAGGGAAAAGCTCAAAAAACGACTTTTTCTTTGAAAGCTCTTAACAGGCTCTCAAAACCACTTCGCAATGCCAAAGTGACTTTTCCAAAGGTTCCTCCAAGGTCTCTGCACACTCGGATGCAAGTAAAGTCACCCACAAAGCTTCCCACAGAGCTTCTCCTTCCTCCCACAGAGCTGCTGAGCTTCCAAGCATTCACGCACGCTCAGCTAGATCACCCGAGCTCTGATACCAGTTGAGAGTGCTCTCAACGGAAGCAAGAATGGAAGAAGGAGAGAGAGAGACAGAGAGCCACACAAGTTTGGTGGGTGCAGAACCACCCTAATCTTCTTTTTCATTCATTTATATATGTGTTTGAGTATTGTACATAACCGGGGTTAAGGCACAGTGACCTTTAACCCCCACAGTTGGAACTCTAGCCAAGATATGCAAAGATAATGTGTGAGCAATGACTTCCATACATGCAAGCTACAAAAAGAATCACAAATACATGGGGTGATGTCACAAGAATCTATGTGAGGACTTGCCATTACTCACCTGTCAGTTATTATCACCATAGGGCTTGCATGATCAATAGAGTGTAGTTAATTACTAGTCATCAGGCTTGCATGCTCAATAGAGAGTAGTTAATTACCAATCAATAGAGTATAGGTAATTACCATAGTTAATTACTAGGATAGTGTCACAAGAGTCCTTGAGAACTCCTAGACGAATGAATTATAAATGAATCCTAAATCCTAAACGAATGAACTATATGACATTCATGAAGTGTGTAGGAGAGGTCATTGAGCTTGACCTTCTCATTCTTCTTTCATACGACCTGACATGTCCACCTCTCATCATTCCACTGAGGTGGATAGTCTTCTCTATTAGCATGTTGGAACTCTAGCAAAGATATGCAAAGATAATGTGCGAGCATAATAATACTAGTAATAATAGAAGCAAACCACCACATTGGTGGTAGTTAATATGCTAGTGTGCAATCAACCACCACACTGGCAACCACTTATCTTGTATTAGAGGGGTGGTCAGCCCCTAAAAAATACCCTAGTAATATATATCCAAGATTTACTCATACATTTTGAATTGGTTTCACTTAGAATGAAAAAGTAGTTCTGAGGTTGAAGTCGAAACAAAAAAAAAAGATAGGTGAAAACAAAAAAATAGAGTAGCCGAAGCTCCAAGAGATCAAGTGTGCCATCTCTAAAGAACTTTATATTCACACAAGGCTTTCAGGATAGTGGTATGACATAGAGCACAGTGGGAACCTTCAGCCAACGTACTTCACAAACTGTGGGTCCTTATAATATTGAAGGCCTTCCCACAGTTCCTCTTGCAATTGATCCATCTTCCGAATGACAATCTCGGGTCGATGTTGTGGAACACTAAATACCTCCTCCAATCAATCAATCTCTTATACAACAAAATCCTGGGTTGCCAAGGGACCCATTGTGAAATGGCTTCATCTTTCGCAAGACAATAGGTTGAAGAAATGTCATTGCTACTTGGCTTTCCATCTATGTTCCTTCGTTGTTCCTTCACTAGTTTGTATCGTGAAGAGCATGAAAATTTCAATGATCTTTCTACAATATATAGACATATAGATGTATATAGATATTCAAAATCTTTCATCTAACATTGTGGTCCTTGTCCTGGAAAAGGATCACTTTGGAGCTTTGTACAACACCACTTCGATCATGATCACTCGATCATGATCACTTCGTTTATAAAATTGGACACATATAAACATATAGATATATGTAAATATTTGGTCTAACATTACGCTGTCTTGACACTTTCCAGACTCAGAGCATTCTCCTACCGTACTAAGTGCTACCATCATCATAGTGACATCTCTTCCTCTCTCATTAGCATTATCCAACCACTTTATTTCAAATCTTCAACTTTGTTTAATCAAAATCTTTCATCTCACATTATGGTCCTTGGCCTATCAAAGGACGCTATCTAGTCACATAGCTAAGAAAACATCACTTCGGTCACTTTGGAAATATTATAATATTGCATATATACATATATATATATTATTATATGTATTTTATATATATACATATATTATTATATGTATATATATATATATATATATATATATATATATCTTAATAATTGCACTTACATTGAGAAATATGAAATCCCATAACTAATCCACAATTACTAAACGAATGAATTGTATGCCATTCATCTAATAATAGAAGCAAACCACCGTGCTGGTGGTAGTTATATTCCTAGTGCACAACCAACCACCGTGCTAGTGACAAACTACCGAACTGGTGGCAGTTAAGTTAATATCCTTGTAAATAATAGAAGCAAACCACCATGCTAGTGGCAGTTAATATCCTAGTACCAACCTCCAAGCTGCAACCAACCAGTGCTATTATACTAGAACGAATTGCATTGCTGCAAAGTGTTAACCTAAAATAGATACATTGCCCAAGTAGACTCTAGAGAAAATTAATAATTTAATAGATTACATACAGATTACATAGATTACATCTCAAAGAATTCTTTCCTTCAGATTACATCTCAAAGACTCCTTTTCTTCAGGGGGCTGGTTCCACATTGCTTTGAGGAGGTCGCCTTTTAAGATCCTTGATTGTAGGCTCGGCCCTTGTTTCTCCTTCCCTTGCTCCCTTCCTAAAGGGGATTGGTTCCTTCCTTCAAGGGCCCAGACCCTCCCTTCATGTCGCTTCCTCTTTCCTTGCTTTGAGCTTCCTGGTTGCAGGCTCGGCTCTTCTTGCTGCTTTCCTGAAGGGGGCTGGTTCCTTCCTTTAGGCTCCTTTTCCTCGCCTTCTTCAATTCAAGCTCCTTGTTTTTTGCATTTTTTGCCGAAATTGCAAATTGAGTTGTAGCATCTACTTTCTCGCCATAGATAGTTGTTAGGAGGCATGCACATTTGATCTGTCCATGACATGGGCAATGGCAAATGGCATCCTCTACATAGCAATCTTGTATGCACAAAAACCCCAAAGCAAAAAACAAGCACAGGGTGGTAGCACATAGGCCATCGAATCATGCAGTCATCTATGAACATGATAGGCATCCGATTTAACTATTGTGGCCGTCAATACTACAGTCTTGCTCTATACATGATGAAGTTGCTTCTTGATTTCTTCCTCCCTCATCTTAAGTCTATGACTGCTCTCCTTCGTCTCCTCCACTCTTCGCTCACTACGTGCAACAGCTTTATTTGATTCCCTCAGCATCTCTTGATGTTGATTCCCTCAGCATCCCTTGAAGCTGCTTAAATTGCTTAAAAACATCAACATGGGCCGTTTCCAAGACTTTCAATCTAGTTTGGAAATATCTCATGACGACGGACTGCTTTTCAAAACTTTCAAAAGCCACTACAAGCTCGTGCATAACCCTATCGTAATCTTTTTTGCAGGGTCTTGTAGCTTACTCTTTGTACTTACACTAGTGTTTGTAGATAAGAACCCCCACTATGGATGCTACAACTTGCTCCATTGTGGCTACTCTCTGCATCCTTCTTGGCCTTGAGAGCTACCTCATTGTCTTCTCCACCCCGGCTGCTCTTTGCCCCATTTTTCTTGGCCTTGAAGCTCTCTTGTAGCTCTTGCATCACCACCGCTCTGGTTTCTACATTCTCCCTTTTCAATTCCTCCATCATCTGGTCTTTTTCAATGTTCAATGCGTTCTGCATTTGTAGAGCCGTTTGTAAAGAGCCTCCTTTTTGGCTCTCTGATCTTCAAGCTCCTTTTGCATCATTGCTAGCTCCTTGTCCGTGATGTCCCCATCACTTCTAGCTTCTTCAAGCCTATCTCGGAGCTCCTTGATGCACTTCTCTGCTTCTTCTCTTTTATGACTTTCCATGTTGACCATTTTTGCAACGGGCTCAACTTGCTCTCGTGCTTAAAAGGCCCTCGCTTTTGCCTCCTCTACCTTGGCTTCTACACCCTCCCTGAGAATTTTCTCAAGTTGCGCTAACTTTGCGGCTTTCTCTTGTAGAAAAGTCACCTTTTGAGACATCTTCTTATCGTATTACTCAAAGATTACTTTGAGGGTATATGTCATCAGCTGCATTGCAAATTTAGTAGACTGAGATGACAATTTGGATTTGCCATCCATGTAATTCTTTAGGTTGGTTATCATACTCTTGGAGATCGTCCTTAAGAAAGAGACATCATGCCCTTTCAATTGCCAGAACTTCACGGTTCCTCTCGTATCAGGAAAGAAGTGCATTGTTTTCTTCAGCACATCTTGGATGTCTGTTGGCAAGTTAGAAAGCTTGACTCCACCATCTTTACTAATCTGAGCGTTGGGGTATACATCTAGAATACCTTGTCTCTTCCATTGCTTCTCGAAGAAGTGTGCTTGCAAATTGCCTCTAGGAATGCCTAGTGCATTTTCAATCATGCTTTCATTGATGGTAATCTTCTGACCTTGAAAGACTATATGTCCCTCCTTCACATTCATCTCTTGTACCAAACTTGGTGAAGTTCCTGAGACCATTCAAATTGTGCTTTTGAAGAGCGAGTGAGGAGCCCCCAGATGTCACGATTTCAAGATCAGGGGAGGAGAGGCTCTCACACTATGCTACAGAGGGGGAGGAAAGATTGTGTGAGGAGCTCCCGAGCTATGTCACAGGGGAGGAAAGATCATATGAGGAGTTTTCAAACTGTGCAAACACGTTTTGGAGCTCGGTGTGTCCAGGGGAATCCATTACGAGAGGGGATAGAAGTTGCAGGAAGAGTGCAAGGGAGAAAGAAACGATCGAGAGGGATAGAAGATGAAACAATGAAGGAAATGGAATAGTGGAGGCTTAAGTTTGTAGTCCGAGGGCAAGGGAGAAAGAAACGATCGATAGGGATAGAAGAGGAAACAATGAAGGGATTAAATAGTGGAGGCTTTAGTTTGTAGCCCGACTACATGATTTACGTCTGTGGTAATTACTACCATCTTCCATCGATGGTGGCCACCAGTGGTGGCGTCTAAGATTACCAGTCGTGTCTGTGGTGGCGGTTAAGATTACAATGGGCTGGCCATCGCAGTGGCCCACAATTACTCACCTGCCAATTTCTACCATTGGGCTTGCATGCATGATTAGAGTACAGTAAATTACCAGTCACCATGCTTGCATGCTCCATAGAGGACTAGAGTGTATGGTAATGAGTGATTAGAGGTGATTAGGCTTCATGATTTACTTTTGTGGTAATTACTGCCCGATGGTGGTGGCTCTTATCAGCCATGCCTATGGTGGCTAAGATTCCACCAGACTGGTTGTTAATTACCAACCACCACAGTGGCGTGCAATTACTCACCTACAATTACTTACCTGCCAGTTACCACCATCAAGCTTGCATGCATGATTACTATGAGTGCAGTAAATTACTGGTCACCGGGCATGCTCAGTAGAGTACTAGAGTGCATGGTAATGAATGATTAGAGGTGATGAGGCTTCATGATTTACTTTTGTGGTGGTAATTACTACCTGGTGGTGGTGGCTCTCAATAGCCACATCTATCATGGCTATTACCAACCACTATAGTGGCCTGCTCACCTGCTAGTTACCACCATTGGGCATCTGCTTCATGATTACCAACCATGTTGTAATTAATTATGATTGCTCGTCTGGGGTGGTGCCTAAGATTCCACTGCAGTGGCCATGGTGGCTCAAACTTTATAATATATAAGATTTGTGGCATTTGGCATTTTACTACATTGCTCTCATCTGCCCCTGCTCTGCTATTTTGCTCCACACGCTCTGCTACTTTGCTCCACAAATCCTCCTCTAGCTCTCTTCCGCCCCTGCTCTACTTTGCTCCACGCTCCCTCCTCCAACTCTCATCACTCATCTGATCCCCTGCTCGTCTGCTCCACTGCTCACCCACTCATCTTCACCATGCCTATTATTGTAATAACTACTACCACCCCTCGATGCAATGTGATCCCAATGTTGTCTGCCTTCTCGTATAAGGTGATTGCATAGCACTGACCTAGACTAGAAATGCTAGCTCCAGTGGGCACCCTTCGTTCCCACGGTCAATTCCCCCCATATTTGCATGTAACCACCTTGGATGACATGGTCACAGAGGGCCTCTATATCGCTATGCTGTATGGGTTTTCCCTAGACGTCGATGAAGACCTTAGGATTTTCACAGTAGAGTACTCTCGTCTTGTTTGGGGGGCTATAATCTAAATCCTAGCAATGTGCATGGTCTTCAACCTCTCCATTGGCTCCCTAAAAAATTTTAATGCAACAAGCTGGGCTGGTGGCAATACTGAGTTGTACCAATTTCTTCTTGCTCAGCGAGGCTCATAACCACTTAGCAATGGCTGGATGTAATCTTTTGGCCTCTAAGGCATAATCTTTTGGCTCACTGGATGTAATCTTTCAAAGTCTTTAAGGCTCTCAAAAATTGCTGAGTTTTTACATTTATGTAATCTCTTTTGTTCAATTTGAGGCTCTTAGTATGCACTATTGTTAACTCTTATATTTGAGTGGTTATGGTCGCTAGATGTGATCTTTTGGCCTGTAAGGCTCTCAGCAATTACTGAGTTTTTATAAATGTCAAGTCCTGTGTTCAATTTTTGCTCAGTATAAGTTGTTGTTAATTTTTATATTTAACCTATTATTGGATGTAGATGTAATCTCTTTTGCTCAATTTTCACTCATCGATGAATTGTAGTTGATTATCTATAGGGCACCATCGGGCCTCCAATCACCGCACAGGATCGGAATACTTTTTCCCTAATTTAGGATTTATTGTAACGGACTAAAATACCAGTAAAGTAGGACTGCAATTTCCTTGGTTTAGGACCAAAATAGCACTAAAATAGCTCCAACAACCCACCCAACAGTGTGGTTGCATGGAGATACATCTAGAAAAATACAATTAAACTTTTAGAAAATGGAATCGACGATATGGCCCTTGAGGGGTCCCCTCTAGGGGCCAGGGCCATATCGACATGCATTATACAATATCCAAGATGCCCCTAGATAGATATGGCATGTCGATATGATGCTTGCCCTTAAAGGGGACCCCTCAAGGCCCATATTATCAATTGCATTTTCCTTGGTTGCACAAGGAAATACATTTTCCTTGATACACAAATATATAACTCCAAGAACTAGTGCGGTGGTTGTCATAGATCTCCTTCTGTTTGCTAGCGTGATGGTCTTCATAGATCTCCACTTGTAATATGTAAAAATAGGTAACAGAGCCATAGCTCCAAGAACTGGCACAATGGTTGCTCTAAGCCAACCATGAATTCTGGGCGATGACACGTGGTGAGGCTAGAGACTGCGCTGCGGTAATGTTCAAAATGATAGATTGCATCTCATTATTACACCAAGAACCAGTGCGGTGGTCTCTCCAAGACAACCTTGAATTTTTATGATATGCATGGTTGTGCTACCCAGTGACAAGTGGCAAAGCTGCGGCAAAAGGTTGCGCGATGATAGGTGGTTAGGCTAGAGACTGTGCTATGGTGGTGTTCATAATGATAGATTGCATCTCATTATTATGCCAAGAACTAGCACGGTGGTCTCTCCAAACCAACCTTGAATTTTTATGATCTACATGGGCGCACTACCGAGTGACAGGTGGCAAAGTTGCGGCAAAAGGTTGTGCGATGATAGGTGCAAGCCAGAGACTACGCTGCACGAGATGCATGACATAGTGCAGAGCTGTCGTGTGTCGAGCTCTACGGTGTTCATAATAAATAGATTACATCTCATTATTACGCTAGTGTGACATCATGACGTCGGGAAATTTTCGACAAGAGCACGAGTCCATGTAAAATTCAAAATCTCACCTCGGAGCACATCGCGTCGCGGTCGTAAAATGGCCCCAAAAATAGTTTCACGATTGGCTACACCTAAGCAAACATTGACCTCATTCTCATTTAGCATGTTCTCTCAATAGCCACCATCTACTTGGCATTTGTTTGGCACTTTGGTCTAAGATTGAGAGACTACATAGGAAATTCCTACAGGTAGAGGAAGGAAGCAAATGGAAAGTGCATTATACCTTGTGAAGCCTTGAAGGCATCCAAGCAGTAAAGAGGGCTTGGGCTACCTAATACTCAGGTGCATAATATAACACTATTGACCAAATGGTTTCCTACAATGTTTGATTCCCTTAGCCATGTGAGTGGAATGCACCAAGTGGTTTGTAGACTAAGCTAAAGCCAACATGTCGGGATATGGAGCAACCTAAAATGGTATAATAGAATTGCACCTTTGTTTCCTCTAAACATTGCCAATTCAAACTTCATCATAGGATTCGTTAGGGCATGGAAAGATGGTGGTGAGACCAGATAGAATGGAAAGGTATGGTGTCTTGAGAGGTGATGCTAGCCTCCTTGAGAGTATTTAATGGGAAGGATTGTAAAGAAAGATAATGATAAGCCTTTGGCCTTGATCTCCTCAAGCTATGGCTATTCATGAGAGGGATTTTGAAGATGGAAATACGTCCTAGGGGATGTCCGGTCATAGAGATAAGTTCAAGTGATAAGTGCTCTATGCAACTTAAATGTGAGGCTAACAAGTTTAGGTGCCAAGGTGCTATGTTGTGTTCCTCCAAGTTTGCTACTAATGGTATTCCCTCCTTGAGCTCGAGAGAGAGGCCAATGGCTTGTTGGCGGGAAGGTACCACAAAGCAAATTTTTAGCTAGGGTTGCAACCTATTGAGTCTATTGAAGTGTGAATCATCGACTTGTTATCTCAATCACAAGTCGCACTTGCATAAACACCAGCCATGGTGGTAGAATAGATGCACAGACATATGGAAGGGCTGCCTAGTGGGGAGGGAATGCAAAATTTATGGCATGGAAGCTTCTTCATTGTGGTCATCAATTCATGGCAGGATTTTGAGGTGGATCCAGCTTAGCCCTCTATGTCCTTTATGGGTTCGATCATCATCTTTTTTGGGATCGCCCTGTGGTGAAATGGGCCTCAAGACATTTGAGGGATGTTGTGAAAAATGCTGGCCTAATACAAATGTTTCGTGCCGGTGGTAAGTTGGTTTGGAGATTCTTATGGATGTACATCAACAGTGACATTATTTGGCCCTTGTTGACAGTGGTTGTGCTTCATATGGTTTGGGGCCTTCATAATAGGCTGACCTTTGGTGAAGTATCTTTGGTGATCAATAAGGTCTCTTATATGCTGAGTTCGTTGAAGCGAATGTTTCCATTACCACTCCCTCAGGATTGCTTCATGTGGCCCTACTTCTTGCCTACGTGAGATCCCAAGCTGCTCAACATTGTAGGCCATGGCGGTTAGCCCTAAACTTATAGTTTGTTAAATTTTGTATAGGTCTTTTTCAAGGTCCTAACCAACCCTTGCAATACGAGCCATAGCCTTTTGTTTTTAAATTTAAATTAAGAGTGCACAAGTGTAGGTGGGCATTGCCTCCTAGTATATTGGTAAACCAAGCGTGTTTGGATGCAAAAGAGAAAGCAAATGGTATTGAAAAGGGTGTGGGGCTATTAAAAGGCAATTTCTGTCGCATGATCTCCATAAATGGTAATTTGAAACACAACTTAATTACTTTTTTTAAAACAACCAATCCTCCACTATAATACTAACGTTAAAAAACCCAAAAAAAGGAGAGTAGATGAAAATTTCCACCTCAAGGCGGAAGGCTATTTGAACTCAATGTTCACCTTGCTCCTTGTGTACTTCACTTACATTTCTTTGTTGTTACCTTCAATCTGTTGAAGCAGTCGTCTTCATTACGCACGTGTACATTCAGCGTTTCGTATAGAGTATGCATAGGAGGCTGCATCAACAGCAAAGCGGTTTCCACACTTACATTAACGGTCACCTTTGAACATGGCTTCAGAAAGTGCTTGAATACAATCATCTGGATAGCTGATCTCCATCCATCCATCCAAGATTCCAATCATCCTCGCCGTTCGATGACCCAATCAGATCATGATAGTCAGGAACAACGTAAGAAGTTTCGATGACCTTGAGCAAAAGCTTTGGAAGGCTCGGAGCCATAAGAAGATTTTTGCACAGGCCGTAAGAAGGCCTGACGGTGGGATGCCGTCTTCGAGTCGAAAGGAAATGCACATGACGCGAAACTTAGCGCCCCGGGCAGAAAGGCGACGTTAGGGGGTTGGTCTCCCCTCCAAAGCCAGAGAGAGTTCTCGTTGTTTCGAAAGACTCAGCAGAAACAGCAAGTCGTAAGAACCTACGAAGGACAAACATTACCGCACTCTCCTTATCCTGAGTCAACAACTAGTACAACCTTTCATGCAAAGGTGACAAACAGTCTCGACGACGATAATCGCTTACTTCAATCCGTTATAAACTCGTTTAGAACCACGCTAGTCAGCCGTAAATTCCTTTATTTACAAGTGCGGGAGGGCTGGAGACAAGGAAAACAGTAAAGATACAAGCTGATCCTGCCGAGCAAAAAAACTGGCCGGGCAACTAGCTTGGCCAGGCGAGCTGCAATGTTGTGCAGCGAACCCAACAAAAGGATGAAAGAGGAGAATCAAAGGCACTGCTAGAAGGGGATAACGGATTGATAAGGTAGCAGGTGGGTTCGTGGGCTGTGATCACAGTACGTGAGTGGGTCGCAGGAGAGACAGGCACTTGACAATGTTTGGCCGCTTGTTCAGAGGATGATGGCACGCATAGTTAGTAGCACGCGAGGCAGTAGCCAGGGGGGCCGTCTCCTTGTGTTTGCCCAAAAGGCTGCACAAATTTCAACTTTGAAGGTTCATTCCCAAAATTTCGCACTCACCTCCCATTGCACATTGGTAGCTAGAGACTCGATCATGATTTTACCCATACTAGGAAGAACAATAGTAGGAATAATGAGAGGGACTAGTTGAGAAGTAATAAGAGCTAACCAGCATCCACTATGGCGTGTTCTTGTTAGACTTTAACAAGTATCTCATAGAGATTTGAATACTTCATATGAAAGATTATTTTAATCCATTATTACATGAAAAGATATAAACAATTCATCATGAAGGATATGATATGGTTTACCTCTCAGGAGGTGCACTACTAAGAAACCCTATATATCACGTGCATTCAAAGGGTATTAAAAAAACCTCTCAACTAAAATTTCTCCCACAATAAAAATACTCCTCTTTACTTATGAACTAAGTGATTAAAAAAAAAAATTAGTTCAAATCCCCTCCTGTTATTGTAATTTTGTTAACAGGACGGAGGGTTATGACCCAGGTTCTAGGATCATGTCATCTAGGCTTAAATTATAGGCCATAGATGAATCATGAATGAGGAGTATGCTCAATTGCCTTCAAGTATGTTGTGGGTAGATTATGCTTTATTTCCTTCAAGCTTGTGCTATGGGTGGATTATGCTTTATTTGGATTTCACATTATTTGCTTCAAGCATGTCATAAATGGTTTGGCTATCCATGCAAACTTTTGTCAAAATCATGGAGCCCTGATTACATGAATGATCATTAAGTCTTCTTGCCTTCTATTACTAAGTAGGATCTCTAAGAAATAGATCTTGCAAGCAGTTGAAGAATGTTATTTACCTTCTTATGTCTGTCTGTTTATTCTAGTTGGTTTGGAAGCATTTATGGTGACCTTTGGATTGTGCAATACAATTATTAATATTGCCCCACACCATCTCAGTTGAAGCTTTACATTACGTTGTTTTAATCTTTTCGATGTCTAGACTTGCATAGGCTCAATTTGGTAAATTACTAGTTGTAGTTGACTATTTAGAAAGCTACATTGAGGAGGATAGTTTGGCCCTAGTAGACTTTGAACCAATTTCATCAGTTATAATAACAAACTTACATACAACTTATGGGCTTACACCTCATTAGGGTCCTTTTTTTCTAAATAGTCTTAGGATAAGATGTTTCTGTTCAACTTAACCAGTTTCAGTAATAAAACTATGGCATTTTCGATTTTGAAGGTTTGTCATAGGATGTAATAATCATGGATTTCACCATTTCCCATGGCCTTTCCAAGAAGTCAATGTTCGTATTTATACAAATCGGTTCATTTTAGCTCGGACCTTAGAACCATATTTGATTGTTAATATAACTAAAATTATGATTTGGGAGATATGCACATAATACCCTGAATCAATATGGATTTCTTGGGGATTTTGAAAAGCAAATTATCAGAGGATTTCAAGCTTGATTATAAGAAATCGAGATATAATCAACATCATGTCCACCAACCTAGAGGTTCTTGAAACCTTCAACTAAGGCTATGCTATGGCCATCCCATATTACTATATTTAGAAAGTGCAAGGGCAATATTTCAAAATTCATGAGAGGAGAAACCTTAAGTATGAAACTTCAAGGGAAGTTCTTGCTCAAATCCTGCACCTCTGACCACTTTCCTCTACTAACTTTTTTCAAACCATGGGGGGTGCAGCAAGCTAGCAATAGGCAACTGCCCTTTAAGTTAAACACCTCTATGTTAGGATACAAGGATTTTGATGCCAGAATTAAATCTGCTTGGGAAAGTGAAGTAGCCAAGGCAGGTAACCCACTTTGCAAGTGGATGAATTGCATCAATGCGGTTGTGCTAGTAGCAAAATATTTCAATAGACAGAGAGCTGAGAACTCACGGAGTGTCGAAGGCCTCGCAAAGGATGCTCGATTAGTGTTGATTCAAGCCATTCACGAGTATCCCAAAGATGCTCATTTTGCATCTCTATTGAGTGCAATAGAGGTTTACCTGAGGGCCCAGGAGCACGAAAGGATGACGGTTGTGCGTGTCCATCTTAGACTAAGATGGTTGGAGGATGGAGACAAGCCAAGTTCCTTTTTCTTCAATGCCATCAGAAACAAAAAACAAAGGGAGTGCATCATAGTTATTAAGGACAAAAATGATAGGATGCTCATGGGCAACTAGGAGATTGGCAAGTTTTTTGCGGGGCATTTGGCAAGAATAGCTGGCACTAGCCCTACTCCTCTGAACAATTTCAATGAAAGAATGGAAGCTTTCCTAACCAACATGTCGAGGAGAGTAAGCCCTCAATGAAGAGCTATCATTGTAGAGACCCTTCTCTGAAGAAGAGATCAAATTCATGGTGATGTAGATGCGTAGAGACAAAGCCCCTAGCCCAGATGGGATACTGGCAGAGTTCTTTTAACAATTTTGGC
Organism: Dipteris shenzhenensis; assembly: GCF_047967505.1. NCBI lineage: Eukaryota > Viridiplantae > Streptophyta > Polypodiopsida > Gleicheniales > Dipteridaceae > Dipteris > Dipteris shenzhenensis. Next base: position 17,711,321 of record NC_141628.1, read on the forward strand.
AGTTATGTAAGAATGAAGTGGTAAGATTGATTCAATGGGTTTGCACACAAGATGAAATGCCCTGATCACTAAACACAAGAGTGATCAAACTAGTGCCAAAAAGGCCTGGGGGGTGCACTAATAAGAAATCCTAGTTATCATGTGAGTTAAAAGGGTATTTAAAAAAGCCCTTAGCTAGCATTTTTTCCCAAATAAAACCACCTTACAAACGAACGGATTTTTCTCTAAAGTTGAATTAAAAAACCCCTCCCATTATTATTTACATCCTATTAAATTTTGCCAAAAGTGGGATTAAAATACCCCTCCTTTTGAATGCACGTGGTGCACTAAATTTTTTGGAGGTGAAACCCCCTGAGGGCTGAATCCGACTAGTGGAGACTGCTAGCCATGCTTAACATTATCTACAAGATAATAGCCAAGATCCTAGCTAGATATCAGATCAAGTACATTCTGGGAAGATTGTTCCATCCAAATATATATGGATTCCTAATAGGAAGAAATATAAAAGACGCAGTATTCAACAGCTTGATGGTAGTTGACTATGCACTGGTGCAAAATAAGAGGTATGTCATACTAAACATGGACTTGGAAAAATCCTACGATAGGATTATCTAGGAATTTATTCTTTGTGCAATGCATGCTCTTGGTTTCGGAAGCATATTTTGGGGATTGACCAAAATGTTGTTCACTAATGCCTATGTGACAATGTCTGTGAATGTCTACCATTACTAAAAGTTCGAGTTGCAGAGATCGGTGAGATAGGGCTACATCTCAGCCCCTCTACTTTTTGCAATAACTACTGCTGAACCCCTCCTGTGCCAAATAGACTACCAAATGAGTAGGGGATACATCAAGGGGATAACACAAGATTTCTAGAAGGCACAAAGACTAAATACACAGTTTTATGGAGACATTCAATGAGTTTGATGTACTTTCAGACTCTAAGATAAACAAGCAAGTACAAGTACTTGTGAGCACTGCCTTTACTATGAGAGGGAGGGAGGTAGAGAAGGACTACTCACGAGGGAGGGGGGAGGGGGAGGGAAAGAGAAGGGGGGGGGGGAGAGAGAGAGAGAGAGAGAGAGAGAGAGAGAGAGAGAGAGAATAGAAAGAATCCATGTGGTAAAAGATTGTGTGGGACACTTTTTTAAAGAAAATGTAAGTAGAGTGCTGCCTGGAAGGTAGTGCTAACAATAGCAAAACTAAAGCCTTGTGGTTCAACCTGGGATGCAAGGCCGGAAGGGGAAAGCAATATGTAGATGAATTGGATACCTATGGGTCATATCATTAGATACTTGGGATGCCCTTTGGGTGTTGGTGTTTCTTTGAGAAGTAAATTTGATTGGCCTTACCAGAGAATTAGTGCCAAATTTGACAAATGGCAAGGTAAACCTCTCTCCCTCATAGGAAAGATTAAAATGCTCAAATCATTAATGGTATGCATCCTCTCTATCTTGCCTTTCTCAAATGCTTGTCTAAAGAAGGTTGATAGATGCATCAATAATCTGATATGGGAAGGAAGATGGCATTCTTTCATATAAGAGTTACTTTTACTCCCAAAGATGGAGGTATTGGGCTAATGAACATGAAGGCAAAAGAATGATTTGCTCTACAGTAAAAGTCTGATTTAGTTGGGGAGCAATCAGCCATGGGAAAAGATAGCACGAACTCTGATTTACCTGAATGTGTCCAAAGGAATATCCTCCCCATGGCAAGATGCACTCCTGGTAGAATGAAATTTTTGGGTACCCTAGTTTGAGTTCTTGACTAGAATGCTATAAGTTTGGAATTGCAAAGTAAAATGTTGCTCATTGGGCGGGCTGAGAAACCTCTACAGTGATGCATCTTTAGGGAGATCTCTTGCTCTCAGATTTTAGCCATGGCCCTATGATAATACAAAGCAATCCTAGATTGGCAGTACATCTTTTCAAGAAGGGTCTCTCAATGTTTAGACAAATTTGGGATCCGGGTGGCTGTAAATGGAAATTACCCAAATAGATAGCAAGGTAGTTCAGATTGAATGCCATGGAAATGCAGCTAATAAGGGATTTGATTAATAGAGTTCTAAGAGCAAATTGGACGAGTAGTCATCTATATAAAGATGCTTCGAAATTCAAAGTCTTTGTTGGGTCGATAGGTAAACCATTTACTAAGCTTAATCTTCATGACTTCAGAGAGAGCTTGGGTTGCTCTGTGGTAGCACTAGCTCGAAGGCAATGGAAATTTCATGCACCACTTGACCTGGAATTTGATACTAGGGATGGCCTGGTCAACAACCCCCTCTTTCAAATTGAATTTTCTACTTTAGAGAATTGTGGTGGGCAAACTGCCGGTTAGGGAAAGTATCTCAAAGTGGAACCCGAGAGTTCCTCTAGACTGTACTTTATGCAATAGCTTCAAAGAGACCCACATGCACCTTCTATGGGACTGCCCAATTTTTGAAGAACTATGGAGGGCAGTGGAGTGAAAGCTCATTAGTTTACATATAGAAGTCAAGGTAATGTGGAGGGCAACCTTATTAGGAGATAAAGACAATCAAAACGACCTGACTCACGAGATGATGCAACCCCTAAGAGCTATAGTGCTATTGCTACTCTGGAACTATAGAAACGGGAGAACATTCCAAAGACTACAACCTAGGAGGATACCGATAACAAATTGCCTTAAGGAAATCCATAAAGTGATAAGCTATTTTGGCCAGCAAAATGAAGCTTGTAAAGCCTTAATCGCCTTTGGCACTAAGTCTTGCCTTAACAGTAGGAAAGTGTGCTGCTATTTCATTGTAAATATCCATTTCTTTTTTCTTAATACAATTTTGACATTACCACCAAAACAAAACAAAAGTGTGTCAATGATATCTTTAATTTCAAGTGTCCTTATAGTTATAACTATGATTTGACTATTTTTTGTATAAGGTCACAACGTTAATTCCTTTTATGAAGCTTTACATCTTAAATCAATGTTCAATACCAACATACTAAATGGGGCTACTTTTTTTGAAAGATCAATTGGAACCCTTGAGTCTTTAACTAGTAGAGGGACAAGAGTTTATATTAGGGCGAGTCCTACTTCATTTGTAGGTCCCCTGCCTCACAAGAACCACTATAAACCATAACCAATTGAGTCACATGATTTCCATCAACAATTGTACATTATCGAGGGATAGATATAGCCTTTCTCTAGAAGTGGTTACTTTCTCAAAAACTTAATAAGCTATAGCATTTCATTGTTTGTATATAGTAACCAACTATATCCCTCAAAAGTTCGGGCTTTCTGCGGCTCATACAAGAATATATATCAATGATTTATATATCACTAAAGGCAAAAACCAAACCTACTAAAAGTCTACTGCAATAGTCCTAAAGAACATTCACAGTGTGCCCTAGGAGGGAACAAGAGTGTGAATCTCCAACATGCATAATTGTAGCTCCATTTAAAAACATAGAGGCCAAGATTCCATCGACAAGCATATACAAATATACTAGAAAACTATTGCAGTTATCATAATCTAGTAGATGTTCACAACTCAGAGGCATTGGTAAGTGCTCGCTTCTACAACATGCAAGTCCGCAAAACCTTTTGAAAGCATAGTGGCCAAATTTTTTCAGGTACAGGACCACATAGACAAGCAACCTCTCCAACTAGGGATAAAACTCACATTCTATTGAGTCATTGCATAATAGGGACCGCATCATAGAAAGTGGAGAGAAGGAGAGGGTCATAAGGATCGCAATAGGAAAGAGGGAAGGTATCTTAGTAAGCAATAAGAAGAAACATAGAATCTAAAAGGGGGGGAGGAAGCCAAGGATTGATGGACTTCACTGTTCTCCATGAAGATAGGCATGTGTTGAGAATCCATGAAGAATCCAAGAATCCTTGAATGTGATACTTGGTTAATTTCTTCTATACAAGGTATAAAACTAAAGAGCATGCTATGTTCTTGAATTCTCCTACATGCAATCCTTTACTCTCCCACCTCCTAGATTGTGCATAATCACCGTACCATTTTTATTCCTGTAATGGTTAAGTGCATTGAGTGGCCCTATCTTGTAATTTTATATACCCCTAAAGTTTGCAATCTACCTTGATCCTTAGAAACCCTTACTACCATAATTCCTAGGCGGTTCAAGAAAAAAAAATTGTGCGTGCGCACGTGCACATGCACGTGTGTGTGTGTGTAGAATAAAACGTCCCATCAATAATTGAGCCATACAATTAACTCCATCAATTGGATAAAAATTAAAAAAAGGGAAACACAAGGAAAAAACATTTGAGACGTCTAAGTTAAAAAATGCAACAACTAGAGTTTGCAAAAATTTCCACCAAAATTAAAAATTTGTAGTAATATTCAGTGTGACAAACACAATATTAAAAAATGATGTCAAATCCTCAGATAGTCTAGTTTTCGAGGTCAGGGTCCACTTACCTACCACCATCCAAACAAAATAGGTGTTAGAACATCAAAGTTACTTTTGGGTAGACACGTAATGCATGTTTCCCCAGCTTGTTATCGCTTTACCTAGGATTATAGAAAACCATATGGATTCTTAGATAAGTCACAAGTGAAGTTTAAGTCACAAGCGGAGTAAGGAGCAAAAGAGTGCATGGGTTGAGAAGGGATTAGACGAGGTATGGGATTAGTGTGCTTGGTGTGTGGGAGAATGTAAAGGGGATATTTCACATGGGGTACATAGAAGAATAATTCATAGTTGGGGAATTGTGTGTGTGTGGAAAGAAATAAGTGTATGTGTGTGTCAGATACATACATTTACTAATCAAAATTATTGTGTGTGTGTGGCCCCCACCCCCAACCTAGAGGGTAAGACCACATGGTGGGGAGTAAGCTCACCATGTGCAAGTTACTGCCCAAGTAGTAATAATAAGTGAATAAAAGTTTATCTATATGACAAGTGTCAAAATGAAAAAATGATGCCAATAGTAAATGCGTAAACCACTTCTGCAAAATAGATATAAAAGTTAGTAAAAAATAAGGTAGATCGCAAAAAGACTAGGGATTATCCATGCTAAAGAATTATCCAATGGATGCAAATTAACTGTATGGCACTAGCCTAAAAGGCTAGTTGGGAAATCAAAGTGTGTGTTTAGATTAAAAAGTCCCATCAATAATTGAGCCATACGATTAATTTCATCAATTGGATAAAAAGTAAAAAAAAGAGAAACATAAGAAAAAATAGTTGAGATATCTAAGTTGAAAAATGCAACAACTCGAGTTTGCAAAAATTTCCACCCAAATTAAAATTTTGTAATAATATTGAGTTTGACAAACACAATATTGAAAAATGATGTCGAATCCTCATGTAGTCTAAATTTCGAGGTCAGGGTCCACTTACCTACCACGATCCAAACAAACTAGGTGTTAGAACATGATAGTTACATTTGGATAGATAGGAAATGCCTAATTTCCCCGGTTTGTTATCGCTTTACCTAGGAATATTGACAACCATATGGATTCTTAGATAATTGAAAAAAGTTTAAGTCACAAGTGAAGTTTAAGTCACAAGTGGAGTAAGGAGCGAATGAGTGCATGGGTTGGAGGAGGTATGGGCTTGGTGTGCTTGGTGTGTGGGGTAGTTAAAAAGAGAGTGTAAAGGGGATATTTCACGAGGGGTACATAAAAGAATAATTCATAGTTGGGAAAGTGTGTGTGTGTGTGTGAAGAAATAAGTGTCTGTGTGTGTGAGATACATTTACTAATCAAAATTATTTTGTGTGTGTGTGTGTAAAGAAATAAGTGTTTGTGTGTGTGAGATACATTTACAAATCAAAATTATTTTATGTGTGTGTGTGTGCATGCACATGTGTGCACAGGTGCATGCACATGTGCGCACACACATGCGTGCATGCCATTTGTGTGTGTGCTTTTTACCTACCCCATCTCAATGGTGGTCACCACTAGACAATAATGGAGGTATGGTAGACACCCACACTATAGGGTGGTTCCTACCATACTCCTAGCATGAAGATTTTACTTAAAGAGTAGAGATGAGAATCATCCCTCATGATCTAGGAATAGCACATATTTGGTATTCATCAATGCTCCTCCAAATTTGTTTGTCATAAAAAAATCATAAACTAGCTTAATTACTCTTTTTCTATGGAACCCATTGTTGATCATCATTTGGACTAACTCCAAAATAGCTTCCTAAGGTTTGTAAACATCATTGTATAGATATGAAATTAGAATAACTTGGGAAAAAATAATTTTGAAAGATTGCCCAATCAGTCTGATTCCAAATGAATTAGTTTGGGCACTTTGAGAGGTACAGTTTTTGCTTTATCAAATTTTCTCACTATGCACATTCCGTTGTCCATAAGTTCCATATGTAAATTCATAAAACTAGTAGCAAGCACTATTAGAACTCCCTCCCTTTCAATAAATATAAGTTAATTTCCACTAACGGTAGTGGATATATCCAGTAAGGGCTAGATTCACTTTGTATCTATTCATATGGAGAAATGATCTTGTATCATTATTATTGATGTTGAGGATGTCATCAATGTATCTAAAGGAATATTTGAAGAAAGGAAGGAGATTCTTACTAACTTTGTTAATATTAAGATAAAGTATGAATCGTATCCAAAGATATGTAGGTCACACGAAAGTGATGAGCAAGAAAGGCCCATTGGAATACCTTTTATGTGCTTCTACCTAATGTAACAGTTGGAAAGGGTACAACTTTTTCAATAAGTCTTTCTAAAGATAAAAAGATAAGTTGTTTTATTGATAACAATTCTTTTCCCATTCGGGATTTCCTCATGTACCTTTGTTTTCAAAGACTTTTGTTGAAATTAGTGATGACTCTCTTTTTGTTTAAATGCTAATGAAAAAATCTTTGATAAAATTGTCGTAGAGACCCTCAACCCTTCAATGGCTAGGATTTATAGCACTTGCTAATATTCCATTTGAGAAATTAGGTTAAGGGATACTTCTACTTTGTTAAGTGATACTTCAAAAATAGATGAGACAATTAAAAAAAGGATGTATCTACTTGCAAGAATTTCTTTGCAATTGTCCTCTTATTAGTTATGACTACCCTTTGTTTAAATGCTAATGAAAAAATGTTTGATATAATTGTCATAAAGACCCTCAACCATTCAATGGGTATGGTTCATAGCATTTGGTAATATCCTTTTGTGGATTCCATTTGAACAAATAGGTTAAGGGATACTTCAAAAATAGAAGAGACAATTAAAAAAAGGGATGTATCTACTTGCAAGAATTTATTTGCAATTGTTCTCTTGTTTTGATCCCCACATTTAATTTGTTCAATTCATAGAGTATAAACACTCATGAGGGTGCATAGTCTTGATTATATACGTAAAGGCATCCAAGAATTCTTTTGTGTATGTAGAACGTACTCTTTTTGGCAAAAATGGCAGAGTTCTAAGCATAATATAAGACTAAATCGTATAGTAGTTATGGCTTGGAGCCTTGTAAATTTGTATAAATTTCAAAATCCTTCCCCAAAGTAGCAAGGATTTTGTGATGTCCAATCATTCTCCTACAAACAAGGAAATTTCATGGTCTCCCTCCCTCCCTTAATAGTGCCCTCTCTCTCTCTCTCTCTCTCTCTCTCTCTCTCTCTTTCACACACACACAATGATCTTGCATGGGCCCCCCCCCCCTTTATAGGTTGGATGTCACATGTTTTGCTATTTGATGTGATCAGTGCTGAAAGTTTTGATAGATGAAATATTATCTTTCTCCGTACATAATACTAATTCACTAAGTATGCATGTATTAGCATTAATTCTTACTATGACATTAATTAACTTGAGATTTTGAGTCCTTCATTTTGTGTATAGGATAGATCATTGAAGATTAGCAATTGAAAAGTTGTGTGAAGGATGGATAATTTGACTTTAAATGTAGCCAAATCTAATTCCTAACAATGTCATCCCCTTAGCTCTACTAAATGAAAATGAATTATCCTCATCTCAACCAAAATACTCTAAACGGATCATGCAACGCTTGACATTGAAATTTTTGTGACATTTCAAACACATGACATGAAACCTTGACTTTGGTAAGGTATTTGACCTCCAGACATGAAACAGGTTGTGAACAAGATGGAATTTTCAAAGGAGTCCATATGAATGGTGGTTGTGGATAACTTGAAGACATCACTAGGTACGCACTAGGTATTGTCAAATGAGTTTAAAGTGTTGACAAACTACAAAAAGAGTTAAACTCCACATGATTGCTAATAATTAGTGGCAAAATAATTTAGTGATACCAAAGTCACCAAAGCCGTCGATATTCAACCATGGAACTTTAAGATGCATCGTGTTGACATAGAAGGAGAAAAGTGCAAATGGGCTAATGATGGCTGAATGTATAGGCCAGCTTTCCTGAGTTTTGGGTTCTTCAATGTGTTGTTGACTATTGGGGAGGCAACACTAGGGTGTATCCAAACAAGAAGGATGTTTGCATGCAAAGGCTTAGCCCAAAACTATATGTAAAACATTCCATGAATTACTTGGAGCTTCTATAGGTACATCTACCTTCTTTTATGGAGGTGTATCATTCTATAGTTGGGAACATGTCGTGGATTTTTGTAGATGGATGGATCAAATTTGATCCAATGGTGGAAGATTGAAGGCAATTTGAAGGAGATTTGAAGTAGATCACTTGGCGGCTAGTTGCAGAGGGCCATTAGATCTAATGGACATAAAAGCTTTCTAAAAGAATAGCGAGTGACCATTAGATCTACTTTAGATCTAATGGCTAAAAATGCTCCCAAAAAGAATGGCGGCTGGCCCTTAGATCTAAAGTAGATCTAATGGATTAAAAAAGGCTTATGCGATGGAGTAGATATGGACCATGGGATGGTCCTCTAATCGAATGGCCAGGAAATGGTGCACAACGTGAACCGTTGGATCAAGACTTCAAAAATTCCCACTTGCACACTATTTAATGCTTCTGCCACTTGGGCTGCCCTTTGCTTTGGGCCATTAGATGTAGCTTACATCTAATGGCTTCCATTGACTATAGGTGGGCAGCCCCTATAGCCTTGCCACATGGTGCACTCTCTGGCTTCTCAGATGCAGAACCAGTTACACTAGCCAATAAGTCTAAAAGTCACATTTAATACACTTGGCACAAACTTTTCACTTGGTGGCCACCACCTTTTCACTTGTAATCAAGAGCTTAATCCATTTCCTTAATCCTCCCCTTATGAGGCCCTTTTTGAGCCCAAAAATCCCCTAATGCGAGTAGGTTGGCTTGAAAGTATTTGCAAGTCACAAGGTTGGCTCCTATTATGTATATTAGATTATCCATAAAATGAATAAGTCCAACATAAACAATACAACTCCAAACCATAATTTAAAGTAACCTACAAGTCATTAGCTTCATGTTTTTAAAATACAAGAGCTTCATCCCTTTGCTTTCAAGTACAAAATGAGACAAGATGGATATGAGCATATGCGCTTTTCCATCACTCAACATATTCTCTTGTCCATCTCCTCATGTGCAACATACCAACCTACATGTTTAGAGCTTCATCCATTATCTTTCAAGTACAAAATGAGACAAGATGGATATGAGCATATGTGCTCTTCCATTACTTAACATATTCTCCTATCCATCCCCTCACATGCAACATACCAATCTATAGAATCTTCTCTAGTGGCAATAATGGATGATGTTTAGGTCAATTATTAAAAAGTTTTCATTTGTCAATCCCCCAAACTCTACTAAATCCAAGCTAAACTTCTCTGCCCATCCATATTGAGTAATACCTCACAAAACCAAAAACTCTTCAAAATTAATGCTTTTGTACTTTCTATGAAACTATACTATACAAAAAGAGACAGTTGAAGAAAAATAACCTTTTCATGAGCTCTTGTTGCAATTCATTCTATTCTTTAGCCTCATGGAAGGGATGCTCTTATAATGACCGTAGCTTTACAATAGCACCTCTTACATGAGGCTAGCCTTCGTGAGATGAGTTGCAATAAGAGCTCATTGAAACGACCATTTTTATCCACTCGTATCTTTTTATAGAGTATAATTAACAAAATATACAAAAGACTTAACTTTGAATAGCTCCATTACTTAGGAGACACTACTTAACAGAGATGAAAGATGAGGTTTAGGGTAGACCTTGAAGAATCATGCAAATGGACAAATGAAAAGTTCATAACAATCGATCAAAATATTTCATCATTAATGTTTCCAAAGGAGATACTTCAATCATAACCAGGAACCTCTATGAACCGGTAAGTCTAATTGGACCAAAGTGTTGGTGTCTTATTTTTTAAACCTCTAAAACATACTGTGGATTCTATAAATATCTTCATGCTTATACATTCACATTGGGTCGAGCACGTCATGCTCCATAAATATAAGCTTCCTAACCATTTATTCACATACTATTGAAACACATAAATTACAAAACATTCACTCACAATGTACTATTGAAAGAATAAAAAATATTCATTCAAAAGCAAGTGTAAGAATGTGAATACTTAAAAGTTCATGCACATAATATCGAAAGAATACACATATATTCGTTCAAAAAAATAAGTGTAAGAACTCAAATTCATGGAGTGCAAATTGCAAAAGATTTATTCACATTCAAGTAGAAGAATAAATATATTCATTCAAGAGTAAGTGCAAGAATGTATCTTTATCAGATGAAAGAATACAAATTATAAAACATTCATTCACATAATATTGAAAGAATTAAAAAATATTCAGTCAAAAGTAAGTGTAAGAATGTGAATACTTAAAAGTTCATGCACATAAAATCAAAAGTATACATATATATTCTTTCAATAATAAGTGTAAGGACTCAGATTCATGGAGTGCAAATTGCAAAACATTCATTCACATTCAATTGAAAAAATAAATATTTTCATTCAGGAGTAAGTGAAAGAATGTAGCTTTATCAAATGAAAGAATACAAATTACAAAACATTCTCATTCACATACTATTGAAAGAATGAAAAATATTAATTTAAAAGCAAGTGTAAGAATGTGAATACTTAAATGTTCATGCATATAAAATCAAAAGAATACATATATATTCTTTCAACAATAAGTGTAAGAACTTATAACTTAAGACTAAAAATTAATCATGTATGCAATAATAAAACTATATCACCAACATTAAAAATAAATAAATTATAAACTAAAATAAAGAATAGTTTTAGAGAATTTAGGAACACATATACATGAGATCCAAAGAAATTTATCAAACAAGAAAAAGAAATTACAAATTACAATTATGAACTCATAGAAAATCCAAAGAACTCTAAACTCTTAACAGAACCACAAATTTACATTCTCATAAGAGATATTACAATCTCAAAAGAGATTATTAAGAACTCACACAAACAAAATTAACTCCACACACACTTAAATCACATAAAACAAACTCCATTTAACATAACACTAATCACAATTCACAAAAGATATCTTAAAAACTCAAAAGAGAGATCCTAAGAACTCACACAAACAAAACTCATTCACAAAAGGGATCTTGGAATCTCAAAAGAGAGATCCTAAGAACTCACACAAGCAAACCCCATTTTGATTAAGACCTTTAAGATTGCTTTAGCAACCTCCAAGGCCTACCTTCTTTTATTTTCCTTCTTTGATCTCTTCTGCTTAGCTAGACAACAACCAAGCATGAGATAAACATAAAAAGCTCCTCTACGTGCATATATAGGCATCACAACACATATTCGTACCAATAAATATTCGTACAAATAATTATCTGTGTACGAATAATTGTTTATTCATACGAATACGATCAAATGACATGGTGAATTCCTTTAAAAATGTGACGTGATATGCATTTTTGCCTGATTTATTCTCCCAATTGAATCATTTGCCTGATTTTCCCATATTTTTCGAATCACAAATTCAATATTTTCTACTTAGATCCTCACAATCCTATCAAGTGTACATACAAGTGATACCAATACCAAATAAAAGATATCAACTTTTTGTGTCATAGTGTTAGTGTGGTACCTAGCATGTGACTGTGGTACCTAGCATGTTACAATGGTACATAGGATTTGAGAGTGGTACGTACTAGAATTTGAGAGTGACACCTAGCATATGATAGTATTATAGTACAAAATACTACTAAATATCATTAGTACTCATCAACTACTATCTTTACTATGAGACCGGCGATGCAGGCCCAACTGAGTAGAGGATATGATTCATTGGCTAGATTAGAGGGACATTGCTTCTGCTCACATTTTTCAGAACCCACAAACCAAGGGCTTGCTTTTTGACTCCTTGGTCTGCCCAGTGGGGATGTATGGTTGCCCTAGTTGGAGGCGGATCTGTTAGATATAGAATAGGCTCAACAGGAGAGCCTACAGGTTCTCGTGCTATCACAGATGATTCATAGTAGGCCATCAATTCCTCACCAGATCATTCTGGCCGAGTTTGTGTCATCCCCACTACAGCTTGATGCAACATTGCAGGTTATCACCTACCTATATTGGGTCAGGGGGTATGGAGCTTGCACTTTTGGACACAAAAGATTACCGTGGCTAGCATTGTCCTCCTCTATGGCACTATCAGCAACAGCAAGTGATCAGAGATGTTGGTTTGCACACACATAGAGATGGTTTGATCTTCCCCCCCCCCCTTCCAGTATAACATTGACATGCCTTTTTCCTGTCTCCTGTCTCATGAGGTCAACTAGGTCATTCGTGAGGATTTTTGTAGCTTCACACATTCAGGACCTGTTGGGATTGACCGATGAAGCTCAACTTCTATAGGGATCATTGTTTACATATCACGGTGGAGGGTTTTATTGGCCCACTAGGATATATGCAGATCCACCTACCTCACTCACTGAGGATCTCTATTGAGCAATTTTGGGTCTCTTCACATAGACTTCGCATCGAGAGTAGCAAGGCGGAGGGTTTGACCAAGGAGAGGCACATATGCACATTATGTGACATCCAAGAGATTGAGTCAGAGGAGCATTTCATTTTCATATGGCCAATATACTATGAGATCCAAGGACGCTTCTATTGCCTCTTTAGAGATAGTTATGGGATATTGTCCCATTTTGTCTCCTTTATAGACCACAGAGATGCTTAGCCGCCTTCATTCATGAGGCAGTTAGACACTACAAGCATCTACTTCAATCACGGAGATAGAAGAAAACCTCCTTGATATCCTCTAAGGGCTTGATCATTGAGTTCTTCCATTTAGACCATGCAGGCTCCCACACCACGAGGCCTCACCATGATCGCTACACGATAGCTCAGACAGAGGGTTGATGCACAGATTACGCTTGGGGATATTTCTTCTCTATTCAAAGTTGGGGCTGCATCGATAGGGGTCACGATAGCTTAGATGCAGAGCTACAACCAGGAGATGACATAGGACCATGTCCGTAGGTAGCCGCCACCAGCACTCTATCTCTGACTTTATGCCCCCACTACCTCATCCCTCGTAACACTTTGATGATGAGGATGTTAGTGTTGTGTAGGCGATCATCATTTTGACATGACTATGTAGTACTCAGCACTTATCATTCTAACATGACTATGTAGCACTCAACACTTATCATTTGCATTCTACATTGGAATGGATGCTCATTTTTAGTAGCTCCACCCACACAACTTTTTTGTATCAGGATTTTATAGACCCATCAACCTTTCAAAGACTTTAATAAACTTTCTTTCTTTCTCTCTCCCTCTCTCTCTCTCTCTCTCTCTCTCTCTCTCTCTCTCTCTATTTGTGTGTGTCTCTCCAAGTTTCAAGAGTTTCAACACTTCTAGACTTCAATGTAGGGTTAGAATAGAGAGCCACTATCTGTAGCCAACTACCCACACTGAAATACTTGTCAAGCTTGCATTCACTCGTAGAGCTTCAATGTGGCTGGCTTTGATGCTGCTCCCATAGACCACACCTAGTGAGGCTCTTCTGAAGTAATAGCAAGCCTACCCCCTAATGGGGCCTTTATATAGAACAAGAAATTCCCCCACAGGCTGGCCGACCAGTCTTCAAGCGACAAGAAACAAATTGGGCCATCCCAATCCCTGCTCTAGCCGAAAGACATCACCAAAGCAAAACCAGTGAAATTTTGGAATATGTGATTTATCAAATAAGGTTCCTTAAGTTATTGTCAATGTGTCCCCAAGATTATAACAATAAACCCACCCAAAAATAAGATTTCACCTCTAGGTGTAGTGGACATGGCTTGATATTTTCTATAGAGTTCTGGGCAGAGACCCTGTTGGTGGGTACAAGAATTCCACATTTGATTACAGTAGGAAGAGAGGATAAACTACACTTACCCTCGCAAAGAAGCACAAATCTAATTGACTAGAACATTTTGGGAAGTCTTATGTTAGAACTCTAATATGAAGCTGCTCATTGATCTGGGTTTGTCTTGGTTTTTGGTTAGCAGGGCATGACATGATGCCAAGTTGTAGCAAATCTATATTAATGGTCTGCTTAAATCGGGCTATCCAGAATCTAACTGGGTATCATCTATAACAATTCATCTCATGCATTAGCCTGCAAGAGCCCTATGGCTTGGAAGCCCAAAATCATGTGAAGAAAGAGTCTTGGTCATCTTGAGGAAGCAATAAGCTAGATTATCTCAAAAGATATAAAAAATATGTAGATGAAGTGAACCTTCAAGTCTCTCTAGTAAATGTAGTTGGTTTATACTTGTGTGCATGGTATCCCTAAAAGTTCTCCTTTATGAATAAGAGCTAACAATGAGAAGAGCTTCGAACTACCATGGAGAGATCAATAATGCATGTGATCAGAGCTAATTTGGCAACAACAAACAAATATTTTTGTGGGTGATATAAATTTACTCTGTTCTGCGTGAGATAAAGTTAATACTAAAAGACAAGGGAGGCCTAAAAAGCAAAAGAGTGAAGCCATGATGCCACCTTTTCATACTAGAGTAAAGCACCTCTTTTCTCCTTTCCATGTAGGTGTCGTGGAAGAAGTGAGTGAAGGTTCAAGGGATCCGACAAAATCTTTAGTGAAACCATTTAAATAGAAGTATTACCTATAGAAAGAGTTCCATTGGGTAATATCTCTGCAAAGTATCACCTCCTTGCACTCTGTGTTGAAGATCTTATAGTTGACATAGTTGTAAATGCAGAAGGGTAGATTTGAACTTCATCTACCATGGTTGGCCATCATCCCTAATGTTCCTTTTACCCTTCAGTTTGGCTTTCACAATTTGAACAAATGTTTTATTTAGGAGGACTTACTTTGTCCATTTCAAAGAATTTTAGACTATCATTCTTGCTCTCTTGGAACCTTGGATTTTTTTTAGGCGAGAAGAAACTTCACTCTCCCTTTGTCACTTTTGGAGGGGGTGGTACATCTTACTTAGTGATAGTATGACATCATTTTAAAATTTTAAGGATATTTTCCATCTCTCTCTTTTCTTCAATTTGATAATGTATAAAATAGAGATCAATGTATGTCATGTTAATGCCATTTCTTTTCTTTCATTCACAGGTCATACATATGACTCATCATCAACGCATCATATATGATGAGAAATGACTGACGCTGGGTTCTGAATTCGGATGATTCTGATTTTTACTTGTGAGAGATACATGAAATCCTGCAAAACCTATAAGTACGAAAAACTTTCCTAAAAGAGTGACAATCTTTAAGACTGTAAAATAACCTTTCACTACTTCATTTTGAACACTTAAAGCAGAGATGGTAAATGGTGACTCCTTCAGACTACAAACTATGTCCACCAAATATATAAAATCAAATGATACAGCTACAATGATACAGCTACAAAGCAACCTAAATATAGAAGACACCTCGTCAATTTTCAACAATAGTACTATGCCACTTTTAAAGAGTTTAATAGACTAATGTGAAGACTTTTCTAGGTGCATCTTCTATATCATACAACATAGTATTTTCCACCTACAACTTTCGTAGTGAAGTTTTACCCGTGGAGAAAAGAGGCAAATTTTTGGATAGTAATTTAGACTGTTTTATTTCTCTCAAAAAGGACAAAATGATAAACACACTCCCATGCCAACACCCATTCCCACCTCCTAGTCTATCACCATTCCACACAAAAGCAATGATCATATAAGTGATGCTCTAAGATCTATTACAAGTAAACTTTGTAAAGTGATGCTATTACGATCTATTACCTTGAGGGAGAAGTTGTCTAGGTAATAAGAAATATAGATTTGAAAGATAAGCAAGATGGTAAGTGGTAAACACTTTGACAATGAAGGAATTGGAAAGGAGAAGCCGTTATATTAAAATACACTTACCTAGCCATGCCATGCAAATGTGTATCTATATTAACAAGCTTATATGTGAGCACATAGATTGGTGTCCCTATGGATCCCTTAGAATTCCTCGCTTTGAAAACTTCTCCAGATACATGACATATTGTATAACTTATCCATTTCTATGCCGCTTATTTAAATTGCACTTCCTAAGCAATTTGTCCCCCTTAATTGTCGATTTTCACAAACACTTCTTTTGGAGTCCTCACTATGAAACTTTATCATGTAGTTTACTCATTATTATGCCTCTTTTTAAACTGCACTTCATGAGCAATTTAATCCTAAAACCAAACAACTCTTAAGTTATTGTCAATTTTGGCATGCATAGAGTTATGATTTGAAGCATTAATTTTGGTCCTATATTACATTCGGTATCCTTTTGAACTACTATACAATTTCAAATGTAAGCATACCCATAAGAAGAGCATTCTTAACTATGCCTTACTAGTAGGAGGAACTTAAAAGTCAATCAATGTGGTTTTCCATGTGACATTATTTTCTATTTCCTAGTTGCCTTTTATGTCTTTGTCACTATTTTAAGAATGGTCCAATTAATTTTAAATCTCTCTCTCTCTCTCTCTCTCTCTCTAAAAGGTCTTGTTGCTTCTCTTTCTCTAGCAAGCCTTTTTTTTTCAAAGAAAGGAACCTTCTATTAATGCTTGGAAAAACCTCTGATACACCAGCCCCAAAGGTGTTATGGGAGAAGCAAAAAAAATATGGCCGATAGAAAAAAATAGCATGCTCCAAAGAACGCAACTCATTGCTTGGAACTATACAACCAAGAAACCCCTCGCAACGTGAGAATGTACAAAACACCTACAAACCAAGCCTTGCAGAAATGCACCCATATTGTGGTGGTTGTGCTCGAACCCAGGGTCCTAGCTCCCAAGTGGAGCATAGGGTGCAGATGATGTCCTTCTAGATGGTGACTAGAGTGGCTATGGGAGTAATTGGGTGCTCACCCATCACAAGGCTGTAGCGAGCCACCTATATGTTCCATGCAGTAATGCTAGCCACCACCTCCCACACGCTATTCTCTAGCAGAGAAGGAGGAATTGGACTAGCAGGGGGGTCACCTCATGAGCTCAATCCTCTGGATGCTCTATCCTTGGATCCTATATGTAGAAGAAACCTCATCTATCTAGAAAGTATGGCCTCCCTCTGTCAACCAGGCTGCCATCCAGGTGAGATCTCTCTGCAGGCACTATAATCGGGCCACAATCCGCCGAAGAGATCCCATCCAAATCCTCCGTGCTCTAGTGCAGCTCCATAAGCAATGAGGTATCCTCTCAAGGACACCGTTAGTGCAACAGTGACACCTGCCCATCCACTAGCATCTGTTCCAACCAAGGTCCTATGGGCAAACCACCGTGGGCGACCAACCAAAAGAAATAGGATATCTTCCTCGGTCGTAGGTTGGACCAAAGGTCTCTAGCAAGCTTCTTGTAAGTGTAGCTTCTACAGAGATCATTGCTTATGGATATGAGAGGAGGGCTTCATCGATTATAGAGACAAACCCACCTTCTCCACTCTTTAAGGATCTCAATAGAGTATTTTTGTGTTTACTCACACCGACTCTGCACTGAGACAAGGCGGGCCGAGGGCATACCTAGAGAGGGCCACTTATGTACCCTATGTGATCTATAGGAGATCGAGCTAGAGGAGGACTTTGCTTTCAGATGCCCTATGTACTATGAGATTCGAGGTTGACATCACTATCTTTTCTGGGATGGATTTGGACCTCTCTCCACGTTTCGGATACAGTGGATTGCATACATGAAGAGCTTCAAGGAATGGACACGTGGGAAGATGGGTTGTGGTGGATGCATTGGTACTAGTGGGAGGCGTGGCTATAGTGGTGCTTGTGGGCAGGGTGGGTGTAGTGGTGCTTGTGGCTGTGGCGGATGCAATGGTAATGGCACTTGGGGGCACGAGTGCATTGGTGGAATGGAGGATGAGGTCACTCCTTTGCCTTTGAAGCCTTGCCTCACATTCTTTGTATATGCGACTCTAGCTTCTACAGTGGGACCATCCCACTTTGTGTCACAAGAGTCAATGTCTCGATCTATTTGACCAATACATCCTCAACTCTCTAAGGTGAAGTGGTGTATGAATTGATCTACAGATTCTCTTGGAAAAACATCTGGAAAGTGTTCACATAGTGCACCCTCTGCCATGGTCCTAGCAAGATGTTGCACACTGCTTTCACCATTGTTGAAAGCAATCTCAATAATGTCATGATCGACATTCATTAAGAAGTGCACATTCTCATTTTTTAGCACTTTCTTTTGAGCTCTCGATTGAGCCTTTCTCTCCTCACCCACATGAGCCATCTAGTATGCAATAAGCTACACCACATAATTCAAAAAAGAATTCAATGCAAGGTATAATACAAAACAATGCAAGCAATGATAATTAACAATCGAAGAAATTTAAAAAATGATGCAGGTATAGCCTCTCAGCCCAAACTCAACTCATGTAACAATAAATCAAATCACAAAAAACCAAATTACGCGATCTTGGATTCATGAGTGTGTAACATTGACTAACCATTTTTTCACACATAACACTAGGCTTAGACTGCAACACACAACTATCAAGGGACAATTAAGTGCCAGACTAAGTGTTTATGAGCACATCGCATGCTATTAAACTTAGACTGCATCACACAACTCTCAAGAGAGAGATGAGTGCTCGTTTAAGCAATCCTACAAACAAACATTAATATCAAAACTGAGATTGCAACACACAACTCTCTCAAGAGAGATGAGCGCCAGCCTCATATAAAAAAATAAATTTTAATATCAAAATTGAAACTGCAACACACCACTCTCGCAAGAGAGATGAGTGTCAATCTCAATACAAAACAAACAAACATTAATATCAAAATTGAGACTGCAACACACAACTCTCTCAAGAGAGATGAGTGCCCAGCCTTAGGTTTAAATAATAATAATAATAATAAAATTGAAACTGCAACACACAACTCTTGCAAGAGAGATGAGTGCCAGTCTCAAACACAAAACAAAACAAACATTAATACCAAAATTGAGACTGCACACACAACTCTTGCAAGACAGATGAGTACTAGCCTCAGATTTAAACAAAAAAATTAATATTAAAATTGAAATTGCAATGTACAACTCTCGCAAGAGAGATGAGTGCCAGTCTCAAACACAACATAACAAACATTAATATCAAAACTAAGACTGTAACACAAAACTCTCACAAGAGAGATGAGTGCCAGTCTCAAACAAGAGAGAAGAGGTTACTTGTGGATAGGTGGGTGAGCTGGTAAGTAAGGTGTTTAAACAAATAAGTAGGCAGGTAGGCAGATGAAATGGCAAAGAGGTAGGCAGACATGGCAATATTCATCCAAATTCCAAAAAATAAAGGTGGGACCCATCTTATACTAGGTTTATCCCTACGAATACAAGTGCTTTATTTGTACCAATAAAAGTATTCATGAGAATACCATGTTATTTGTACAAATAAAGTATTCATATGAATAAATTGGGATAAATCGGTCAATACATTTTAAATCGCAAAAAATGCAAATTTGGGTATTTTTTTGAATTAAAAAAAAATCGGCCGAATTAATGCAACATAGATTGTGAGGTTGATCTATAAAAAATTGACTCCTCATAGTCATAGCTTTTGCAAGTAGGAAGAGCTCATTGGACAAGATGACTGCCAAATTTAGTGTCCCATGTGACACCTTAGTAAGAACAAACTCACATTTATTCTCATGATTATCCTTAGTTATGGTTAGTTTAAGAGGTTCTTGACATGTGGCATTCATCTAGGTGCTTGTGAGCTAGTCATTGTTACTGAGCTTGATGTGGTAGTTCTATATGGCTTAACTAAGCTTCCATTGATCAACTCAGGAATCACCTATCCTTGCAAATCAGCCAATTGAACTATGCAATTTTCATGAATGTCAACCAATCATTTAGAAGTTTCCTTGGAGCCCAAGCATCTAGAATGCCATACATTGGATCCATAGCGACCCAAGGGAATTGTAAATATTGGGAATAGAGTAGAAAAGATAGAAAGGGAGTGAGCAACTCTTGTAAATATGCACAATACCTCATGAATTTTGTTAGAAGTTGCCTTGGAGCCCAACTATTTACAATGCCATGCATTGGATCCACAGTGACCCAAGAGAATTGCAAATACTGGGAATAGAGTAGAAGAGAGAGAAAGGGAGTGAGTATAGGGCTGACCCTCCCTTCAAAAGGTGACATGTATGAAAGACTAAAAGTTTTACTTTGGTCTTTAGGCATTGGATACGAGTTTTGACAATTAGAAGCTCTGTCTTTCCAAGAGTTTTGTCTTGTGTTTCTCTCGCTTCTTGCCTTTTGGGAACCCTTCCACTTCTCTTGCCGCTTGCTTTCCATCCCCTCTCCCTTTGACTCTCCCCTCCCTTCTGTCCCTTCTTCTCATGAGGATTCACACTTGCAACAACTTTGGGAGCCATTGGAGGGACACCTATGGACCGTTCATGCTTGCATAGCTCCCACCAAGAGTATCTTGGAGTAGGAGGCTCCATCGACACACCTCCAAGATCCCCATGACACATGAGTCATCATTAGAGACTCTACATTTTTGGCACCGTTGTCAGGGAGTCAGAGGTATGCTTTTGCTTGCATGTATTTCTTCCGTTGTCTCCCATTACCCAAAACTTAGTAGCTGGGTGAAAAGTAGTTAGTTTTAGGTGTTTTGGAAAGGTATGAGCTGAGAAAATAGAAAAAGTGAGTGAGAAGAGAGATAGGTAGTCATTTCAAGTCATTTGTAGATTCTTTTTTTGAGGTTTCAAGGTAAACAAATCTAGGAAAAGGTAGAGGTGATCATTGCTAAACCTTATAGGCTATCCAATCCTAAGAGAAAAGCTAAAAAGTGATGATTGGGTGAGTGTTTCAAGATGTTGGAAATGACAAACAATCCTCTTTTTGAGAAAAACACTCTATTTTGTTTCAAACTTCCTTGTTTTTTGTTGTTTCTTGTTGCTTCATGTTTGTAAGTAGGTAGAATATCTATAGAATAGGTAGAGAAGTACCCCCCAAGCACTCCAAACACTACACAAAATCCATAGTACCCAATAAGTCTCCGAAAATTCCATCAGCAACACAGTTTAGAGAAGACATGCTAGGTTAATCTTAACCCAACACATGTTAAATCAATTTTGGCACGTTGGGTTAGCTTTGACCATATGACACATACTAACACTCTAACACCTGAAAAGGTCTTCTATCTAGCACATTAAATGCACAAAGTCTAATCCAAAATAGGAGTCAACACCTAACCCAACACATGTGGAGTTGTAGCGCACACTAAGTTAGTAACCTAGTGCATGCTACATTAAGGCTAACCCAGTGCATGCTAACTAAGCCGATTATCACTATAGGAGTTGGATTTTGAATTGAATTTTATTATTTTGATCATTAAGTGATCCATGACCCACTAATTTCTCACCAACCACCCCAGAACCACTTAATTAAAACTCAAATATTGACAAAATTGTAATTGATTAAACTAAGGGGAAAAAAACATAAAATTGAGCACCTTGGAAGGTCTGTGATACCCATATAATCCCCAATAATTTCTAAGCAGTGAAAACTATCACTTGGAACCTAAATATGCTCAAGAAAAGACACCACTTTGAATGAAGGGTAACCCAGTGCATGTTGCATTATAACCCATCGTATGCTGCGTTAGTAATAATCCAGCTCACACTGGGACAATAATCCAGGACATGGAGGATTAGCCAGTTGGCTCTGCTAGCAATGATAGTATTTGACTTAACTGCTGATAGGGCTTGCCTAGGTGTCCATCCACATTGATCCACCTACATGCACCTGAGGCCCAAAAGGATGCTTATATTTGAACCTAAATCGAAATATAGTGCTTCCAACAACATCATGTCTGGCCAAGTGCCCAGCTTACCATCAGTTCAAACCAAGAATTTAGCATTGATCTCACACTCTGTACACAAGCCATCCCAACTTGATATCTCTAGCTCATAGGATTCCATGACTTTTGAGTGAAAAATGGGTGAAAATCCAAATCTTCAAGCCTCCATGGCCCCAAGTTCTAGTTTGATTCGGCCCCATTCCCCCACCCCTTCTACCACATGCTCTTGGCTTTGACAAACTCTTTCCAACATGATGGGAAAGTATGGGCTATCAAAACCAGCTAAAATGGTAAATCCATTTGCCAGGCAAAATCGAGTGCCAAAGGAGCCATAGGGTCCACCCTAACCAACCATGATAGAGGCTATGCAGAGTGCCAGAGGAGCCATAGGGCCCAACCCAACCAACCATGATAGAGGCTATGCGAAGTGCACCACCTTTCACCATATAGGTGAGTACTACGGCATTACACATATGATTCTACGAGCAAGGTCCCTCTTTAGTGATACCTTCAAGCCAAGGAATGCTACGTGAGTATTGGTCACAAATCCTATGGCATAGATGAATGATTAGACTGAATCTAGGGAGGATACATTACCTAGAGCATCGTCTTCCTGACCCTTGTTATATCCAACTTGGGGAAATGGCTTAGAGAATACTCCCTATCTTGTGACTGCTTCTTATAGACCAGTGCCCAACCTAAGTGTGCCTATGCCTAGGCCACCACCAATGCAGCCAGTAAGACCCAGCCCCCCATGTATGCCAGCCTTAGGACCTAGTGGTCAATATCTACCAGTCCTACTTTTGTTCACCCCTTGACCTTTTATAGTCCTCCTCTAGGACAACCCACTTATGGGGAATTGTCTCCCCCACCATTGAATCCTTCCGTGCCACTTTTATAGTCCTCCTCCAGGACAACCCATTTATGGGGAATTGTCTCCCCCACCATTAAATCCTCCTGTGCCACAACTGTTGCTTATTGACAGAGCCATGACAATCCTATTGCAAGTGCTAGAAAGGGGGACCACACCACCAACCTTCACGGGAACAGAAAGGAGTAAGCCGGCCATAATCTCCAAACTCATCACAAAATTCTTAGGTGAAGGAGACCCAGTGTCCCATGTTGAGAGATTTGAGTAGATTTGCATAAATTTTGAAGACATCACAGACCCTGGATAAGGTTAATGCTTTTGGGTTGAGCCTAGATTGGCAAGGTAGGTCAATGGTATAAGGTTGTGAACATTAATAGTGGGGTTTTCCCCTAGTGGTCCCAAATGGAGCCCCATTAACCAATTATATGAGATCAAGCAGAAGGAGACCGATTCCCTTCGTGATTACATTGCCCAAATCAAGCAGTTAAAGTCACGGTGTGAATCGCATGAGAGCATGAGCGATGTCCAACTCCTGCCATCTCTTTGCAATGAATCCCATGTCATTTGATTTGTGCATCAATACTTAGGTGACAACAAGTAGAAAGCCCAAGGAGAGAAGTCACAAGCAGCTTCCTTGGAGGTGTCCTAGACCGTGAAGGCCACTAGTTTGGGTGAAGTCAAGGATATAATCCTACCCACTAAGGGCATGAATATGGAAGAGTTGGCTACCAACCTTATGAATCAGCTGAGCCAACAACTAAAGGGAGGCTTGACAAAAGAAGACCCAAGTAATCCTTGCCTATTCCCAAGGTGCGATAACATGTGGTGTGGAATCTACATGGGAAATCATCCCACCAACGAGTGCTCTCACCTCAGGGCAAGGCCAACACTCTATTGTGCTGATTATGCACGATGAGAAAATCATGGGACCTCACAATGACATTATCCTAAGGTCATTCCCCCACCGATGTACTAATAGAGATTGCCTCTGACATTGCCCGCACCGCCTAATCTATCCAACCAAGGAAAATTAGCTATTCAAGGAGCCACTTTTGCCAATCAAGGGCAATATAGGGCTTAAAACCTCCAGTTACCTCCACCCATACTGGTGAGAGTGCTCTCAACGGAAGCAAGAACGGAAGAAGGAGAGAGAGAGACAGAGAGCCACACAAGTTTTGGTGGGTGCAGAACCACCCTAATCTTCTTTTTCATTCATTTATATATGTGTTTGAGCATTGTACATAACCGGGGTAAAGGCACAATGACCTTTAACCCCCACAACCTCCCACTTAAAGGACAATGTGCCTTTAAGGGAGAACAACCAGTGAGCATACTATCCAATGCCCATCAATACACGACAATACTCAAACCGCTGACTAGGTAGACTCTTCGTCAGCATATCTGCAGGGTTATCATTTGTATGAACCTTGACAAGCTCTATGAGCTTGTCCTCAAGTACCTCCTTGATGAAATGGTACCTGACCTCAATGTGTTTGGTCTTTGCATGAAAGACCGGATTCCGTGCTAGCTGAATAGCACTCATGGAATCACTATGCAATGTCGGTACACCTGTATGAATCCCCAAATCTCCCACTAGCCGATCAAGCCATATAGCCTCCTTGCAACCCTCTGTGGCTGCAACATACTCAGCCTCTGTGGTAGACAAAGCAACGCACTTCTGTGTGCGAGACATCCACGACACTGCACCACCTGCAAAGGTGAACACATAACTAGAAGTGGATCTCCTACTATCCACATGCCCTGCATAGTCTGAATCTGTGTACCCAAGTACACGCATGTCTCCTTTACCAAAGCAGATGCACATCTCCTTGGTACCCTTCATGTACCTCATGATGCACTTAACTGCCTCCCAATGCCTCTTTCTTGGATTAGCCATATACCGGCTAACAACTCCCACTGCAAATGCAATGTCTGGTCTAGTAGCTATCATAGCATACATAAGACTCCCAACTGCTGATGCATAAGGAACCTTGGCCATCATGGCCCTCTCCTCTTCTGATTTGGGACTATCTGTATGACTCAGTTTCACATATGGAGGCAATGGAGTACTCACTGCCTTGCCCCCCTCCATATTGAAATGCTGCAATACTTTTGTAACATACTCTTTTTGTGAAAGCCAAAGGAGTTTCCTACTCCGATCACGTGTGATGCGCATACCAAGAATATGACCTGCAAGTCCCAAATCCTTCATATCAAAGGCCTCATGCAACTTGGCCTTTAATGCATTTAGCTCATAAGTATTCTTGCTAGCCAATAGCATATCATCCACATATAGTGCCAAGATTATCAGGCTATTATCCTTAGCCCTTTTAGTGTAGAGGCAGTGATCAATTTCACTCCTTCTAAAACCCTGGGACCGAATGAAAGCATCAAACTTCTGATACCATTCTCTAGGTGCTTGCTTAAGACCATAGAGACTCTTCTTCAGCTTGCAAACTAAATGCTCTTTGCCCTTTTCTTCAAAGCCTTCCCGCTGCACCATGTAAATTTCCTCATGCAAATCCCCATGCAAGAAAGCTGTCTTGACATCCATTTGCATAAGCTCCATATCCTCTGATGCCACTAGTCCAAGCATGCATCTAAGTGTGGTCATCTTCACAACTGGAGAGAATATCTCATCAAAGTCCACACCCTTCTCTTGCTTGAACCCTTTAGCAACCAAACAAGCCTTGTACCTAGGCACATCATCACCTGTGACCTTCATTTTGTAGACCCATTTACATGGCAAGGCTTTCTTTCCATGTGGCAAAGAAACCAAGTCCCAAGTCTTATTCTTCATAAGTGAACTCATCTCTGATTGCATAGCATACTCCCACTTGCGTTGATCCTCACGCATCATAGCCTCTCTGTAGCAAGAAGGCTCCCCGCAATCAGTAAGCATCACATAGTGTACCCCTGGAACAAACCTATCAGGCGGTCTAGACACTCTAGATGATCTTCTCAAGGGCATTTCAGCTTGCTGTCCCACCTGCATATCAGCCACATTTGGCTCATCATTTCCACCAATAGATGATCCATCATCTACCCTTGATTGTATACCTGTGGGAGTGCTTGGTGGTACCATTTCTTGCACATTTGGTGCATGGACAGCTTGCTGTCTATCAAGATATGTAGGTGGATTCACATCCTGGAAAGTGATTCTCCTCATTTCCACATCCCTCATGGGTGCCTTATGCATCTTCTTATCATTGAAGACCACATCATGGCTGCGTATGATCTTCTTTGCTTCTGGATCCCAGAGACGATAGCCCATCTCTCCACTTTCACCATAACCCAGAAAGATGCATTTCCTAGACTTAGGATCTAGCTTCTTTCGAAGCTCTTTTGGCACATGTGCATATGCCTCACACCCAAATATACGCAAATGAGAGTAAGAGGGCTTTTTGCCACTCCATGCCTCTTCAGGAATACCACCATCCAAACTCTTACTAGGTGATCTATTGATCACATGTACTGCAGTCTTCATTGCCTCAGCCCAAAAACCACCGGAAAGACTTGCATTGGAAAGCATGCATTGCAACCTTTCTTGAATGGTACGGTTCATCTTTTTTGCAACTGGATTTTGCTCTGGAGTATGAGGGGATGTGAACTCCCTCTTAATCCCACGTGTATCACAGAAATGCTGAAAGTCATGAGAGAGATACTCTCCACCATTGTCAGTCCGTAGGCATTTAAGCGTTCTACCTGATTGATTCTCAACCAAGGCCAGCCATTTCTGAAATACCTGGAACACATCACTCTTCCGAGCTATAGCATAAGCCCACACTTTCCTAGTTGCATCATCAATGAATATCACATAGTATTCAGCCCTGCCTAATGACCGTGTAGGCATGGGACCACATACGTCTGAATGCACCAAATCAAGCATTTCAAACTCTTTCTTTCCCCTTCTTTTATGGACTGATTTAGTCTGCTTCCCATAGAGACAATGCTCACAAAATTCAAAATCAGAGAAACTCAAATGCGGTACATAACCCAAATGGCATAAGAGTTTCATTCCATTCTGGCTCATGTGCCCCAACCTGCAATGCCACAAAGAAGTGCTTGGCTGCTCGGTTATTGCAACAACATGATCAAATACCCCTGATACATATAAGGGATACAAAGTTCCACACTTGGCACCCCTGGCCAAAAGCATAGAGCCCTTCTGAATTTTCCAACTCTGAAAGCCAAAAGTGGTGTGAAAACCAGCATCATCTAACTGACCCACTGAAATAAGACTCTTGGTCAGCTTAGGCACATGTCTCACATGTTTCAAAACAAATGCAGACCCATTTCCAAAAGAAAACTTTATGTCACCTGCTCCCACTATGTCACATGCATAGTCATTTCCAAGATGCACACAACCTGTCTTTCCACTATCATAAGTGGAGAACCATTCCCTATGGGGAGTAACATGGAATGAAGCACCAGAATCCAAAATCCAATCCTGGGAATATGCATCATCTGAAGTGGTAAGCAACTCTGCAGATAAACTAGACATGAAGAGAACGTCATTGTCACTATCATGTGTGACTACATTGATCTCCTCGATCTTCACTTTTCCTTTGTCCTCCCTTGGACTCTCTTCCTTTTGATTTGCACCCCAATTTGCATTCTTTTTCTTATCCTTTTGCTCTCTTTTCAACTTGTAGCAATCCTTTTTCATATGGCCCTTCTTGCCACAATGGTAACACTCAATGTTCCGTGCCCTGGATTTGCTACGAGACTTCCCTCTTTCTTGGGACTTCCCCCTGAACTGTGATCTGCCCCTTTGCACATTTAAGGCTGCATCCAGCT
The DNA here is from genome assembly GCF_047967505.1 of Dipteris shenzhenensis. Classification (NCBI taxonomy): domain Eukaryota; kingdom Viridiplantae; phylum Streptophyta; class Polypodiopsida; order Gleicheniales; family Dipteridaceae; genus Dipteris; species Dipteris shenzhenensis. The sequence continues at coordinate 17,739,210 of NC_141628.1, forward strand.
TGTTGCCATCCATAGACTTCCGTCTAATCTCCTCGGCCAACAAGCTACCCACAACATCATCAAATTTCAATACTCCACCAGGTGCAGAGTTACTGACAGCTGTACGGAAGGTATCCCATGAGGATGGCAATGAACATAAGAGAAATATTGCCTTAGTCTCCGCATCAAAATTCATTTTCTGAGCCTGAAGCTGGCTGAAAATAATATTGAATTCATTCAAATGAGAAGCAATGGAGACCCCTTCCTTCATTTGCAGCTCAAACAACCTCTTCATGACGTAAACTTTATTAGAGGTAGTTTCCTTCTCATAAGTGGCACACAGTTTCTTCCACAAATCTTCCATAGTCTGCTCATTTACTACTGTGAAATAAACTGACTCTGCAAGATGAAGTCTAATAGTAGACTTTGCTAATGCATCCAACTCATTCGAATCATCCTCAGACATATTTGCAGGCTTAGCTTCAATCCCTGCCAAGGGTTTAATCTGCTTCTTTTGAATAAGCACATCCCTTATTTGTTCTTTCCACAAAGAAAAGTTTGTCCCATCAAACTTTTTAATGCTAAAAAACTCCTTTTCAGACATGGAAGAGGATGCCATGATGCAAATAAAACAAAATCCCAAATGCTAGTGCCTGCAAGAGAGAATCACACCAAATACCAGGTGCACCCAAATGTGTATGCCACAATAGAGTGAAATATCACCAAAACTCAAAGCTCAAAGCATCAAAAGATGCATCTGACTCATGTGCATATACTATGCATCCATATGAGCAAATCTAGCCCAAAAGAAAATGCCAATAAGTGCCAAATGACTCAAGCATAAACACCGTCCACTGGCATATGCATCAATAATATCTCATCCAAGAGAGCATAGCACTATCAGTGCATCACCTGCAATGTGTCAAAGCTGTCCCTCAGCTTAAAATAGCATCCATGTGCAAAGCGTCCATAAAAATAGCATCCCACAAGGCAATTTGGGCCTATCAGCACATCCAATAAGGACCACAATGCATCCAAATGGCCTATAAATCATCCACTGCAACCCAATGCACACCACGAATGAGTGCACACTGCTCAAACTGCAACCAGAGTGATCTGCATAAGGTATGCTCAAGAAATCATAGTCCCATGGTAATGAGCGCTACTGAAAATAGAACCTGAGATGCCTCTAAACATGGGCGCCATTGCATAATCAGACTCAGCAAGAAAATCTGCAAATATCTCTCTTCTGCCAGAACTCCAAAATCCCAACCGATGAGTGAGAAATGGGAGTCAACACTTATCCACTGCCATGTGGCATAAATCTAAGGTTTCAAAACCTTAGAATGAAAAATGCATAACAGAGAGACGAAATCGAATACACAGAGATCTATAACTCTGAAAATCCTCCACCGAATCGTGCAAGAACTTACAGGTAGGGGTTTTTGGGCATCTGGAACGCAATGGGATAGACGGTTTTGGAAACCGTGGTCTCAATCACTGGGTCGAACACACGGACTGAAAAACGTTTTTGGAAACAGAGCTGTTTGTAAACTCAACCGGAGTGCAAATGGTGAGTAACATAGAAGTTTTAGGACCTCCTCAGTCCACCGGAACTGACAAATCTGCAAATGGTTGCTCCAAACTTGAGTTCCAACACCCGGGCAAAAAACGCAGGAACTGCTGACACAGTGAGTCAGAAATCCAATGAAATGATCCCAGATTCAAGAATGAAGGTGTTTCCAAGCTCCTGAAGTGAAGTGGACACCAAAGGCAAGCAATAGTTGCCTCTACAAGTCAATATAGAGTCTTTGTCATCGAACGGAACAGGGAAAAGCTCAAAAAACGACTTTTTCTTTCAAACCACTTAACAGGCTCTCAAAACCACTTCGCAAAGCCAAAGTAACTTTTCCAAAGGTTCCTCAAAGGTCTCTGCACACTCGGATGCAAGTAAAGTCACCCACAAAGCTTCCCACAGAGCTTCTCCTTCCTCCCACAGAGCTGCTGAGCTTCAAGCATTCACGCACACTCAGCTAGATCACCCGGGCTCTGATACCAGTTGAGAGTGCTCTCAACGGAAGCAAGAACGGAAGAAGGAGAGAGAGAGACAGAGAGCCACACAAGTTTTGGTGGGTGCAGAACCACCCTAATCTTCTTTTTCATTCATTTATATATGTGTTTGAGTATTGTACATAACCGGGGTAAAGGCACAATGACCTTTAACCCCCAGAACTGGGACCTCAACCACCTCTACCACGGAACCAATTGCTCATGGAGGAACTACCTAGTGGTTTGGAAGAACTAGATCACACCCTCACCTCAATCTTAATACAAGAGTTCAACAAAATAGTCGAGCTCTATAAGTCACAATGTTATGCCAGAAGATCAATACATCCTAGTCTATGGAGAATCTTCTATCTCCTAGAAGGCTACGGATATGAATACCTTGACCTGGAAACCTCGCATACAATGTTAGACATGTCAAGGTCCCCATAGGGCTAGTGAGTATCCGTACAAGATGACAGTTATCCAACAAGTGTCATGGTACAATTGCCAAGGACCTCACTTTCTAAAGGATTATCCCTACAAGGATGACCAAACCATACCAGTGGCAACCAAAAACCAATGCAGGTGCACCGTTGTTCTCTGGCTTTTGTGTGGATCATCTATACAAGGATTATCCTATGCAAAGGACCCCTGGAATAGCCACAGACCTTAAGGCCAGCATTAACTTGCTAAGTATAGAAAAATTCCAAGTGTCTTTGGTATCCTTAAATGTGATAACTAGGGCCTAGGGTAGAGCCTTTGGCAAAGAACTCCACAAGCAGGCTAGAAGAGATAAAGCTAGTACATCCCAACCTAAATAGGGAAATAGCAAGGGGGTAGTTAAAGTGGGAAATGGTTCTAATAAGGTGATTATTCAAAATGGGTTAGATGAGGACATATCTACCATGTCTATCTCATCCTCTTCTAGTCATACTCCCTCAGTCAACTCAATCGACCACCTAAAGGAAGGGATAGTACTTGGGGACTATTGACCTATAAGAAACCTATCACGATTTCTAAAGGATCGATGCACTTAAGAGAGAAAGAGATCACATCTGATGAATTTTCATTTACACAAATGTTCATTCCTTGTATTTCAATCCATAGAGATAAGAATCTCTTAGGCCCTTTTGATAGAGGCTAAGAGTTTCACCCTTGAGGGTTAGAAGCCACACTTATGTACATCCTCCTTCACATCCAACACCACAAACTACATTAGGCATGCTCCATGTGGCACTCACCCTCTTCACATGAGAACCATGTGCGCACTCACCCTTAACCTCTAGGGAGTGTTTTACAAGCCATGATTCTTTTAACACCCTCCCTCAAAGTAACACTTGGAGAGAGTTTCATTGGCTACATGGATACATGGTTTCCTAGATTACAAGGTTTATGCATTTGCATCTCAAGCATGTACAATGTGAGATTTTTACAAGTACGATTGAATGGTGTACTTGATGGTGTGGTATTCATTCTTTTACATCGCTTGTTTTATTACACACGACATGTTTTTTTGTGACTCTTTATGTGATATAGAAAGGAGGGTCTTACCTCTCGCCTCATTTGATGAGCAAGGGTAGTGTCTACTCCAAAGTTACAATCAGCCCTTTTGTGAATGTCTATTTTATAAAATCCAAGGGGATATGAGAATACAAGCATAGTAAGAGTTAATATGTGATCATAATTCCCTCTCTTTACTCCAAAATGAGGATTTTCCCATGGCAACAATAATCTCTTCATGAGGAAGACATTTAGAATAAATGCAAAAAAACCTTTCCTAATGGAGAACACTAAAAATGCTTTTTAAAAATAAAATAAAGGCCCCTTGAGAAATTATCACTCAAGACATAAAGGAGAAACACTTGCCAAAAATTGCATACAACCAACTTGGAAGGATGAGAGAGAGGTGCTTTTGAAGGGCAAAAAATGAAGAAGATGTGGCGAATGATGTGATCATGGATGGTGGCTAGATTCGCACGTGAAGGGAGAGGTGATCACCTCAATTCCAAACCATTTTGGCTTCACTAGTTTTTGGTCGCCACCCATTTTGGCTTCACTAGTTTTGATGAAGCAATCAAGCTTCTAGTTATCTTGGTCGGTCAAGTTCAACATGAAACCCTTCACATGCTACAATACTTTGCTCCACAAGACGATGCATTCACATTCGCCGCCTTGGCATTAGAGCAGAACTCTATTTCTTCTCTTTGTTGTATTCTTTTTTTTAATATATAAGTCATTTTCTATGGCAAAACAAGGTGGGGATCCCACTAAGGCCCTACCTTTTGGAGTGTCAATGTAAGTCTTTGCGTAAAGTAGCTCGACAAATATTTTCAATAACTTGTAAAAGGGAAAGATAGGTGTAAAAGAGAAAAAGCAAGTGAAGGTGAAGGAATATGGGGAAACATAGATGAGTGAAAAAGAGGAGAGAAAAGAGATGAAAGACGTGCGTGCGTGCGTGCGTGTGTGTGTGTGTGTTGGATCGACCATTAAATAAAAGTGGGGACATGCCTATTTTGGAAAGAGTAATATAAAGGTGGTGTCATACAAGAGACAAAGAGAGCCTCCATCTTTAGAGAGAAATACCAAGCCTCCATCTTTAGGTATGTGTGTGTGTGTGGTGGATTGACCATTGAACAAAAGTGGGGACATGCCTATTTTGGAAAGAGTAATATAAAGGTGGTGTCATACAAGAGACAAAGAGAGCCTCCATCTTTAGAGAGAAATACCATAAATGACAAGAACATTTAGGACCTCCACAAGCAAACAAAAACCTTAAACCTTAAACACATCCACACTTAAACCTCATACAAACCACAATTTGCATGGTCAAATTGTCAAAATGAACTAACTTCAAAACTATGGACCTAATTAGCAACTCACAAATCAAGACATCCCTTCGCACCCTTGGAGGCAAATAACAAAGTCATTCTTTGAGTTGACTTAGATTTTAGTGGCATTTATTTAGTGGGGACTCAACCCTAGATAGGGCGAATGGCCTCAAAGAAGAAGGCTGTTGTAGGGGATGAAGTGGTGGAGGTTGAAGAAAATGGTGGAAAAGCAGTAAAGAGACCGAGAGTCTCGAAGAAAAAGGTGTCAAAAGTGGATTTGGATGATGATGGCACAGACAAGGACGGTAAAGGCTTAGGTTTTTGGAAGGACTATTGGATAGACCAGCTGACACATATAAGGGGTGGTATGCATGAGGGATTCAACAATCCTCAGAAACAAGGCATTGACCTCTAAAGCAAGGTCGCAACACAGTTGGCTTCCACCTACCATGACTTCGATAAGGACAATGAGAGTTGTCAAAATAAATGGGCACGGGTCTATGAACAATACAAGCAAGACAAGGCACACAATTCTATTTCAAGAAATGACAGAAAACATACTTGTAAGTGGTATGACGTGATTGACGAGTACATGCATGATAGGGCTCATGTTGTGTGTGTAGTCATGCTTCATCTGTCGTGGGAAGTTTGGCTCTTGATGGCGAGATGCAACCCAATGGAGATGTTGAAAAGACCTGGCGACATCCGCTACTTGTCCATCCTCCACCACACAAGGGGGGATGACACGTGCAGACCGAAATAACCGAAGCTTGGATGAGTGCTTGGGACAAATAGCAGACACTGACTTTGCTCTTTTAAATCACTTGAACGACGACTCCACCCGACAAGAAGGCTTGGAGGCTAGGAGACTTGACATTTTTGAGGCCATGCACTCTAGCATGGCTGCATTTCTGGACATTGCAAAACGTAGATAGGAGATTTCTTGTCATAAAATGCTACATCCTTTGATGTCTTTGATGGCTCATTGATGTTGTAACCTCGTGTCTTACAAGCAAGGATATTGTCTGGCTCCTTTATGTCAAAATACCATGTTTGTTTCTTCAATTCAATGTTCATAAAATGCTCAATCCTTTCTTACAAGCAAAGTGATATTTGTTGGTTCTTTTATAGGGTAAGAGTTAATAATATGCTGATAGTTAATAGGTTGAAAGATGAATGGGTTGAAAGTTGAATCGGATGAAAGTTAATACCATGAAAGGTAATAGCATGAAAGTTAATGGGTTGAAAGTTTACAGACTCAAAGTTTTATGGGCTGAAATTTCATAGGGTGCAAGTTAATAGCATGAAAGTTGAATGGGCTGAAAGTTTACAGGCTGAAAGTTTTATGGGCTGGAAGTTTACAAGCTGCAAGTTAATAGCATGAAAGTTAATGGGCTGAAAGTTTACAGGCTGAAAGGTAAATGGTTGAAAATTTATATGCTAAAAGTTAAATGTGCTGAAAGTTTAATGGGCTGAAATTTTATAGGCTAAAAGTTAATGGCATGAAAATTTATAGGCCGAAAGTTAATAGGCTAAAAGTTGAATGGGCTGAAAGTTTACAGACTGAAAGTTTAATGGGCTAAAAGTTTTAATGGGTTGAAGAAGCTATAGAACATGGACAGAGAGGTGGGGAGGTAGTAGCGGCTACTAAATCAGGGTTGGGTGATGCTCGCCCTGCAACAATTTAGCAAAGACAATGTACAGAGAGCATTCAAAAAGGATCATACGACAAGTGTTTGGCGAGGAAGACAAGGATGACAGCTCCTCTTCATCGAGCATGGTGTAGACAGTTGTAGGATAGATTGTTGTAGTAGTTGCATTGTATTCCATTATTGTTTTCTATGATGTAGCAATGTAAGATGGAACAGTTTCTATTAATGCAATGAATCGAGTAAGATTTAATTGCAAAAATTTATTTTTTCCGACAAGAGAGAGAGATAAGTATTGACTATTATGAGTCAAGAGACTACGGGCATGGAATGGATGAAACTCTCAATATGGTAATGCTAAACAACTCCAATATTATCTTTTGTAAGTCCTAGTAATGCAGCCAATTCCAACTGCATCAGCTTATAATGTCTCTCCCTAGATTTGCCATGGCCTCCGGCCTCCAAGGGCCCGTTTTCGTGCCATGCAGGTGCGCGCACCCAGCAGTTTGAAAATGACTACTAGGTGTTTGGCCACCGATGGCCAAAACAGACCACCAGAGCCTCTATGGACTCTATTGGCCACCGGTGGCAGAATCTGCTGCCACTGGCACCCCATGGCGGGGAAACAGGCTACAAGTCTGCTCCTTTGTTTGGCATACCATGATGGAACTGACCATGACTAATTTTGACATCCAGGTCTCCTCTTCCTTTGTTTGGCATACCATGACTAAACTCATCCATGGAAATAAAACTACAGCTTGATGAAAATGGGAGGGAGGTTATAGATGACAGTTCTATTGCGAAGCTGTACATCTCTCATCTTTCTGCTATTGTTGGAAAGGAGCCTCCTGCTATAGCCGGCTATGATCAAAGGGTTCATGATTTCCTCGAGCCCATCCATGCCTTCACTCATATCTCAGCATGAAGTACTTTTCCTTCAACGCCCTTTCACGCTAAACGAGCTAAAATATGTGGTGTTTTCCATGGCCAGAGAGAAAACATCAGGCCCAGATGGTATGCTGATTGAGTTTTACCAGCACTTTTGGCCTGTTTGTGGTAGTGATCTCACTGAGTTCCTCAATTCGTGTTGTGTCCGAGGTCAACTTCCTCACTCTAATAAATAAGGGTGTCATAAGACTGATCCCTGAGTCACATAATCACTTGCTTCCCAAGGAATGACGTCCTCCCACCAGGTAAACTGGTGCATACAAGATTCTCGCCAAGGCAATGGCCAATCATATTAAGTTCCTTCTGCCACGACTTCTACACCATCGCTAGTATGGATTTATTTTTGGGAGAAGCATCCATGATGCAACCCTTAACCTCCTCTTGGCCATCAATTTTGCTCTGTTGCAGAACTAGGGTGCAGTAGGCCGCCTAAGGGGAATGAATGCAGAGAGTAATCTATAATATGTTGATTATAAATTAACAATGAAGAAAGGATGACAGGCCGGTGTTTGAAAAATACCTGACTATAAACGAAGTTGACGACCAAATGGTGTATGTGTTTAAGCTTTCCCTTCTTGCGAACACCTCGGCACACAAATAGAAAAAGAAGAATATAGAATATGCAAAAGCAAAAGAAAACACAGAACTTGAAATGGAAAACATATATATATAGATAGATATGTATATATTTTATATAACCACACATAGTGTGGGCGGGGAGGCGGCACGCTTCCTTTCCCAAATAGTTATAATCAAGAGGGAATGGGCCCTTCCCTGTGCGTTGAGGTTGTAATTGTCGAGAATATTAGCGCCGAGATTGAGTATCACGAATATGTAAGAGAATTATATATTACCTAAATCTTAATGAGTGTATCTGTATTCCAACTCGAGCATCGACAAAATTCTTACCATGATTTCTTCCGTCATTTGCCGTGGAAATCCTATCTCTACCTCCGAAGCGGTTCCTCGATGTGAGCGATGTTGGAGAGAGAGGGCGGCAGAGCCAACATCAGCTAGATGATGCAAAGAGTTGAAATTTGTGAAATATATAGATTTAGAGGCCTTCCAAAGCGCTCATGCCTTCCATCAATAGCTTTTCATCCAAAAGCCTGCTTTTCATCAAGTGTTGTAGGCCTTCATATCAAAATTAAATCCAAGGCTTATATTAGAACAAGTGGCTCAAGGAGAGGCCAAGAAACTCAAAATTCCCCATAGGCTGCCAACCGTAAAAAGTGATTCATGCGTTTGAATTTGGACTTGGAAAAAGCATACGATCGGGTGCGTTGGGACTTCATTCTGCTAAACTTGGCTTTGGCGAGGGCTTTTGCAGCATGACTCGAACTCTGTTTACTAATGCATCTGCCACCCTTATCACTATGGTCACTTTCCACTTCGACGATCTATGCGCCATGTGGCCCCTGTACTTTCTGCAATCATAACTGATCCTCTCCTCCGCCAAATTGATTTGCAGATAGCAAGAGGTGCTATCCGTGGCCTCCCCTTACCAGATGGTTCTATGCTTACTTCTCAAATTTTTGCTGATGATAACACCAACTTTTTGGAGGTAGATGAAGATAATTTGCAGCAGATTCTGCTCAGGTTTGCAGTTGTCTCAAATTCAAGGATCAATACCTCCAAGAATTTTGTGATGATGCTCAATCTGGATGCTCCGCCATTGTGGCTGGTTAACAAGGAATTCACCTTCTTGAGTCCTGGAGTGGTCTTCCGCTATCTGGGATGCCCGGTTGGAATTTCTGTCACAATGCAACAGAGGATGCAGCGGTGCCTTGACAAGTATGCAACAAAGTATCATAAGTGGAGGGAGAAGCGTTTATCATTACTGGGCAGGATCACAGTACCAAAGCATATATTGACCCCTCTGTTATTCCCTTTTCCCAGACTGCGTTTGCGCCATTCGAGAAGCTGTCTAAAGACTTCCTCTGGCAGGACCGATGGCATTCCATCCCCTAGGCATTGGTTTTCACCCCTCGGCTACAGGGGGCCTCGGGATTGAATCCTTTAAGAATATGTGTGATTGGCTTTGCTCCAAATGATCGTTAAACTTTCTTCGGCTCAGCCGTTATTGGGCGATATACGCTGCAACAGCAAGGTGTTCTGGGTTTTCGCTCGGGGAGCTGTACTTGGCAAGGGGTTTTGCTTTCTGAGTTCTGGGTTAAATTGCCTCAATCTGTTGCGGACGATTCATTAGGCTTTAATATTGGGTCAATCGCTTCCCTTTCATCAACAACTTTGCGCCTGCTCAAATCCACCCGAGGATCGCCAAGCGCCTCAATGCCAGAGGAATTTGGTGTTGGGCGGACTTATGGGATAATTGCTCTCATTTCTGGCGAGATGCACAAGACTTGACTGTGCGCTATCATGAGTTGGCCCCTAGGGAGGCTGGATTTGTCTGCGCTACGATCGCTCGCCTGAGAGCCTCGTGGCCTAAGTCTTCGACTCTTTGTGCTCGTCAAGATTCGTCTCCACAATTACCCCATTCAGTTTGCTTCGAATGTTCCTCTCCTGGGCTCTCCTGGGCTCAAGAGGCTTGGAGCACTCGTACACTTGGGCCTTCAGACTTCACACTTGGGACTCCTTGTACACTTGGACCTTCAGACTTCGTTCCATCTGGCCATCTTCTCCATCCATCTGGCGATCTTCTCCATCGCAGCGACTCAACTTCATTATGTGGCGTCTTGTTAGTGGCTAAGTTCTCTACGCAAGATAAATTTCTCCCCTCTTTGCCCTTTATGCAATGTCGCCCTCGAGAGCCACTTTCACCTTTTTTGGCCCTGTATGGCTGGCTTACTAGAGCACACATCTTCGTGCACATCACTTGGAAGATGGCTCTCCTAGGTGATAGAGGGCGATTGAACGACGCTCAGATGTTTCTATGGATTATCATCAGAGGGATAGTCATCCGTGATCTATGGAGTGCTAGGAATGCCATAGTTTTTCACTTCTGTCGACCACCTTAGGACTTTTTTCAGGTAGTTCAGATCAATATTCGTGATTCATTGCAATTTTTTAGTCAAAAGATTGGGGTTTTATCACCCGTGGTGCAAGATCTCAAAGATTCTATGTAATCCCAGCTTTTAAAGCTGCCTCTATATTATTGGGCCCTGCAAGGGTCCTAAGGAATGTCTTGGTTTTTAGGTCCATAGTTTGAAGCTAGTTCATTTGGTCGATTGTGGTTAGTATGAGCTTTACGTATGAGTTAGTAGTAGTTTAAGAGCTTCTAATGTGTTTAGGGTTTAAGATTTTTGTTTACTTGTGGAGGTCCTAAATGTTCTTTTTTATTGTGGAGATCCTAAATGGTTTTGTCTTTTGTTAAATATTTCTCTCTAAAGATAGAGGCTCTCTTTGTCTCTTGTATGACACCACCTTTATATTATTCTTGCCAAAATAGGTACGTCTCCACTTTTATTCAATGGTCCATCCACCCACACACCTCTTTCACCTCTTTTCTCTCCTCTCTTTCACTCATCGACCTTTCCCCATATTCATTCACCTTCACTTGCTTTTTCTCTTTTCCTTTCCTTCCAATTTACACCCATAGTTTCCCTTTTACAAGTTATTGGAAATATTTATGGAGCTACTTTACACTTAGACTTATAATGTCACTCCAAAAAGGAAGGGCCTTAGTGGGATCCCCACCTTGTTTCTAATATAGTTTCATCATCTTTTCCTTTTTTTTAAAAAACTACAGGTTTGATAACGTACATATGAAAATCTCCTAGCTCATCTTTTTCTGCATAAAATTTGCCAGCATGTTTGGCTATTACTGCAAGGGTATCAAGCTCCCCACACAATGTGAGGACTAGTTCTATCTTCAAGTAGATGCACGGGTAATTGGCTTTGATCGTCACATTGTCCTTTGATTCGAAAAGGCGCTTACATGGGTGCTTGGAAGACAAATCATCTTTTGTAGGAAGGGGCCGTGTAGGGGTTATAATCCTCGGAGGGAATTGAAGCGGTGGAAGAAAAGGCCATGAGTGGCAGAAAGCAATCTATCCGGCTGGGGTAGTAGGACATGCCGAGAGAAAAGAAGAGTGTGTTGGTGCTGCAGTAGGAAAGAGTTGCGATTTGGAAGTGAGGAGATTGGGGAGCGAGGTAATGGAGTAACCATTTGTAAGAAGGCAGGCTGAAGGGCTTAGACGTTGTGCTGTCGAGCTACATCTGTCTTCTTTCTCATCTCTCCTTTCGCTTTGCTTACAGAGGCTGCTCCTTGCTACTCGACCACATCCTCCTTCAAGATTCCTTACTTTCTTGCTACCTTCTTGCTCTTCTTCAAGCCTCTTTTGGAGGTTTTTTTTCCCTTCAAATAGCTTGAAAATGGCAAAGAGGAACATTCACCCCATCGGCACACTCAAGACACAAGAATCTAAAGACAACCTCACACAAGAGAACCTTCCAACACTCATCAATCCTTACAAGCACTAATGAAGGGATTGGTAGCAGCCCTCTTTGGTATTATCACTCTATTGCTAGTACATGAGCTTTTTTAATGGGAGGTTGACCTTCTTAGCAATTGAAGCTGTATAGAGGGAACGGGAAACACAGCCTATACCTTGTTGCAGAATAGGCTAATCAAGAAGTTCTTGTGGATCTGAGAGTAGAGTATGCAAGAGTCATTTTGGACTCAAATGAGAGAGAAAGGGTAAATAAATACTTCTTCTCTACATTTTGCCCAAGGCAGGGTAGAGAAAGTGTTTCTCAGCTACTTAACTCTAATGGGTTTTACAACCATTAGGAAAAAGGGAGCTCATTTTTGGGCCCTCTAAGATTTTCGCTATTTTCTTCTTTATTTCTCCCAAAAATATGAAAAAAGCAATAAAATAGACTATCTCGCATTAGATGTGTCATTTTAGACTGCAAACATGTTAGTCCAAGAAAGAATAAATCTATTATTCTACATTCCTCACATGATTTGGCATTAAATATTTAATGAGATTCTCTCTTCACATAGATCCCGCATAGATTCTAGATCTCTTGAAATGACATGTGCTTCTCTACTATGATGAACTCATAACTAAATCATCTTGAGTGTTTTTTTGAATATTTGAATCAATCCCACTTGCGTTTAACGACTCACTCTATAAGCACATGAGATGAAGAGGCAAAGAACCAAAAAAGCTCAAAAAAATGGACGCATCCAATCTGACTATTGAAGAAGAACCTGAGAAGAATCATCTTCACATTGACTTAGAAGAACAATATGCACCAGTGCAAAAATGATGAAAAGGTCCACTTGTAAGTGCTGACTAGAAGGAGAACATGAGAAGAGGAGGCTCGCAACACATTGACTTATGGTGCGACAGAAGCATTTACCCGACATGTCCTTCAAAAAACTCTACACCTCCATTTTCTAATCCCACATCGCTTTTACGATTTGTGGGGGACGGAGCTAATGGATTGTATGGATACATTGGGGCTCACCAATCCAATATGGAAATGTACAAGATGCTATGTATGCAAGAGAGTACGGAAAAGATACAACAAATGGAGATTGTGTCAACTTTGATAGAGCAACTGCAAAGAGAAATCAAAGAGCACTCAAATACGAAGAAGGAAATACGACAAGTAAGAAGGAAGAGAACAATTCTTAGAGAAAGACTACGAAACAAAACGATTTGAAACATTGTCGAGTTGAAGGCTGGTAGTGGAGGATGCAAGCGTCGAATTCAATTATTAAGGTAAGCAAACAGTTAATTTAATTTATCAATCCAATTCTTCAAATAGGATGTTCTTTATTAAATGATTCTTATTACAAGTGAAATTGGTATTGCATGTTTATTTTAGGAAAATATTAGAGCCTGCAAAGGAAAACATAGACCCAAAGGTTATTCCTGTAAAATAGATAAAGGATTGCTATCCAGTCACGTAGCAAAGGGATTGATTGAAGAGAAAAAGTTCAAAACAATACGACGGAATGTTGTGGAGGAATTCATATCCAATAATAAGGTTGATGTGGATACAATTCAAGAAGCTCTTGATGTCAGTGGAGTCAGCAGAAAAGGATATGCTTCAATTTACAATGCTCTCTCCTCTAACTTAAGAGATCAAAGAATCAAACGAGTGCTTCTACCCGGCCCAGCAGCTGTATGGAGAAAAAGAGGATTATTGATACAGAAATAGATCAGTATATTGGACAATATAACCATATTGAAGGGGTCTATGACCATAGTAAGGGAAGCACAGTGTATGATCCTTTTAATAATATTTTTGTGGATCCTTTTAATAATATTTTTGTGGACCTTAAACAAATGCAGAGAAGAATGGTAGAGTTTTATAGTCTTTCATTCGAAGAATGCAAAGGTGTTTTGAAATTCGTTATATCAAATTGGATGAGTGTGATATTGTTAAGGAAAAAAAGATCGAGAGAGTCACTGTTACCTTAATGAATCGAGCACTTTTTGATACATCAGTTATTACTAAACAAGACACAAGCTATTTCAGTGTGCAATCAGAAAAATATACATGGTGGTTAGGCTACTTTGAGGTATGCAAACATTCCAGATTGTATAAGGCAATGCTCTTTTTTTCAATCTTAAAATAATCTTATAGTGTGAATTTTATTTTTCATAGGTCAAGACAGAGGACCATGAAACTCTTTCTTGGGTATTTCACCATACTAACATACCAACAATAATCAAGAGTCAAATTCAAGGTGAACATCTCCATGTTGCAGGAAAAGGTGACTTTCAAGTAGAGTGGCATATGGCAGGTGATTTGACAATGCTTAAGTGTATGTATGATGTAAGTAAAGGAGGAAATTCAAAGTCTCCTTGTCTGTATTGCAAAGAGCCAGCACATGTGATGGATCATAAATGGTGGAAGAGAGCACCAAATAGAGACAAAGTAGATCCAGAATTAAGGCTATTCTTGACATTCCATTAAGTAATGTCCATATATGCACAATGCATGCACTGTGTCGGATTGTGGAGAAGTTGGTCTTTCTTAATATTGGATTTGCTTGGAAGCTTCATCCTGAAAGAAGTATAAAACATGCTCTCCAAGCATTGGAGAAAGTGTTGTCTAATATGGGTCTCCATGGAGGCGATGTTCATATAACAAAGGATTTGAAAAAATCTACAAATGGCAAAGAGGCAAGCCATCTATTGGTGGTGTCAAGGCAAGGAAATTTTTATCCTAGACAACAAACAAAAAGAAGGAAGTGAAGAAATGCACAACACTTTCAAGGATAAACTATGGATTATGGAAGCAAGTCCATAATGATGTTAAAGATCATGAGGCTGATGGAAAAGCACGGACTATCAAAGCAGAGGTGTGGAAGTCATTGGACAAACTCTTTATTTTTTGTGACAAAAAGACATGGACAAAGAATGATTACCAAGTTTTTGAGGAAGAGGTAAAAACATTTGGAAAGTCTATGAAAGAGGCTTGGACATCGTGCAACATAACTCATTATATGGTAACTATCAAAGTTTTCTTTCTTTCATTGTGCTTTTTTCATTTGTTTCTTTCACTGATACTTGCTCTTATGGCAGCATATTATCTATAATCATCTTCCATATTTTATTTAAAAGTATGGTTGCCCAGTAATTTGGTCCACAAATGGGATGGAGGAATCACATTACACTACCCGTAACGCCTTCTTTCGACACAAACAACATTTTGGAGGAAAAGAGAAGGCAAACAGCCTAAAAGAAGTATTTCAATGGTTTTATCAAGGTATACTACAAAGACTGAGCTGGAAGAGAAAAGTGAACACCTCACAAATTAAGTTAGCCTTTGCCTTGGCCCAAAAGCAAAGAAAGCGTCAGATTTTGGACAACTCAAATGCCGCAGAGAGACATGCTGAGTGGAGACATTCAAAGATCTTTGTAAACCATAAGTGGATAGATAGACTCTGAATTTCAAACAAACTTGTAACACAAAACCATTACAATGTATATATTGCTTGTGCAATGTACAATAGCTTTCCGAACTTGTGAACTATTCTTCTACTGTATCAATGTCACACTTGTCTTCTGCTTTTTTTGCATCGTCTTGCTTAATTGGTTCGGCTCCTTCCATTTGAAACCCTTCACTTACTAATGGATTATCATGCTTGATTGGTTCGGCTCCTCCAATTTGATGTCCTTCATTTGCTAATGATGGTTCTCTATATCTAAGAAGATGGTGCTTTCCATGAACATCTAGGCCCAAAGTACTCTCAATTCCATGGTAACGAGCATATGCTATGTACATAAGATAGGATCCAACCCTACTGCAATCCCTGCCTGGATAGTAGCCAAAAATGTGATAAGCAAAAAAAATTTCAATCAAAATGACCTTCTCTATTTGTTGGAACATTTCATGCCCACCCAAAAACCTGGACAAAGCTTTGAAAAACCAAAACTTCGATCTCCCCATCATTGATTCCACCATGTATAAATATTATGAACCCCCAAAATATTTAGTGTACCACGTGCATGCAAAAGGAGGGGTATTTGAATCCCACTTTTGGGAAAAATTGCTCAATTGTCGATGAAGAACCAAAATCTTTGCAGTAGAGAGCTGGCTGATATAGTGGGAGCGGCTGGTAAGTTGCCCTAATCTCCCAATTCCCCTTTCATGCCTTCGAAGTTAAGAATCATCTTGGACATTCAACTACAAAAGCCAAAATAATACAATTACATTTTTCACCTAAGATTAAGGAAAAATGAGATGACAAAAGAGATAACTCACTTGTGGATTTTCATCTTCAACTAAAACTTTATCGGTCCAAAGGCTAATGCTGCTTTCTGTGGAGATGTTGGTGCTTCTTTTTTGCTCCTCTTGCTTTCCCATTTTGTCAATCATAAGTTCTCTTTGAAGTTGCTCAAAAGTCACTTTATCAATGCCATATGAGTCCTCGCATTTCTTCGCTTCTGTAAAGCACATCGAAAACAATTCTTGTGAATTGAAGTTGTCCTCTAATGATAGAAATTGATCCTCATTGGTGATAAAATATCTTCCCAATGGGTAGGCTTGTGCAATTATTGCCAATGCATAGTCCTCTCACAAATCAAATATTGCCTGAATGTCACTAAGATGAACGTACTCAACATTGTCAATAAGGAAAGAAGGCAACAAGGGTATTGCATGGTTGCAGTTCTCCATATCAAGTCCTTCAATGTTTACTGGTCCTTTAATTGTATCTGCCCTGAGTGACACAACGTCTATTGTTGCAGCTTTAGCTATCTCATTTTTTAGATCAATTTCCTCCTCTGCATCTTGCTCATGCTCAGAATCAACTTGAGAAAGCTTTGTTGTAGCCATGCTCTCTATCAATTCCTCTTCTTCAGGTTGAGTTGTCCCTATGTTATAGAAATTAAGGTACATGACAAAAGCCATACTCTCCTCTGGAAGCCTGCACTTTCGATTGTGCATAGTGCATTTTGCTTTCAAGTGCTCTAGAAATAAGTCATATCTCTTGGCCATATAACTTCTAGTGTTATTTGTAGTAGCAACATCTTTCAGGTGGATATAGGGCTTACTTTCTATAACAACTTTTCCATCCCTTGTGACAGTATCAAACCCTTCATAATACTTTGCCAAAATGTCATAGTGTTGTGACATTATATTTGAGTATTTTAGACTCTTATTGAGCATCTCATAAAAAATATGACAATATTGATGTGCATTGGACTTGTGGAGAAAGTCAAACAACATCTCATTGGCAGACTTCTTCTCCTCCCTTTGAGGACTACTTGATGGCTTCGCAAATGTCATTTGCAGAGATCTTCTTCCTACTGGTGCCATCACAGAAGTTCTTTGCAAATTTACTTCACCATGCCATGTGTGTTGAAATGCAAATGTGATTACATAATTGAAAGTAAAATTTTGCACCATGTGTTGAAATATCAATGTGAACAATAATTCAAAGAAAGATCTTAAAATCATAATTATTCGACATACCTGGGCTGCAAGTTCTCATGGTAAATTTTCTCATGCTCCGCTTTCTAGTTGTTTTAATCTTGTCAACTTCACATGGTCAAGCCAAAAAACAAAGAATATCAATAGCAAACAATTCCTAACATATTCTTAGTGACAAAGAGATAGCCACAAAAGAATGTTGAATCTACTTCATATGTTTACTGATTTGAGTTTCTTTACAAAAAGTATCATGTATGACATGCCATGGGTCACAAAGGAATGATAAAGACAAGGAATACGAGTCTGGAAAGATCGATACGAAAGACCAAGGGTGCAACAGTCAAGGGAGAAATGAAGACGACATGGATGCATATGCCTCCCTTCTCCTACACCCCCACCGCCTAGACCGCCCCCAAATGACCCTCACCCTAGCTATTAATATGACTATGCGAGTGTTTCATTTTTCTAATCTCCCTGTGAGAATTCAATCTTGTGTTTGATGTTCATAAAAGCAATTTCACTAAGTAGAGCTGTGTGCAAGCCATGCTCGAGTACAAAGACAAATGATTTTTACTATAAGATTGAAAGGTGTTCAAAAAAGCGATTTTATGCATGTGTGTTCAAGCACAAAGATCAAATCACTTTTTTAAGCATGTAAAGCAAGAATCACGATTTCAAAAATGCAATTTCATATGTGGAGCTTAAGATAATTCGCAGTAGACATTTTTTGAGCGACTTTGATTTGTACATGCTGAAAAATGCGATTTTAGCATAGGAAGAGGTGTCTATTGCCCCAAATTGCGTTTTTCAACCGTTGTTGAAATTCGTTGCTCACACAAATCTTGGCCAATAGAAACACTAGTGGAATTGATTGTTGCATGTAAAAAATGGAGTACCTCTTGCATCCTCATCCATGGTATTAGTGTTGACTCATGAAGGCTATGCTTCTTGTAAGTCTCTCCTCCGCAAATCTCACCTTCTCACACGAGCCTTCTTTCGTCGCTTCTCACAAGAGACTTCTCGCTTTTGCTTCTAGAGCCTTATAGAGCATTGCTTAGATAAGAGACTACTCGCAAGAGCCTTATAGAGCGTCGTGTCTCACAAGAGCCTTATAGAGCAACACTTCTGCCGCCACCAGTCGTCTCTCAGATTTGGTGCATAGTGCGAGACTGCGAGGCCAACTAGTGAATCATGACAATCCCAAACGAGGCGCACACTGAAGATAGTAGGCGAATCTTTACAAATGGCTACTAGGCCCACCACCCCATTAAAAGCGAGTTCCCAAATAAAGGTGTACAACCAAAAATAGCAAGCTTCCAAATAAAGAGATATGTGGGGTCCATTTTGGCTCAAAGTCACAGGGAGATGCGAGGCAACGATTCGTCATCCATCAAGTGGATGTGAGGCAACGATTGGTTGTCAACAAGCTTGTGCAAGGACCAAAGACATTCTCCTACTCACAATTACCTCCCAAGTTGGTTCGCTTTTCCATTTTTAATCTCCTTATGAATAACTCAAGTGTGCGCAAAATCGTGAGAGCCATGTTTATGTTGAAAAAAGCGATTTCAAACATGTGGGCTTGGGCAGAATGGCCATATCGCATTTTTCAGCATGTTTGAGCATCTCTTGGAAAATTTGATTTCCCATGCTATATAGAGATTTGCATCGCCTTGACAACAAACGTAAATTTCACGCTGCAAAAAGCGATTTGTTGTGTGGAGGTAGAGGTAGCATGCCATATTGCCTTTTTGAGAATCTACGAATGGCAATCATGAATATTTCGTTGAAAAAGGCGATTTCACATCTTGAGATTTGGGCAACATGCTAGATAGCTTTTTCGAGCGTGTTTCAACCAAAATTAAAAAACCGAGTTTTTAAAATTGATATCTTCCTCCAATGTAGGGAGGTGTTGGGTAACAAGCGAAATTGCTTTTATGAGCGAAATTGCTTTTGGAGACTCTAAACTCAAAGTCCACTCAAAAAAGCGATTTGTTGCTTCTTAGCAAGACAATCCACACCAAATTGCTTTTTTGAGCATGATTTAAAGATTATCTAGGCTCTATGTCAAGATTTGCTCACAAATGCAATTTGATGCTTCCTAGCAAGCTATCTTACACAAGCTCGCTTTGTGGAGCATCTTGTATAGACATTCCTAAATAACAAAAAATGTGAAGCATCTTTTGATGATTTGAAATCTCAATCCGTTAGAAAACGCGATTTCATAATGTCGCACGGTATTGTTTCATATAATATCTCTTTTTTAAACTATTGGAACAATTTGAACATTTTTGACAAGGTTTTTCTCAATAGAAAAAGAGAGACTTTGCTATGGATTCGATAAATAGCAGTCAAAACACTTAATTGCACGAGTGTGGGAACATACATACTTGTTGCTTGCTGTTCCATAAAACGTGGCGTGAGATTATTCATGAAGTGTTGTTGAAAGGTAGCACTATGCCAAATATGTGGATCTTGGAGTTGTAAAATAAGACCTCTACCAATTACAAAAACGTTGTAGTCGGTGGGCCCCAAGAGAGCGCTTTGATTGAGATAACAGCTATCCTAGCCATTATTAGCTCGCACGTGTAAGCGTCTAGTAAGGGTCCACTTTCAACCCACCCTATATTGGATTCTAGTGGCCATTTACAACAAAGACAAAATGGCTACCATGATTTTCCTTTATTATCATCAACTCGTGCATTACTATCAGCCCAAGATAAGGGTTGGACTGTCTCTATTTTTCCTAAGGTAGATAATGATCATCAAGTCAGTGCAAGGAAAAAATCCCCCCAATAGACAATCAATACCCTCTAAGTTGGTTTCCTTGTTCGTTTCTTTGTTTGTTATCACAGTTTGAAAAAAAATGCTCAAAGAAGCCATTTCAAGTCTTTCAAGAAGTCGTCGTATAGAAAATAGAGTTGTTCAACATTATTGTTTAAGTATATGGTACCTTTACAAAAAAAATCATGTTTTGTGTTTAAAAAAGCAATTTCATCCTCCACAACAGGTTGTGACATACCAAATTGCTTTTTTGAGCATCATTTGAAGACATTGCAGGTTAGTATTGAAGCTCCACTCAAAAAAGTGATTTCATGCTTCCTAGCAAGTCATCTCACACAAAATCGCTTTTTTGAGCATATTTCATAGACATGGCTACTCATTACTCGAAACTATTTCCAAAAAGTGAATTCATCCTTGATGACTAGTGTATGACACTTGAAATCACTTTTTCAAACATTTTTTACCTGTGAAGCAATTTTAGTATGTTGGTATTGTTTGGAGTATATTGTTTAAAAAAGCTTTCTTTAGCATATTTTCCATTGTTTAAAGCATCTTCTCTGGTGTTTGCATCTTCAATAACATATGACTAATTTGTTTACTTAACATGTAAAGTTATATAAGAAAGTGGTTTGGTATCTTGGTGTACTATGATGTAATTCTAAATCTCTTTGTTGAGCATGTTTTGCATATGTCCTATAGTGGGTTGCAATCTTACAACCTCTCTTGATGCTTTGTTGGACCATTGATGACTTTCGAAATATACATTGTAGGTGTCTAAAGAGACTCTTCACTGCATTGGATTTATGTCCTCCCAATGTAAAATTTATTAGACACCATTCAAATTATTGATATGCTGGTGAGAGAATGATTTCCTTTTCCACAAACTTGATGCATCTTTCTTCACAACCATCTCTCAATGATGATATCCTTGTGCAGGCACCACAACAAGACAATCCAAATTCATGTGGGTGGAGAATATTATTCCATGCCAAGTACATGGACACTTTTTTTGGAGCACAAATACCAAAGATGGTAAATATAAAGATCTTTATTGCATATCTTATATATAATGACAAGATGTTAATGAATTTTTGATACATTTCTCTCTCCTCACAGCTTCAAGAGGACAGCTACACATCCATTGATATTAATGGATATAGAACTCTTACAATTAAAAATCCGCTCAAGTATGCAAAGAAGGCTCCTAAAGAGAAGCAAAAAAAGAAGCCCATTCGTGTTGGATCTAGTTCTTCTGTTAAAGAGCACGCAAAGCAGGAGCCACTGATGGTGGATGAGGAGCCGGTAAAGCAGGAGCCCATTAAAGTTGATGAGAAAAAGATTCAGCAGCAGGTGAAGGTGGATGAGCAGAATACACAAGAGGGTGCTCACAAGGAGGAACAATTGGAGGAGAAGCAGGAACACATTTATTCCGAGCATCAGCCTTCTCAGCAATCTTTCTCAAACCCTCCCATAGAGCCTTCCACTGAGCAGCAGACTCCTTGAATGAAGTGGATATGCCATGGCATGTTTAATGTAGGCTTATGGATATTTATCATCTGCAATAGAGACAATCCATGTCATTTAACTTCTCGTGACAAAGATATTCTTGTAACACAATTTTGTGACAAAACAACAGCTATTATCCTAAGAATTTGATGTAATTGAGTATACAAGTTTCAAATTTGTCTGCAAAAAAATGTGGTTTCTTTTTAATAATAGCTTGTTATACCTCATTCCATCCCAACCACATGAGCATAATTAAAGTCTTTGACATCTGCAAAGCAACAAGTTTAAATTAGATCTAGACTTTGTTATTAGTTTAGATTTCAAATCATGTAAAACATTACTTGATCTCATGAGCTTTGATATATCTCAATAATTGTACTCGCAAGATCTTTGCACTTTATTGTACTTTCTCTTCTTTGTAGAATCTACACATAAATACAATGTCAAAATTGTAACTGAAATAATTAAACTGAAAACAATCTTAAAAATCTACTTCACCTTCTTGTTGTTGAGAACAAATGCAAATCCTTTGAAGACAGTGCCCTCTGACTCCGTCAAAATGTCATTACGCAATTGAGAGAGGGTGCAACATTGCTTGAGTGAGATTGATGCTCAGCACACTTCCATTCTTGGTGACTGTAATTTTAACTAAACCATTTTTTGGACCAAAAGAGTTCTCATCTTGATCCAGTGGCACAAGTTCTGAACCAATCATCCTACTTTGTTTGTAGTAGAAAGAAAGTATGCAGTTTTGAGATGAAATCATATATTTCACTTGGAGTGAGTTATGGAGAACCTCACAATACACATTGCTAGAAGTTATGTCCCAATTAGCATCTAAAAAGTTTGGAATGCCATCATCTCCTTTTGCTTTAAAAGTCAACATGGTCTTGCAAACCATTGGAAAATCATGAAAAAGATCTACAAATACTGTAAGTGGCATGCTAATCTTTATTTTGACTATTCTCATGGCAATGTTTGGTCTCAAAGACTTCTACACTTCTGTGAACAGCTTAGCTCTATATGCTTATGTTATCATGCCATCTGAAACAGGCCAATCAAATGTATTCCATGCTAGAATATCTTGTTGTTGCAATACACCATAAGTATTATCCTTGTCTAGTAATTGGTAAAAGTGGTCATAAAAATATATACCCAACTGAGCCAACTATGCTGCAGGTCTGCCTTGATTTTGTAGCTCTCTGATGGCTCCGTGTAGAACATCAAAGAATCCCAATATGCACTCCATTGGTTGCCACTCCTCATACGATGAAGTATATATGTCTAAAACAAGCCAAGAGGCGATATCAAGATATAATGAACCAACCCAAAATTTGGTTCAAATACGAACTCACTCAAAATGAAAACTTACAATTGGGTCTATGTTGTGGAAGATATGTTGGATAACCTTGCAAAACAAGTTCTTGATGCATATAGACATGCTGTATCAGGATTTCATTTACAGATCTCCTCCCTTCTTTGATTCTAAAATCTTGTACTCTGCCCTTCCAAGAAGCTCGGAAGACGTTAGATGATTGTGGTTTCTTCCTCTTGTTGGGTTGCATTAGTACCCATGCTCCTTTTGGCAAGGCTAGTCTTTTCCACTCGTCGTCCATAGTAACAATACTAGAAACTTCTATGCATAAGATAGGAGAGGAAGGTCAACGAGATAAACAATTACTCTTCACATCACCATCTTTGTCTGCATTTGCCACAGATCATTTTTTACAAATACGTCCATAGTTTATCGCAACCATCAAAACCTTTCAAAGACTCCAATTGTGAAATCAAAGGGACAAACAAGTTAAAAAGTTAGTACATGTACTATTATTGTTGTTGCCAAAACAAAGCTCCGTAATGGTGTAAATGAAAGAGTAAAATCAACTTGGAATGAACATACAAAGGGTGAGAAGAGCTTATCGTTATAAAATCGACAGAGTGGCAATAATATGGTGAAGGATCCTCAAAGAGAGCTTTCAAAAAAGGCTTGTTGAATAGAGCAAAAGAGGAAATTGGTGGTTCATATAAAGTTGGAAGCGGGAAAGCTTCTTTGGGAGGGAATACAATTCAAAATGCATGTTTTGTCTCAAACATAATTCACAGTTGCAGTGAGACAAAGAGAAGATCTAGTAAAAATCAAAATCAAAGCTCCTCATTAATGTGGCACGCTTCTAATAACATAAAATACTATTTCTTTTTCTTATTTTCACCTTATTTTGTTGAAATTTGAACGTTACATTGGCCCTTTGCTCATTGGCCTAGAGACTCTTTTCCTAAATCCTAAAAGGCCCCAAAATGAGCTCCCTTTTTTCCTAATGTGAATCTTGATGTTGTCTTATGTATTGTTATGCCTCCCTTGTTCTAACATGCCTACTAGAGATGATGCCAAACATAGAGTTTTGAGGCTATTCCAACATTGGTAAAACTACATATGAGAGTTTTACTTGATGTACCTTTTACCAATTTGGAATTTAGGTCTATGATTTTTGCCCTTCATCACAAGGGAAAATGTCTAAGCTCAGATGGGTGGTTGAAACCCTCCTTTATTTCTATTTGGGAGATGATCAAGGACCATGTTATTTCCACCCTATAGGCTCTCTGGGATCTCCTACTATGTTTGATCCACTTACAAAGGCTATCATTCATATTATCTTGAAGGGGGGTTGCAAACATATGGTTGCCAACCACACTTTTGAGCACCTTCTATAAGATTATGGCAAAAGCTATTAGTTTATGTTTGTAGCTTTTTCTCCTAGATCTCATTCATGATAGGCAAATCGATTTTTTGCATGCTGGAAGCATTTTTTATAACATTTTTCAAGGGTTGGTGAAACACTATAGTCCCTAGCAATGTGGACTCTTTTACCTCATACACTTCATTTTGTTCTTTGTAGGCTTTAAAGTGGCCTATGTAGAGGGTCCTATGTAGAGTGGCTAGGGTTTAGCCATCCTACTATTGGATTTTGAGAAAGCTTATGACATGATATATTGGTGTCTCTTGGAGGGTGCCCTTCTATGCTTTGGTTTTTTAGATGCTTGGATCATAGGGGTCTCTTCATTGTACACAAGCAGGTGCTTATTAGAAGAGTGAGAGGAGAGAGATGTTAGATTTCTAGAAATGTCCAATAGGGATATCTTCTTTCCCATTTCTTGGACTTATTCACAGGGACTAAAACCTTGAGCGTATTTTTGAGATCTTAGGATAATCTTATTGGCCTGAGAGTTCCCTTGAGGCATGATGAGGAGATCTTGGGTTTGTTGAAGTATGGGTCACTATGCTAGTCATCATCCATGTACATATGGTGTCACATAAGTTCATATGTTGTATATATGGATAGATGAATAGGAGGATAGAGGGCTCCAGAAGGAATCCTAATTCCCTATGTGAATAGTCCTTATGGACTTAGGGAAACCCACATAGGGTTCAGTATATATTGCATCATGTTCATCTTTTTGCTATGATAGAGAGTGTACATTTCGTATTGCTAACTGTGTGTGTTCTCTGTCATCCTCTTTGCTATGTGCATTGTTGGATTGTGTGTCCTCTTTGTTGTGTGCATTGTTGGACTATGTGTCCTCTTTCACATGGTATCAAAGTAGTAGGTTCCCACCTAGTAGGTGAGAGTTTATGAAGAGTATCTAACTGTGTGTGAGAGTGTCTCATGATGTGTCAAAGTGTGTTACATTTTCTAAATCTAAGTGCCATTGTGTAGAGGGGGGACTGTGTCTCTAAGGAATGTGGTCCCCTTTCCCTATTATCTCAGATTCAAAATTCATAAGTGAGGTTCCATTAGAGTTGCTATGCAAGTCTTTCTAGGTGTGTTTTATAGAGGCGCGTTAGAGTTTTCTACAAGATTGCATGCAAATATTGCTAAGAAAGGTTGCTTAGTGTTTGCTGAGGGTCGCTTTTGCATGTTGTTGAGGTGAGGTTTCTACTAATTTTGAATTTTTTTGGAGGGTGTGTCCCTTTGCGATGGAGACATCTTCATTTTCTTATGTAGGGAGTGTGTCTTCCTGGTGGAGGTCTTCTGCGAGTTTGAGTTTTTTAAAGGAGTGCTTGCAAAGAAAGAGAGAAGAGATCTTGCAAAGTTCTCAAGAGGAGACTCACAAACGTTTGGAAAGAGAAACCAATTAAAAGAAGTAAAATAGGATCACAAAGATGAGCATCAAACAAAAGGAAAGAGCTATGTGGAGCCTAGAGAAGGCTTAAGCACATAGGCTACAACACGAAGAAGATGGAAGCAATGCTCATGAACATAGTGGGTTGAAGAGCTTGAGATAGTAGACATGTAAACAACTAGAAGTAGCTGAACTGATAGGAGAAGCTATGGAAGACTATAGCCATGGATCCACAAACAAACAATTGCATATAAAAAAGGAGGTTTGGGAGCTTGGAGGGCCATCCAACCATGAAAGGAGGCTCACATAATAGCCTTAAAAATTGTTAGGAGGTTTGCTCAAGCTTCAAAGAACTTGAAATATCCTAAGGTGGTTGAGTGGCCTAAGATCGGCCCATGATCATGCAAGAGTCATGAGCTCAAGTGGAAACTTAGTAGCTATGAAGGAGAAGGCCACATGATCAATAGTAGAGCCAGAGTGGAAGCTTGAGCCTCATAGAATTTTCTAAGAAGATCTTGAAGCCAAGCTTGAAAGGAAGCCACCCACGACTCTCAAACTTATAGCACACAATAAGAGCCAACCTTTTAGTGGAAGTTACCCACAAGTAAGAGATATCTCGAGGTTGATCGAACAATGGAGTAGGCCCACAAACTCAACTAGATGCTATGTGGCAAAGTAGTTGCACAAACTATATCATGTGTGGAGAAGCTTGATAGTGGTTATCAGGTAAGTAGAGGTGCCAAAGGAAGTTATGAGCTTGTTTGAAAGAAGAAGATGCCATAGTGATGGTGGCTTAGGAAGGAGCTTGGAGTTAAAGCCAAACCAAAGAGGTGAGGAGTAGAGCCTAAATGGAGGAATAAGGA
This sequence comes from Dipteris shenzhenensis, assembly GCF_047967505.1. Taxonomy (NCBI): domain Eukaryota; kingdom Viridiplantae; phylum Streptophyta; class Polypodiopsida; order Gleicheniales; family Dipteridaceae; genus Dipteris; species Dipteris shenzhenensis. Next base: position 17,765,793 of record NC_141628.1, read on the forward strand.
GCTTGGGTGATGAAATGATTGGAGAGAAGGGAAGAAAAAGAGAGGTGGCTCTCAACCTAAGAGAAGAGGGATGATCAAGCAGAAGTGGCTAACTAGTAATGAAGGAGCTTGAATATAGAAGGTGTGGTGATGGCTTGAAAAGGAGAGAAGGTGTTGGAGGTGGTGGCCTTCACCCCTCGGCTGGGCTAAAATGGAGCATGAAGCTGGCACGTTGCCGACATGTGGCAATTTGATGGGAGACTAATCCCATATGCAAAGGTGCCCACTTGGGGGCCTTGGATATAATAACCCATTGTGACCGTCATCTCTCATCCCCTCCCAGGATCTTTTGGGGAGGAGAGGAGGCCTTGCGCGGCTAGGAGGTAGGGAATTGAGACCCCCCACACTCAGCACACCCTTTGACACGTGGAATCCTCTACAGGTTCCAAGAGAAGGTACAAGTGGAGAAGAGAGAGATTGGAAGCTATGGAAAAGGAGGAAGAAATAAGTTTCATGGCAGACCTAAACATGAAGGAGGGAGGAAGAAGCAACAGTGTGGAGGCACATTATTTTTTTCCCTAAAATCCCTAAAATTTCCAATTTTAGCAACACCCCTCCCCCCCCTTTTTTCAGTCTTGTCTCCACATTTCAAAGTCAAAGTTAAGTCTTCTATATATTAAAGGTTTCCCCTCTATCTCCACATGAGAGTGCTGAACTTCAATGGGTAAGGCTCATCTTCTATGCATAAGTGGTCATGAGTTCAAGTCTCCACAAGTGCAATGAGAAGAACATTTTGCACAAGTTGGATTTTCAAATTAAAAGTTGATCATGTGAAGTCTTCAAATCTCCACACCTTCCTAGCAAAAAATAGGCTTTCACTCCCTACCAAAATAGAAAGGTGAGTGATTTCCAAAGTCTCTGAGGTCCCAAGGCCTCTAATTTTCAAAATTATTCTGGTCATTAAAGGTCCAAAATCTAGTCATCTTTGTCATAAAAAGACATTAAACTTTGGTGGATCATAACTTTTTGCTCAGAAATCCAAATCTAGAGCTTTCTAAACCAAAATGGTAGTACCTCTATGGGCTCTTGTTGATGGCAAAGTGGCTGCTCCAACACAAAACAACCCACAAGCATTGGTCACACATCTTAATTTGAAGATGAAATGGCAAATCATCATATCGAAAAAGGTCATGCATTGTTGGATCATCTAAACAACATGAATATCCTCAAGGATAGACATACTGAGAATAGATTTGATATGTATGTTGTGGGGTTTGTTGAGTGAATAATCCAAAGTTTACTCCCATCCTATGAGAGCCTTAGGGCGGCAATGATTGCTAGGGGCATAGCTATGAAGTCTAGTGAACTAAAAATCCTATTGATCTAAGAGGAGGATCGGAAAGAAGGATTGAGGGATGACCATGTTGAAGGCACATTGATGGAAATGATGTGCAATATGCAGTTCAAAGGCAAGAAGCCTCATAGGAATGCACATAAGGCTGAAAGGTCTAAGTCCAAGCCTAGACAGAATAAGAACAATCAAAGACAACAATGATGCTAGTCCTTTGGTAAACAAAAGACATATTCAAAAAGAAAAATCAAATACTATGGTTGTGGCAAGATGGGTCACATCACCAAAGAATGTCATAGGCTAGACCTGGCAACAATGTCAAGAACCATGGAGGACAGAAAGCCATCTTGAAAGAGAAAAATCAAATGCTATGGATGTGGCAAAATGGGTCACATCACGAGAGAATGCCATAGGCTAGGACCTTGCAAGAATGGCAAGAACCATGGAGGACACATGCAGTAGAAGTTGAACATGATTTTGATGGGCCAAAAAGGTCATGCCTCATGTAAGAAGTGTTGTGAAATGACAAGGATGATGATTGTCATCACAAACAGGCCACACAATGATGAATGAAATAAAATTGAGTAAGAGGTGTGGAAAATGAATACTAGTGCATCACAACACATATGTTGTAGATGTGATTGGTTGATTCAAGACACTTGATCCATTCAAGGGCTCCCCAAATGTTCAACTAAGAGAAAATTATCCAATTCTAGTCAAAGGAATTGATGACATACTAGTTCAGCTTCCAATCGGGAAGGTAAAGCTCATTTGTTATGTTCTATGTATTCCAAGACCTGCCATTAACCTATTTTCAATGATACAATGTACTGATCAAAAGATTTTTGATGACAAGAAGGTGCTATTGTTCACTCAAAGAGAGATTATTGGACATAGATTGAGAGATGGCATTTTTTATAAGTTGGTGATCATAGTCCCTAGTCAGAGAGTATGCATGGTTGCACATATACACTCTCAATTATGGCACCAAAGGTATGGACATCTAAAATTTAGATCCATGCAATTGCTTGAACACAAGGACATGGTGAAAGGACTCCCATTGTAAAAGAAGGTGACTTCTGGGAAGGATGTATCGTCATAGGGAACCTTTTCCCAAGGTTCAAGCCACAAGAGCCAAGAGACCGTTAGAGTTGGCACATGCTGATATTACAAGATACATGACCAATAGTCCATCACTTCGTGGTAGCAAACATTTTGTCACATTTATTGAGGGTTTATTGATGACTACAAAAGAAAGATATTTGTTGCCCACAATGAAGAATAGGTCTAAACGACCTACACATTTTAAAGTGTTCAAGGCTATGACAAAAACTCAGTCTAGTTGTCAAACCAAATGCATTAGATCTAACAATCAGGGAGAATATGTCTCCAAAGAATTTACTAGGTTTTGAAAGCAATTGTGAACATGTAGAGACATTTCTTGCCTAAAACAATACAACAAAATGGAGTAGAAGAAAGGAAGAACCACACCATTGTTGAGTGTCCAAGGAGCATGATGCAAAAAAAGGACAGGTTTGACAAGTTTTGGGCAAAAGCAATTTTGCACAGCAAATCAGTTGTTGAACTTCTAGTGGTGTAGATGAGCTTGATTACTACAATTTTGGTTTTTAAATCATCTCGATCGGAGGTCTGTAGCAAGAGTTATGGCCTCTGTAAGCAGAGATTCCGAGCCTTCTAGGACCATCTTTGCACAACATATTAATATCCTATCTCTACCACCCATCAAGTTCCATGTTGAAATTTGACCTTGAAGTGGTGTAGAGGATAAGGTGTACATGACTATGGATTCTAAGTAAATTTTTAAAAAATTGGATATCCTTAAAATAATACAAAATAATTCCCTCTAGTTTTTAATTTTATTTATGATGCAAAAGGCAAAGGAAAAATGTATTTTCAGAGTCATGCGAAGTGGGGTAAAAAGAGAAGAGGTTGTGAGAAAAACATAAAGAATTGAGGTCTTTTGGTGCCGCTACCATTTGTTCTAAATGAGGAATAGGTGTAAAGAAATAAAGATTCCACTCCTAGAGGCAAGAGGTAATAAAGAAAGGTAGCTACAATAGGCAATAGGAGGCAAGAGAGGCGCCAACAACTTTCAATAAAGATTTTATATGTTTGAGCAAAGGAGGAGGAAAGTTAGACTTTGGTTATATTGATTGAGCTTCAATTAAATTTATGAATTGATAATGTCTCATATAATCGATGGTTTGCTCGTTTTTCATCGCTCGGTTCAATTACTTTGCTCGGTTATTTCCGCTCGCTTTTTGGTAATCCTCGGTGAGAGGCTATTTGTCTTGACCAGAGGCCGTCCTATAGACTCATTTTTGATTCCAAAGGAAAATGCCATTATATTTTTTAGTTATCATTGAGGAAAGGAAAATTTACACTTTTTTACAAGCTTGAGAAGCATTTATTCAAGATTTCATTTGTCATTCAATAGAATTACTTTTAGAGAAGTGTTATCTTGGGCCATCACTCCAAATCAAAATATATTTGAATAAAATGGGCGGGCATATCTTGCACTTCAAATTGCATTGATCAACTTGGTCGTTTGAGAAAATCAATTCACAAATGGGAGGGCATATCTTGTACTTCAAACTACTGTGACCAACTCAGTCATTCCAAAAAATCCATTTACAAATGATTTTGAGTATTCAAAGCAATTATGATAAAGCACAATGATATCATCTTTTGGACCATAACCATAATCTTGATGATAACAACTATGGCACATAAAAGCTGCAAATGCAGAATTCACTTTGCTTGAAGAAGATTTAGGACATTGTTAATGATACAACTACATGTCCATCCATTAATCATTAACACCTACATGTCCATACATTAATGCTGATAGTCAAGTTGAATGGGAAGAAGGCTGCTCAAGCCTTATACATGATTAAGTTCAATGTTAAAGATGGGATTATTTATTGAGAAAAATATGAATATGGATAAATTTTCTATTTATAATTATATTTAGACTATCTCTTGATGTTGAAAGATCTTGCAAATTAACTTGAAGCCATTGATTGCAACATTGCCGGTACAAGATTGCATTTATTGCTTAAATGGCCTTGATAAGGGCTGTGAACAAAATGTAAGTATTATAGTTACAAGAGAGAATCCCCTAATTTTTTGGATCATATCTGATATGCTTATGCAAGAACAAGCCCTAAGATCATATTTGATATGTTTATCCAAGAGCAAAATGCGAGATCGTATTTGCTATGTTTATGCAAGAGAAAATGTACAACAAGGAGTATTAAATGTACACAAATGTCATGAGTAGGCATTTGCAAAAAGAGGCTACAAATTCCAAAGAGTGCACAACTTACAACTTTCATGCCAATAAGCAGCACAGAGACTCAAATTCCAAACCCATTTAACAACCAAGAGGTATTCAAGGATTGACTACTTAATTTGGAAAAACGTCTTCAAGTGGGCCAATACTCAAATTCCAAACCAACTTGGGGAGCTAAGAGAAAGTCAATGACATTTGCTTAAGTAGAAAGCATGTCTTCAAGTGACTCCTAATGATAGGGGGCAAGAAAGTAAAGGGAGGCACATGCTATCCAAAAGCTATGGTTTGGAGTAGCACAAGATCTCCATGAGGATAATTAAACACATCCCCAATATAAACTTGAAGAGCAATTTCTGTTCTAGGAAACCAAAATTCATCTAGCTTAGCAGATGCCTCCAGATTGAAGTACACATGATGCAAAAAAGTACTCAAAGTACCTGTGAAAATGCTACCTACGTCATATGCAATCTACTCTCCTATGTGAAGATAGAAACTGAAATGTAATCCAATATGTTATAAGACTTGATGTGGCAAAAGATGCCGAGAATAGCCTAGAAGAATGAAATATATGCACAGAATGTAAGAAAAATAGCCAATGAAGTTTTACAATGAAGGCATGTGAAGTGTAAGATAAATAAGGTGCAATTTGCCTTCTAATATGATGCCAATTTCTTTGAATATTGTGAACTCTACTCACTATCTAGTACATGCTCGGGTTTCAAGATATGTAATGTGTAAAACTGCATGTGAGCAAGGGGACCAGCTCTAATAGAAACGAGTCAAGTGGAATCCACTGTTCACATAAAAGTTTTACCTTTTGAGATAAAGAAACCTACAAATTTCCACCTAGTAGGTTTTACCTAAATAAGTTTTAAGGCCAGCATATAACTAAAATATGACAAGTTTGAAATTGCACAAATAAAGTTCATTTGATAGACCTGAAAGTTTGCATCCATTTTTCTACAAACATTGCTCCACATGCCAGAGGGAATTGATTATAATCTCCATCGGCGTGAGTTTCTTAGTAATGATTGACCCCTAATAAGATAGCTTCTTTCAACCTCTATAGCATAGACAAAGATGATACCGAGGTAAACGAGTTCGCGCAAATGGGCTTTATCAAACCGTCCACGATGATGAGGTGAGCTAACCCATTGGTTCCACAAACCAGACATGATTTTCCATGGAATTCAAAGCATCATCTAATCTCCTCAATGGTGGCATTGATAGACAAGGCAACGAGCAATGAGCTTCTTGGTCTCTTTCTCTTCATGTTTGGTTAAGCCCTTAGAGTCCTTTCATGGGGTGACACCAGTGATATCCGTGGTGGTGAGCACAATCGCAAATGGGAAGATGAGCAAAAGTAGATTCTAAATATTGAGTGACGGAGCATGTATAATGAGATGTCACAATGAGAGAATATTGGTAGGGAAGAGCTCCTTGGGAGCTTGCACAATGGGGACAAGCCCTGAGACACAGAGGTGTCAAATATAGAGATGGACAAGGACTCTCATTCGATGCAAGGTTGATGAAGTCGTCAATTAACATAATTCATAACAACGAAAGATTTAAAAAAGACCATTGAAAGAAGCCTTAACCAGACACTTCAATAACTAGAGCCAAGAGATTGGACTTCAATCTCAACAGAGCGAGAGACCGATAGAAAGGAAAATTGAGCCTAAGCCAAGCTCCATAGGATAAAATAACTATGGTTTTGTTTTTTCATAAACACACACTAACCAATGGGCCAAATTCATATAACTAAAAAATATAGAAATTAACTTTCATGATTGCTTTTATGGACTAGTAATGGCACTTTGACTTTGAATTGAATTCAAACTTGTGCCAAAATTTGTTTCCATATTTTGTATACATGGAGTGTTCATGGAGCGTATGGTCAAGGAGATGGTCTTTGCACAAGCTAAAGTATTAGTTGCAATCTACACATTGACTATTAACATCTCTTTGTAGCAAATAATGGTGTGCGTATAAGTATTCATGTGTCCTCAAATTTGCACCTTGGGTATGTCTTTATTACATAAGCACATATATATTAGATAAGAATAACAAATAAGCATTTCAATATAATCATTAGGACATGTATCTTTTTTCTCCATCCTATTGAAATATATACTATAATATACACTATTATCTTTTTTCTCTGATCATTAGGACATGCATCTTTTTTCTCTGTGCTCTTGAAATATATACTATATTAGTCATGCATTGGCATTGCTTGAATGTTACATTCAAGATTGCTTATTTTCTTTGTGCAATTTTCTCTTTTATGAATGTGATTAGAAAGGATATATTTGGCTAAAACACAAATTATAATTTGTTTCAAACTTTTTGCTCAAATCATCTAACGAAGCTTGTTTTTTTCAATGTTCATTTGTGAATTGTAGGCAAGAAATTATCGACTATTTTCCAAAAAGAAGTATATTAAAGACAATATGAAAAGAAAAAGGACACATTTAATAATCGAATGATATTAGCCAAAGCACACAAAAAAAAAGCTAAGGGACTAAGACATGCCTTGGTGCCAACATTTGTCAATTCTTTTTGTTTTAAGTTTCTTTTAAAAAGTATGTACTTTTATTCTTACATCATAATATTAAGAGAGAATTTCATTTTCATAGATAATCATTGAAATATAATAAACATTAGCCATCACATGAGGATGAAAAAAAGAAAATCTCATTAGCCCCCATTTTAAGAGATGAAAGGAGCCTAGCATACATGCAATCTTGTTAATTAAAGCTTGCATTGATTCAAACTTGCATTGAGATGAGCTTTTCTTTTTAGAAATATATATATATATATATATATCTTAAGTATATCAAGAGAAAAAGAGGAACCTATACTCGTAGAAAAAGAGGAACCTATACTAGTTTTAGACTTCATGATGAGAGCTATGATACCACAAGCTAGACTACAATACACAAGAGAGTAGCCCTATTTGCATCACGCAATGCATTGCCTCGTAGGTAGTTATATTTTGACTCTACTTTTCCAAAATTGATGGTCAAATTTTGATCCTACTTTTCCAAGCAATCCCATTACATTTAACTTGAACATGTAAGAATACATGCGTGTCCTTTACGTGGCACAAACAATAGTCATGATGGACCCACTCATGGGTATTGATCTCATGCGGTTCTAAACTCTAGAGGTCTTTAAACCACGTTTCCTTAGGTCCTTTCCCTCCTTATAGCCATGCATTAATGCTTGGGCAATCCCAGCAATGTTTTAATCAATCACTACAAGATATTGACTCGTTTCCAATGCATATTTGTGAAGTGTGGTAGTGTTTGTATTACCATCAATAAAGCCGTTGATACAAGCTATCGATATACTTGTGGGTTATCAACAATTCATGACAAAAATAAAGCGCAAGTATATACGTCGGTATACACATCAAAGCATTAGAGTTGACATTCAACGCTTATAAATGTCTTCCGACACATTGTCCCCCAAAACAATCATGGGACAAAGTAGGGCTTTTTGGACCTCTAAAAGCAAACTTAATGACTACATTGCTTCCAAGTAATACAGATATATGAAAGTGTAGGGCTCCGCATGAATAGGTAAGGCAAGATATTAGAAAAAATTATAATCTTGCAAAAAATGTAAAACTACAAACTGTAGAAATGCATTACTACTCATCATCCTTGCTCTCGACTCCTATCTGATTTTGGCTCTCCACATCAGTAGCAAACGGGATAGGCTGCACGTCACATGAATTAAAAAAATTCGTGAGTATAAGAATGTTTCATAAGTCAAAAGTTCCTAGTTTAGGAAGCATGAGTGGGAGACTTACCTCATTTGTAATTGTGGAACGGTCAAGGTAGTTGCATTATCTCTAATCCGTTTGTCAAATAGACATTAGATGCTACAACATACAAAAGTCATCCGTCAGAGACTAGAATATTAAGCAAAGAGAAAATCAAAACAAATGCAATAACTAACAAAAAGGTTGGAGAAAATAAATATACCCACAAACTACACATTGAAGCGACCCTGGCCACCGCCCCAACGTGAGAAGAACCACTCTTTTGTAGCCCAATCCTTGCCGAGTGCCATTGCTGGTTGAACTTTTTGGGCTTGCTACACAACGAGTCCTTAGCCTATCACCAATCATTTTTATTTATGCATTTATGATTACCAACAGTTGAAAAAGAGACATGCATTTCGAAATTTCATGTAGAGGTCAGTCACCTACCACATTTCCCTAGGGAATTTCCTTCCCCTCCTCGCGGCCATGCATCAATGCTTGCCAATGGTGTGGAACCTTTTGTTCACCAACTCAATGTGGAGGGCCAAGAGGTGTTTGGTAGCCTTGCAAGCATGTCTGTGCCTGCCTATTTGCATGAATGTAAAACAATCTTCAAGCAAATCTTGCAATTTAAAGCACTTCAATGTCACTTCTACTTTGTAGAGAGCACTGTGAGATTACAGCCATCCATGGAATGCTACCTATTGGCCCCTGAATAGAGCAAATTGAGATGAGATGGCACCTGCCATCATTGTGCTAACAGCACACAGAAGACCATACTACATTGCCTCTGCATATGTGAGGGGTGGTCCAAAGATGCGGGGACACCCTCAAGGTTCTTGCTCGGTTATACAAGTGATATCCCTGGAGTTGGTCGCCTAGCTTTCCGTACTAGAGCAAATCTTTAAGTTTGCAATGGGTGGCTCCCCACCTACCTCATCCAGGATGCCTAGGTGATACATTCGAGCTTCCCCAATGTCCCCATGTAGAGCTTCTCATGCCCCCAAGGATGACGTCTAGGACTACGTGGGATATCTAGATTGTCCACTGCAGTCTGGTATGGGTTGTCACAAAACTCGACCTAATAGCAAGCTCTACATTATCTACACCTTGTGTACTGTTTGCAAATAAAATCGGGAGGGATCTCACAAGACATCCGAGTGTCAGCACATTTTCATATGACCTCACCTCTGTGAATTTTCTACTGTAATACTAATCAAGATATGAGTTGGCTGTATAGTCCCCAAACTGGCTCCTTGCAGCTGCTCATGGGTTATTACAGCAGTGAGCTGAGAACCTCCCTGAAGCAGCTGGTCCACACAGCTGCCTAGTAGACAGATCAGTTGTAAACCTTTAAAATATGACCTCACTCTGGATTTTCAACTGTAATACTAATCAAGATATGAGTTGGTTGTATTGTCCCCCAAACTGGCTCCTTGCAGCTGCTCATGGGTTATTATAGGCTTTGAGCTGAGAACCTCCTGAAGCGACTGGTCCCTAGTAAACAGGTAAGTTGTAAAACTTTTAAAATTGCAAGTTTTCATTTTTGTAAAATTAAAAAACACTAAATTGCTTTAAACATAACGATGTTCTAAAGGCAAACTCAGATTGGACAAAAAGCCACTGCAATCCAATAAATAAATGAATACACACCATGGTAACAAATGACTGCCTAGGTCTCTTGATTTCATTTGAATTGATCATATGATCAAAGTACAATTCTGGAAAAAAAAATCAGACATCATACATCCGACAAGTGTGACTTACAAAGATGCACTACTGCGATGATAGAGTGCACAGGCTGACAGAAAGATATGATCGAGCATACTGTAGATAAAATCATGATATACAGCATTGGTGCAGAGCTTTCCAAGAAGGCTTGCATGTCCTTTTCCTCTGGCATAAGAAGGGGAGATGGTACAAAGACGAAGCCTCCAACAATGATCCACAGAGCTCGAGCGCGGACAAAGTGGCCCTCCAATGCAAAAAGCTAGTCATTTTTAGATTCAGTGACCGGAGGGTGTTGAAAAAGACTGCTTGGAGAATCAATGCGAACAATATGTTCCTCCTCTCCATCAGAAGCATCACTGGAGTCAGCAGAATCTTTTCTTCGTCTAGAAGAAGGAATTTGTATGCTGCTACCCTCATGCTGGATATTAACTGTTCTATCCGTCTGAGGATGTGGTAATACACTAGCTGACATATGCCTCTTTCCGTAAGTTGGTAAGGGATATGATTGATTGTGTATACTTGAAAGCAATGACATTCTACCAGCACTACTTATCCTCCAGCTTCTGCCAAGTCCCCTAACCTGCAATATTACAAGAGAGAATTAGAATTTGAGAAAATTAATTTATTTGACTGTTCATTATTAAGATCTGTTCACAAAAGGGTTACAGAGTTCACACTACAACCGCTTTTTGAAAAGCAGCACATAGATATATGGACTGAAAGAATAATTGAGTAAGAGAGGAAACATGAGAGAAGAGATTATAGTAAAGAGGGATCACCTTTCGTCCAAAAAATCCAACATGCAATGCTTTTGCTGACATTCTGGTTGACATAGTCGATGATCCTGCAGAAACCCTTTGAACTGAATTTCCTATTTGCAGCTCAGAAGGATGTCGGATATCTGGCCAACGCATCAGTCCTTCATGCTCATAACTAGAGCGAGAAGCAAGGGGCATAGTTGACAACAGAACTGAAGTTGAAGCTCTTCGCAGTGCAGAATGGAGTGATGTGATATCCATGACAAGTATTCGAGAACGAGTTTCAGCATGGTAAGAAGAACCCAAATGAAATAGACTCCCTGTTCTATCTGTCAGTGAATAAAACCTGTCAGATACTCCAGAAGCATTTAATAAAATATCCCGTTAAGTAAGACACTATCTCTCTCAACAGATATAATCTAATTCTTCAAAGTGAATACATGAAGAATCACTCTACAGACAATTGAATGGCATGCCACATTACCTTACAACAGTACAATGAGTTATTTTATTCACTGCTTCCTCTTTAAAGCTCAACTTGAGTTATAAAAACTAGCACTCTGAAGAATTAATAAACCCCCCATACCTATACAGAATTTCCTAGCTCATCACAAGGCAAACTGAAAAAAGAAAAGAGAGAGAATGTAAGTTTGAGTTTGGCAGAGATTCTCCAATAGACACTATGGCCACTCAAGTGAAGAAAAAAAGATCCAGTTGCTCAATTTATTATTCCAGCATTCAAACTAAGAAGATACTGCACCAACACGTTAATCAAACCCAGACTGCAGAACACTACGACAGAAGATTAGACAATTTTACTCCAGAAACATGTGGCCAATATGTGGGTATTGCCTCTTTAGGACCCTGCAAAAAGCTGGGATGATGCACATAGGAATTTAGATAGTTTAGATTAGATGTTACCACTCCTAACAATACCCTAAAACTTTATTACAACTGAGGCTCTTTCATTATATGCAGGGCTTTTATAAAATGACTATCATTATCATCTAGTCAATTCACTTTGCAAGCATCTTCCCTACTTTCCTCAGTTGCAACCATTATGCTTTTGTTGTCCTCCACAGGGTCTGCATAGCGGAGAATCTGAACCAACGAGTTAGCGAGAGATGTGCCTACCCATCCTAGTGTCGCGATGAAGGTCTCAAGCTGATAGATGTAGAGACCAACCAGAGTTGGTGATAATGGACAACCCTCTTTGATCCTTTTGGAGCTCTTGATCTCCTTTGCCACCATGTGGACGTTGATCAACATTATTACACCATTAAATGGTGAATGTAGCTCAATTTGTTGAACCGCTATGTTCTTGTGCCTCATTTTCTCCAGACCTGTGTCCTCACCTAGGTTCTCTTGCATTTTTCAGTTTCCTTTCCTACTCTCTTGCAACTTTGAGTTTCAAGAGTCTACTTTCATGTGTAGAGATCAACGAATACCCAGTTTTAACTCACCCTAGGCTCACCGAGGGTTTTAGGGTTTTATCATGTTGATATTCTCGCAATCTCTAAACTCACGTTTGGTATCAAAGCAAGCTGCCCTTGCTCTACAACCCCTCCCCGATCCATTCCAAGCTTGGGAGCTCACGTCTGCTCCATTCTGTCATAAAGAACTGCGATAAAGATGGAAACCTTCGCTGTCCAGCTCCTTTTTCATCAGCTGCCATCTTCTATAGGTGTTCTGGATCTGGGCGCCACTTCTAGTGCAATGCTACTGCTGTTTTGTACCCGGAAGACCACTTTTTGGAGGAGAAATCTCTGATTTAGAGATGCTGCAGCTTAGTTTCGATGTGTTCTGGCATGGCCACGTTCATTTGGAGCCTCTACACAGCTGGTTGACTGACTTTTGGAGGGATTTTCGCTATCCTGCTATTATCTGTTTTTGCACACTTTAGTGCAGCCCCGACCCCGCCAGAGCTGTTTCTAGTGGGTTTGCTGCAGCAAACAGGCACCTGCTAAGCGATTGACAGCAGCTCCATTTCGGAACTGATTTTGGGAGAGCATATTTAGTGCCGCCTGTTAGGCAACTGTTTTGGGACTGTCTTCATGGTTTCTGCAGGAGGAATTCAGGCCTATTCAGAGCTAATCCTTGTGCTCACGAAGCAGTACATGTGCAGGTGTTTTGAAGTACTTTTCACTGCTGTACCTGCTGTAGAATTGCTGTAGTTTTGTGTGTACTTGTCATCCTTCTCAGGCTGCCTCTGATTTGAAGCTGGATAGGCAGATTTCAAGGCATTTTTGACTGATTTTTTGCGGTCGTCCCTCTGCTACAGCAAGTTTCCTACTGGATAAGAAATAAAATTTCTTAAGTGAGCAAAAAACATGTGGATCAGAGAGAGCAAGAAAGCACCAAGGTTGAGGCTGAAAATGCCACCTCAACCCTGTCCTTCTAGCATAAGCTGCCCTGGAAGTCCCTCCATGCTCACCCAAATGGCCACTGAAGTGTGTACAGTATCTGTCCAAATACTAGCCAACGTGTGTGAAGGGCAGATCTGGGAGCACAGTTGCCCCGAATCTAGACCTCCACAATAAGGAACTCTAGTGGACTTCTAGCCCTTGAGGATGAGCTGAAGTCTCCTAACATTACTGACCGTGTACCAAAAGAAGGGGAGGCACTTCTCTTGGTTCCCTGCATCAATCCACTCCCATTCCCCATGGTTCCACTGCAAATACTTTATGGGGACAGCTCCATACATGACCCAGGACCCTAATAGCTCCAAAGAAATGTCCTAACGGATATTGATGACCTTAGTTTTACCCAAGTTGAACTTCAAATCATGTGTCTCTGAAAAGGACTGAAGTGCATCCAAATGCTGCTGGAGACCCTCGACTGAGGAGGAGAGTAGGACCACGTCAACTGCTAAGGGTCAACGTGCACCTTTCAGAGTCGTGATGAAGGACTCGAGCTCGTTAATGAATATGCCAAATAAGATTGGTGATAACGAAAAGCCTTGTTTGCCCCAATAGTGCTCAAGATCTCCTATGTCCAGCCAGTCAAAGTCTTGACTCTACCCAACACCCGGTCATATAGTGTCTAAACTGCCTAGATGATGTCCTAACTATACCCTAGATAAAGTAGTCGTTTGAATAGTCAAGCTCGTGGTACAATGTCAAGGGCTTTGCAGAAATCCACAAAGCAACATCAAACTGTTTGCTTCCATGCTAGGGCCTCCAAAATGACAGCTTTCAGTATAAAATGTGGTCCAGTGTAGCATGACTTGCCCGAAAGCCTCCCTATCCCAATCACTTTGAATCCCTCACACTCTACCTTTGGAGTAACATGAGTGTCAAGTGATGATGCTTAAAACTTTGACATGTTAATGGCATGTAGTTTTCTAGACTCTGCCTTGTGAATTGGGATAATGGTGTTAAGGGTCCACCTTATGAATTGGGATAATGGTGTTAACGGTCCAGATGCAAGGGAAGCTTTGCCAGTACTAATCGCGTGTGCAATGTACTCAGTACAAAGTACCTCATGATCTTTGGCTCGGTCATTTGTGTAACTTGAGGGTTGCATTTCGTATATCACTGGTGGTGAAAAGAGAACAAAGTAGGACGTGGTAGATGCGAGAGGTCTGGTGTAGACTGCTGAGGGATGACATACAGTGTGTGTGCGTAATCGCACCAATAATTGTGTCAATGAGAGGGGATATGAACGTCCGCTAGAAATCCTTGGAACTAGTAGTACACATAATGCTTAGAAATTATCCCTCATTCTAAAACATAAAGTCCCTCTTCCTCCGATGGACTAGATATTGATACTCTTGTTTAATCTCTGTCTCAGTCAGAAGGTGATGCTTGGTCTCGATTCTAAGCTGATGGCCCAAGGTCTTACACTTGTCATCGTACAAGCTATTGCATGGGACCAATCCACAACACGTGGTCGATAGGTGGATCTAGTAAATGTCAGACAAGAACTTGATGGCACCATCATGCAAGGAATGTGTGATAAGTGCGGCTATATCCTCTAGAAGAGGGATATCATTAACGTCCTCAAGCATAGTTGAGACACGTGTGGCATAGGCAAGGGCCAATGTGTGGTCAAAATGAATGTTTTGGAAATTGATTAAGTGGGGTGTGATGTGCTCGGTGGTTGTATTGGGATGGATAAGCTGAGACGAGGTATGTATAATCAACTCCCAGAGGTGGTGGGGAATAGAGAAATATGTAATGTAAGAGGTAAGACAGGGGATCCTATGAGATAGTCAACTACACTAGTCGCTACTCCATGTGGGAAACAAGTGAGCACACCAAAAGATGGCCCTCTCAAGACCACTGTATATGATCAGAACAAGTATCCTACCCATATCAACGAAGGCATGCCCATATGAGGTGACTGGGGATCGACGATCTGCGGACACTCGGGAGATACTTGCCTCGTGTAAATCAATGTCATGCAACATAATCGAATCATGCTGAAAATCAATGATCGCTACCTGGCCGTTAGCAATCCTGGCTTTGAAATCTCCGAGAAGGACTTCCCCCAACGACTGGAAAAGTCCATGATATCCCGGTATAAGTTAGAGTGAGGAGATACCCCTACCAAAATGTGAGGTCTTTGGGGAACGTAGCAAACTGCGATGAAAGTATCACTTGATGATGTGCTCCTGATCTGAATCTGGCATGAGGGAGGTTTATTATGTCTATGAAAGGGCAAAGAGGCCTATGAGACAATTTAAAAAAAAACTCCCATGTGTTGAGAGCAAACCCATAAGTATTTTACACTTCGTGCAAGCCAATTGAGGTCCCACATCCTAGTGCATGTGAGACGTGTGAAATCTATTGTTGTCGCCCCTTGCTCCTCTCTATGGGGCATATGCGTATCCATTGTGGAGCAGCCTGACATTCTAATGCAACAATGAGGGTGCCCCGGATGGGGTAGGAGCTTGTTTGGCTTGTGTGTTTGGATGGCACGCTCGAGGTCTTGAGCTCAACGACTACCAATCCCTTTACTAAGGAGGGCATTGTAGGGCTGGAGCGCTTGGGTAGATTAGGCCTCTAGAGAATCAATGCAGCACCTCTAGAAGGTACTAAGCAACAAGTGATGTGGAGAGAGGGAGGGGAGATAGTGCTCTAACAAGACTTGGCATAGTTAGAGTAGTTCATGGCCTTAGTGTGGCTTGAAGGTAAGTACGCATAGAGCATTGAGGCCCAACGAGTTGCGTACCTCCACTCGATCCAGGCCATGTGGACGCAGCAGGAACAGAACAGGACAATACAATTTTCCAAAGTGAAGGGGCTTAGATACCATTGAAGTAGCTTCAGAAGATGAAGGACCATGAGGGGCAGATGATTTGGACTCCCACAAGGTTCTTGAGATGGAAACAACCTTCTACAAAGGGCCTTTCTGGCAGATGTTCCCACAATGTAGTATCATATACCGCCTTCAAAGATAAGTATGATCACAATGTTGATTTCTCATCAAGATGGCTTATTGGATAAAAGCAAGGACCACGCCCAACTACTACTATCTCAATGCTGGACTCTGTGTACATGCAAGGAAAGTTACTCAAGGTGGGGGCACGGTTATTTTCACCCCTTATATCGGCTTGCCAGTTTTAAGGCGTTCAAGATTACACAGAGCTGTTCATTGGAGATGGTCACTTTTGGTTAGCTTACCATGTGCATAAGTGAGGAATCAGAGGATCCAGATGGAAGCACCTAAAATTTATTTTCTTGTGCAGTTGGTCTACCTTCAACCACATAGACTGAAATATTGTTTAGCTCTAGAATCTCCTTGATAGAGAATGCTTTACCAGTTTACAAAAGGCAATTAGCCACAAAAAAAATTTAATTTTCTAATTTTTCCTAATTGGTTTTATACAAAATCTAAGAACTGCCTTCCGTATATGCATACGCAACAAAATTTAATAGCCACATACATACTACATAGTACACTACAAGTATGAGAGCATGCAAAAAATTGACCAAAACATATGCTTAACGTCTCAAAATGAACTTTATCAGCATTCGTGATTCATGAATTACCTAAACAAAAAAATTTGTTGCTTAGTAATAAGTGAACAGAAAGGTCTATCTCCATGATGAGCTACAAAATTAAATTATGAATGATGACTCTGAAACAAGCAACAGCATATCATCATTCATTCATGGCGTACCCCCCACGACCCAAAAAAGAAAAACCAGGCAGGAAAATGGCATTAGAAACCTCCAAACATGTGAAATTTTCCCAAACACGTCGGATTGCAACTATGGTCTCCACTGCTATAAGGTATCAAACTTCTCAAAGAACTGGGGACTCCAAAGCGAGGAACTCATCTGTGTAGCGACCCATCTATGTTCCAAACGCAAATCCCAATAGCCTCTACTCCCCACTTCAAAATTATTCTACCCCAACCCTTTCTGTTTCGTATCCAGTAAAGCCGAATTTACTTGATTTTCAGCATTGCAATGATTGCAAATGCAGCATGTATGCTGTTGTAGGGTGCACCTTCGGCAATTTCCATGACCTGGGTGATGTTACATTCGTGGAGCCAGAAAGAGAGAGAGAGAGAGAGAGAGAGAGAGAGAGAGGGACCTGCATTGCCAAAATGAGATTCTCCATTAAGAAACCTCAATGCAGATGGAGCTGCAATGATTTCATCTTTGCCTTCTTTCTTCACAAAGCCTTCCAAAAGAATGCCAACTTCCCCTGGAAGAATATCTATAACCTCACCCCACAAGTAAGTCCTCATGATGGATCCCTCCATTACAAGAACACGCAATTCTTGAATTGTTATTCCCTCAAAGTGTTCAGGAAAAAGTATTTTTGCCACTGCAAGGGAACTTTCCTGTGTGCACAAAGAAGAGCAGTGAATAACAAGACGACTTACAAAAGGGAAATTGAAACAGTGATCACATAAATAGATTCCTCTTCTTCGGGTACTTGTGGTCAACTTGGTAGAGAGGGAATATTTTACCTTCCAGAAAAATTCTTCAACCTCAGGTCTTGAACGTAGTGCAAATAAAATATGGGATGCTTCAATGAAGAAGCAGTGCACTACAGAATCTGCACTTAGATCACAGAGGCGAGGTTTACCAGTTAACACTTCATAGAGGCTTAATGTACTTCCATGTGAAAAAGTTGGATGGAGAAGGTGCTTCCCTGTAGAGATTCTGTTACTCCACTGCATCAAAAAGTTAAGCCATCTTTTAGCAAATTACAGGTCAGCAGCTATTTCTCCATGTTATCTATGAAAAACAGGAGGCACCATATGGCAATAATCAAACACAAATCATTGTCATTGTAAAACCAATGAATAAAATTTGGGAAACAGTATCATCACTTGCAGTCTCAATACTGCAAAACTAGTTCATCCTAATCCCATATACCTAGATGAATCCAGGAACATTCCCAAACTCATCCTCTAAAAACACAACATAGTGCAGTTTTAATCTCACGAGAGTCACTCATAAGATTGAAAACCATAAACTCCATCACGCATAGCAGGGACTAGCTACTATGACATCCCCACTGACGTCATCAGCGCCCAACAGTGGGTGTAGACCATAGTATAAAAGTATGCTCTCACACATACGAATCCACACACCCACACATACTTGAGCATCCATTTATACAAAGTCTTCGTACTGAGTTTCTGTCGGCACTCTGGAGGTGAAGGGCAAACTCAGCCATGACGAAGGCTAGCACTAAAGGAGAAGGCTAATCAAACATTCAAGCGACAACTGCTTGTGAAGTCTAAACGATTTCATTTTAGTCTCTCCCAAACGAGCATCTAAATCTAAATCTAGTTGATACGGAAACGTACCATTTAAGATAGAAAGAATTATCACAATACCAGCAGGCCGCAACTTGGACGAAAACAGTTCATCCTAATCCCAAACCCAAATCAAAGTTTGCATCATTCTAAAGACTGAACAATTCAACAATGAACAAATTTTCCCAGGCCATGCCTTGCCACAGCATCAGCAGTCTCAACAACTATAAACAACAGACACACACCAACTGTCAACTGCTGAGTAGAAGAGTTATTTTCCTCCAGCATTTAAAACATAAGAAAACATAAAATCAGTGCTAACCTTCGTAACACCATTAGCAACCAAAACAATACCGTCTGCTTTGGATAATTCCGTGTACAAAATGCTGTCTCGAAGCTTTATGATTTCTTTTGCTGAATTTTTTAGAGGCTCCCGAATCTCAGCTGGCAACGCTCCTATGAAAGGTTGGTTCCCCAAGGTTTCAGCAGTTGAAGGCATACTCACAAGAGGAGGGTTCCTCAATAGTCTCTTCAAATCTGCCTGTTTATCAGCAATGACTCATGTCAGACATTCAAGCACCTCTTGCAAGTGCAGATTCCAATGACTACTTTGAAACATAATATGTGCGACACGAGAGACAAAAGTATTGAGATCAGCCTAAAGCAAGCAGGATAAAAAGTTAGCTACATCAACCATTAAGAGAGGAATCAACTGTCTAAATTTTTAATCAATACTCCAGCCGGAGAAGAATCGACGAGCTTAGGTCATGATTGTGCATCACCTGAACAGAATCATGAAGATGGTTTGTCTCTTTCTCCTCAAGTAATCCTGTCTTTTCAAGGCTTTGAATGTATTCAACCAGATGGTTTAAAATAGCGTGAGTGACCTGTTTGGTCTTTACCACCCGCAGGACCTACAAAATTGACATTAATTTTAGCTCCTCTCTTACCAAAAAGTTAGAACAAAAATAAATCTTTCAACAGATAGACTTGAAAGTTCATAATCCTTTCTGTAGGTTCTTCCCCCCAACCTGAGGAAAGGTCATTCGAATGTCTTCTAAATAGTTCTTTGCCGGTGCTTCTTCTGCTTCACTCTCCCTAATAACAGTTTCAGCAATTGCACTTTCACCTGAAAAGCCATCTTGCATCCATCACATTCATTGGGTCTAATGCATCTCATCACATACACAGAAGCAAATTTCATTAACAATAATAAACTAGTTATTTTCAAGTCACACTTTGACTTTCCATAAATGACCAAGGTAATTTTGTGCTGCATGACAATGTATCCGAAAATCAACACAAATGTTTTCAAACCTATAAAAGGCTCCTTTGCAAGTACAATACCATCTTTTGAACACCTATGGAAAATGATGCTAATATCTGACTGCTTGTCTTGATCCACGAGCCATTAAGAAGAAGATTTGGAGTCAACTCATGGACCGACTAAGGCCTAGGTTTGCAAGAGGAGCTTTCCCATCGCCACCAGCAATGAGCCATTAGAGTTAGCCAGGATGGGACCAAATGGACCCATTACCTACCAGCTAAGAAGGGAAAGTGACTGCATCCACATGGGGCAGGACACAAGGAGAGGCACTACTCCTTGCAACAAGGGGGGGGATTGGATAGAAGAAAAAATCAGGAGTAGACAGAAGATGCAGAGCATAATATATTGGTCCCTCTAGAGAGGGTGAGGCTGAGAGTCAAAAGACAAAAGATCCTCTATATTGCTTATTTGGTTATCGTCCCAAGTTTCCCAAGTGCTTCACTATACTACTTATTTGATTATGGACCGCTTTCCAGAAAGGTATAGTTGAAATTCATTATTTTGTCCCCTGCATTCTCTGTTAGTCAAGCTCTCTCTTATGTTCTCTTGTTGAGTCTTATCCTTAGCATAGTGATACCAAGTTTGTAGCGCCAGTGGCCTTGGGCAGCTTGTAAACTCTGAGAAGTGTCCAAGATCCCACCTTAAAATATTGTTGGCAATTACAATTGCAGGCCTCTTGGATTGGGAAGGTTTGGTACACAAAAGAACAAGAGTTAAAAAGTACCACTTCCATTTGGAGAATGGAGAGAATTGAGAAGGGAGGAACAAGAGAAATGGCACAACTGAAAGATGTTGGAGATATCATAGCCAAAGAGTGTGTTTGATGTGTTGTACTAGGAGATCTAGTACTAGTTCATGTGTGAGTGCCACGTGTCACCATGGGACTTATCCCATATGCAGTTGGTGCAAGTATGTGTGTGTGTAGCCTATAAAAGGCTTGTACTTCACTTGTCTCATTTGATGATGATGATAAATGAATGAAAGACTTCCATGGTTTCTACATTTGTGTATCATTTCTTCACTCCCTAGCCTCTCTCTCTCTCTCTCTCTCACCATGTTTCTAATATGGTATCAGAGCTAGGTTAGCCCTGCCATCTCTTTGCAGCCATTAGTACTGTTTTCGCCTCCTCCATAGCCAGCCACTTCTTCGTCCCTTGCTGCCTCCATTGCTGCCTTCATTCCAGTGCTCTAGGCGCTCTTAGCCCTCTCCTTGCTTGCTGGTCGGCACCTCCTGCAAGGTATGCCTGCACGTGTGAAGGTTTAGGTGGCTTTGGCAGCCTCATAGCTAGCTGGTCGGCGTTTCTTCAGCACACGTCTGCACATGAGATTCCCCAGAGCTGTTTCGGACGTTTCCAACGCCAAGAAC
Organism: Dipteris shenzhenensis; assembly: GCF_047967505.1. Taxonomy (NCBI): domain Eukaryota; kingdom Viridiplantae; phylum Streptophyta; class Polypodiopsida; order Gleicheniales; family Dipteridaceae; genus Dipteris; species Dipteris shenzhenensis. The sequence goes on from NC_141628.1 coordinate 17,787,122, forward strand.
AGCCTTTTATTGCTGCTGCTGTGAAGTCAGACACCTGACAATATTCTCTCCAGTATTTCGAGGCTTTTGAAGGCTTTTTCAAGCTGTTCTGAGGCTGCTGCTGCATAACCGCCTTCACCAGAGGCATTTTCAAGCAGTTCCCTGGCCTTCAGCACTTCTGCTTCTGCTGTTTTTTGCATCAGAGACCTGTTACATCATTCAGAGCTGTTCTAGGGAGCAGCCTTTCATTTCAGAGACCTGGTTTTGCCCTTCAAAGTGCACTGGTGAGCCGTTTTGAGGACTTCAGACCCTGCTGCAGCGCTCAGTTCTGCATTTCGGGGCTGTAACTGCTGTTTCTTGATTCAGGTTCACGTTTCTTGATTCTTTCGAGGGGACTGAAAATCCTTGGACTTGAAATCCTTCTCGTCAAATCTCCCTCTATTGAGACTGAAGGAGATCCGGGGGGCGAGATTGATAGATAACAAGGAAAATTAGGTCTTGCATTTGACGGTTTGATTTTGTATAATGTATCTAGATCCGATTCATAGACCCTTCCAAGGGACTGGAAATCCTTGGACTGTAGCGAACAAAAAGAAAAATATAGAATCGGATCCGATTTATCGTAATCGATTAGTAAACATGTTGGTTGATCGTATTCTTAAAGATGGCAAGAAATCATTTAATCTTTTGCACATGAGGAGTTTGCTATTGTGTTTTAAAGCCCGAGACCAGCCCATTCCTTTGCTGGTTCTTCATCTCAGCTTGCTGCCCGCCTTCACGAAGGTTTTTGCCATCATGACTTTGTTGTCTTCTAGTTCCTTGGTCATGGAAACGTTCAAGGGGGAAGGTTTTCTCACATGGCAAACCAAGATGCAGTTGCTCCTTGTGTGTGAAGGAGTTTGGGATGATGTTGAGGACGACAACGTTGAGTGACTTGATCAGCAACAACACAAGCTTTGGAAACAGCAAAATGCAAAAGCCATTGGCCTCATTGGTCTTTGCTCGACCGACTCTCTGATCCATCATGTGGACTTCAAGTGAACAGCTACGGAGATTTGGGATCGCCTTGATACATTATTTGGTAAAAAAATCACCAACTCCAAGGTCTTTTTGAAACTCAAGTTCTATGATATGAAAATGGAAGAGAGTGATGGGTTGAATGATCATCTAGCAAGGTTTCAATCTCTTGTTCAACAACTCTCAAGTTTGAAAAATGTGCCTGATAATAAAGATAAGATGGATGTCCTTATGAAGACTATGCACGGGATATCCCGCTTTGAGTAAACTCTTGAAGTACAACGCCTTGCCACTACCACGTTTGATGATAGGGTGGCACTACTCATTGAAAAGGACCATCATGAAAAGAGGAACGACACACTGATCGGCTGCTGCTTCTCCCCGCTCCACGCTGCTCCCTCCCCCTCTCTACGCCTCAGCCCTCTCCTCTCCCTCTCCCTCTTCCTCAGCCCTTCCCTTCCCCTCTCCCTCCGCCTAAGCCCTCCCTCCCTCATCCCGCCTACCTGCCCCCCTACCCCCGCCCTCCAGCCCCCTCTTCCCACGCCCTCAGCCCGCCTCCCCCCCGCCTTTCTTCCTGCCCCCCTCCTCCCCCACTCTCAGCCCGCCTCCATCCCCCGCCCCTTCTCCCCCCTTCTCCCACCCCCTTCCCCGCCTCTCAGCCCGCCCTTATCCCCGGCCTTTCTCGCCTCTCTTCCCTCCCCCTTCCCCTCTTCCTACCCTCTCCCCTGCCCCTTCAACCCCTTTTCTTGCCTCCCTCCTCCCTGCCTGCTTCCTCCTTTGACCCCTTCTCCTCCTCTCTCCTCTTCCTGGCCCTCTTCGCCTTTCTCCTTCCCACAGCTTTTCTGGAACGGACAGAGCTTTCTTCTATTTGAGTCGGCCTGCTCATCTCGATTGGCGATGGATCCTCCCTCAACAAATCCTTCTTTGCCTCCACCGGCCGCGAAAACTATCACATTTTCAAAAGACGAGTTGCAGCAGCTCAAGAAGGATGTAGAGCTTGAATGCTTGACCACTTTGGTTGCACGCATCTATGGGTCTCACCCTTCCAGGTCACAAGCTAGAGACTAGATGCTTGCGGCGCTTCCCCCAGATCTCACCCCACGATTTAAAGATGTTTGCCTTTTGGGACGAGGTTTTTCCAGGTTGTTTTTGGCTCTCCAGAGGCTATGAGTACCGTGCTTCAAGGTATGTGGGACATAGGAAGATTTTCTTTGGTCCCTTCTCTCTAGGCTTTGACCCTATGGAGGAGGATAAGGAGGTGTTTTCGCTCTTCATTAGGTTTCCCGGTCTCCCCCAGGTCTACCATCGCCTTCTTCATGTGATTGGGGAGCACTTCGGTATGGTAATTAAGACTCCCCTCCTCGTTGGGTTGCCTTGACAGCTGTAGAGGCAACCAAGTCTAACGGGGTCCATAGAGTTAGGATCCTTATGGAGGACCCTAATATTTCAAATGATCATATCTTGTTCTAGTTCCCGGATCGATCTTTCTTTCAGTAGAGAGTGGAGGTTGCAGCAGGCAGACTAGACCAGTGCAAGATCTGCACGACCCTTGGGCATTTCGTTGGGGGTTGCCTCAGCAACAAGAAAAGGCCCAAAAAGCCTTTTGGTGCAGCAGCTCTCCTTCGACCTCGACAAGGGGTGGGACAGCTCCTGCGCTTGCTCCCCGACCTAGGCAGGGTGGTGGTATTGCTCCTTCAATATAGAGCGCTCCTCCTCCACAGAGTGTCCCTTCGGTACCGCTGTCGCTTGCCTACAGTGCCTCACGTCCCCTAGGGGCACTTGTAGCACTTCATTGAGTTCCGGTTCGTACACAACCTCCACCCCCGACAGTTTAGGAGGCCAGCGTCCTTGACTCCACCTCCTTAGGAGCTTCGGAGTCCCCCATTCTGGTTGTTCCCAGTGTTGCACCTCATGCACTTCAGGATGCCTCAGCTATAGTTGCAACCCCCGTTGCAGCCTCTCGCCCAGACGCAGAGGTTGTCCCTCTCCTAGTCCTAGTGGTAGCCCCTCTCCCTCAGCTCGCACATTCTCTGGTTGGAGGGGCCTTCACATCTTTTCAGACACAGGGTTCTCAAGAGCAGTCTTCAACTCCCCTCTTGGATAGAGAAAGGGGGTTGGGTACCCTGTTGATCCACTTTCCTCTGAAGGGATCCTCCGCACCCCTGTGTCGGGCCTGATTCACAGGAACTCCTCTTCAGCCTTGGTAGATTTCCACGAGGACTTTATGCCCTCTACTTTTCGTGAGGCAGTGATTGGGATCCCTGTTGACAAGGCGTCTTCTTCTTCAGATGGCAAGGTGTTTTCTCATGTTGATTTTCCGCCACTTGGTTCCATCCCTCGCTCTTTGAGAGGGAGGTCTTCCCATGTTGAGGGGTTTGTTTCCACCACTAGGTCGGGTAAGATGTTCCATTCTACATCCTCCCGCCGATGAGGATTGTTAGCTCGAACATACACGGACTTGGTGGCGTCCCTCATCGCCGCCGCAGACAGCTGATGTGGAATCATCTTCAGCCAGGTTTACTAGCGGTTCTATTGATCTTTTACTCTTGCAGGAACACAAACTTGATGCCAGTGATTGTACAAAGTCACGCAAGCTACTTTCAAGTCATACCTTTCGGTCACCTACCTTTGGTACTTGGGGAGATACTTGTATTTCAGTTTTGGATTCTTTTCTTCCCTTGGTGTGATCTTACCCTCTAGAGCCTAGTGAGTTCTTTTGATTGGGGGTCGCAAGGTTGGACTCCTCAACCTTTATGCCCCTGATAACAAAGGGGATCGTGTACTATTTTGGACGGACTTGCTCTCCTGGGTCCCCATTGCAGATTCATGGATCATAGGAGGGGATTTCAACATGGTAGAGTTACCCTCAGATAAAAAAAGGGGGCAGAGAGGGCGGCATCCATTTCTTTGGAGAGGGTAGTGTGCAAAGCCTTCCTCTTCAGTTTCAGTGGCAGAGATGTTTGGCTTGACGATGCTTTTCACACTCAGTAACAGTCACTCCTGTTTTCTTCGTCGAACAGGAGGCAATGTTGATGATTGGTGGGCCTTGGAAAGAGGAGAATCAATTTACATTACCCCTGGGGTTTCCACTTCAGATCACTTTCCGATAGTTCTTATGATTTCCAAGCCACATTTGAGACGACATTCTGCCAGCATTAGGATTCCTGATAACCTTATGCAAAGGAGGACCTCTCAAAGGCAGCTTTGTAGATCTGGGTTTCTCTTGTGCAAGGTGGAGTGCCCTCCCCTTCACATATGGTAACAGCCCTCTCTTATATTAGCGACTTTTATCATCTGGTTGCTAGTACTAGGAGATGTGAGATTCTAGGCGAGAGATTGGTGTTCGCCAATTGGCTTTGGTAGAGGGAAGAGCAGAAGAGGCCACTTCATGCTTGGATTCAGGAGCGCCTTGCTGCAACAAGGGCTCATCAGCAAATTTTGTTGGATCAGAGAGCACAGTTCGCCTTTCATGCACAAGAGTCCTTCTAGATACAGATGGGAGGTAGAGTCAATAAGCAGTTCTTCTCTACTCATGGCCCCAGACATAGTAGAGTGAGTGTCTCTCAGCTTATTGACTCGAACGGAGTTTTGCAGTCAGATTCAGATGCCGTCATGCGCATAGCTACAGATTTTTATGCCTCCCTTCTTTCAGCGGATCCTGGTAGTGTGGCTGCAGATGATGCCAGACAGGGCATTTGGCAGTGTATCCCTAGGTTGGTGAGTCCAGATATGAGACTCTCTCTTTATGCACCTTTTACCAACCTACAATTCAGGACTGCTCTTCTTGCCCTTCATAAGGGTAAATGCCCAGGTTCAGATGGGCTTACGCCCTTCTTTTTCTTGACCTTTTGGGATATGATTAGAGATCACATCACCTCAGTATAGGGCATTTGGGACTCCGGTGAGATGCCTCGCTCACTTCTGGAGAATCTCATACATTTAATCCCAAAAGGGGGGTGCAAAAAATTAGTGTCGCAGTAGAGACCCATCACTCTATTGGGCACTTGTAACAAAATCCTAGCGAAAGCAATCTGCCTGCGGTTGCATCCCTTACTCCTGATCTTATTCATGGTACACAGACAGGGTTTGTTCATGGAAGAAGCATTCTTTATAATATATTCTCCTTTTGGGAAGCTTCTGAGTGGGCCATGCAGAGCGGTCAAAAGCTTGCAATTCTACTATTGGACTTTGAAAAAGCCTACAACATGGTAGATTGGGACTTCTTGGAGGGCACCCTTCATCACTTTGGATTTTCAGATGCATGGATCAGAGGGGTCTCAACCTTGTACAAGTCAGCCCGCAGCCAGGAGGGGTTAGGGGAGACAGGTTTCAGATTTCCAGATCAGTCCAAAAGAATGCCCTCTAACCCTTTTTCTTTTCCTCTTTGTGGCTGAGGCTATGAGCATTTTTCTCATGTCTCGAGCTGACATTCTTGGGCTCAGACTTCCGCTCAGACGGAAAGAGGACCTCGTGGATTACGAGTAGCGGATGACACTACTATCTTCTTGGAGGCCTCTCCTCAGACTCACTTCCTTTAGGACAGCTTTGGATTTGTTTTGTACTGCAGCAGGTGCTCACATCAATTGGAACAAATCCAATGGCTTTTGGATTTGTGACGATGACACTCCAAATTGGGGGCTCATTTGGATTTCACATGGATTTAGAGGGGTGTGTCAATCAGATACCTAGGATGCCAGGTCGGTTTGGGCATCTCTTATTTGCAGCAGTTTGCTCATGTATTGGAGAGCATTAGAAGGAAACTTCTTTTCTGGAGTTCAGCTAGACCAGACCTTAAATCCGGAGTGGTGATTGTGAACCAGGTTTTGTTGGCCACAGCCTGGTATGTGTGGGCCTGTTGGTGCAGTTCCAGAGATTGTATCACTCAGCTCATAAGGCCTATCAGGAATTTTTTATGGAGCGGGCTATATGGCACTACAGACACTATTGCCAGTGTAGCTTGGGACACCTTGATCCTTCCCACACATGAAACGAACTTCTTCTGTTTCTCTGATCTCGTTATCGTCAACCATAGGCAAGCAAATTCTCAGGCGATGGCATCACGATTTTCCACCCAGCCAATTTTGTGGATCACATGTTACTTAAGATATGTAATTTATCTCTCATGCCTATCCACAAACCCACATCTCCCTAGATGGTTCCCTCTGCCACATGTCATTTTAGACCTTTTTACTTGGCACACCAATTACCCCTCTCTTGGGGCACAATTTAGAACATTTGCCCCTTGGCATTATTACACATTTAGGTGCACCTAGGCCTTAGCACTCAGAACCACCTAGTCAATGCCATTACACCCTCACCTAGGACCTTGGCAGTTACTTCTCTTGACCATTTTATTTACGCACATAAAATATTACAAAAGTCGGTCATCTAAGAGAAAATGCCCACCGATCTTTCCGAGGTCATGCTATCTCGACTAGAGCATAACATTCCTTCCCTCTTCAAGCATCAGCGTCCTCGATGATGAGTCTGGGAACACTCTCCGTAACTGGTATACGGATTCCCAGGTAGCTTCCGATAGAGGTAGACCATGCCATGCAACCAACACCATGGGGATCTTCCGATTGCGCACTTGCATTGTTCCTCGGTCCAGGATTCTTGTTGGTTTGCGTCTTGCATTATCCTCTATCTCCTGAAACAAAATAACACCTTCGATTAGTGAGTCACCAGTATGCAAAAATTTCTTTAAACGAGAAACATGAAACACTGGGTGCACCTTACACCCCGGTGGTAATTCTAATTTATAGGCTACCTTGCCTATTCTTTTTAGAATTAACCACGGCCCACAGTATCGAGGTGATAACTTAGCACACTCTCCTGAAGTCAATGACTTCGAGTGCGAAGGAACTCTGAGAAAAACCTTTTCTCCTTCCTTAAATACTCTTATAGACCGGTTTTCATCCGCATACACCTTGGCTCTATCCATAGCCTGGCGGATATTAGCTCTTGCAAGTGCTAGCATCTCCCGCATCTGAACCACAAAGTTCGCGGCACTAGGCACTCTTTGAGGTACTCCAACTGTAGTTGGATTCGCTGGTCTATGACCATAGTTCAGCTCAAACGGACTGAACCCTATAGAGGAATGTTTTCTATCATTGTAGGCAAACTCCAACAATGGCAACCACTTGTCCCATGTATGTTGCCTCAATGACACATATGCCCTCAGCATATCCTCTAAAGTCTGGTTGACTCTCTCCGTCTGACCCTCCGTCTCAAGATGATCCCCACTACTCATTCCCAACTCAGTCCTCAGTGTCTCAAATACCGCTGTCCAAAAATGACCGGTAAATCTGACATCTCTGTCTGACACTATGGATTTTTTTTTTTTTTTCCATGAAAAAGACTTCTATTAAGTAAGAACAAAAACCCGCGAGAGCAAGCTCAAGGCGGAATACATCACGAAATCATGAGGATAAATAAAAAATCCCTCAGAGTGAGGTGACACTATTGATTTAGGCAATCCATGCAGACGGAATATATGTCTAATGAACAAATCCGCCACTTGCGGGGCACTAACAGACTCTCTAGTCGGAATGAAGTGAGCCATCTTGGTTAGACGATCAACCACCACAAGGATAGAATCATACCCTCCTTGTGTCGTAGGCAGCCCTACAATAAAGTCCATGGAAATGCTCTCCCACTTACTTAGTGGTATTTCCAAGGGCTGTAAAACTCTGGGTGGCTTCACCCGCTCGGCCTTACTTACCTGACACGAGAAACACCGTGTCACATATTCATGAATATGCTTTTTCATCTTTGGCCAAAAGAAATCTCGCTTCACAAGATCATATGTCTTCTCGACTCTTGGGTGTCCCGCACATGGGTTATCATGGCACTGTCGAATGACTCTTTGCCTGAGATCATTCTGACTAGGTACTACAACCTTGCTATTTCTTTTCAACATACCATCCCTTATGGTATATCTTGCATAAGTTTGACCTTTTCTGGATGCCAAGTCATCCTTTTCGTTTTTCCCGGGTTTAAACACATGAGCTTTAGGCCATAAGCTCTGGACAAACTCGTCCACCTTTTGAGTTTCTCTTATCTCGGTCGTTAGAGCACTCTCTAATACCGTGAAACTCATATTGTGCATAATGCGAGACAACGCATCAACAACCTTATTATCTTTTCCTCTTCGGTACCGAATCGTCAAATTAAACTCCTGCATGAGCTCTACCCACCTAGCTTGGCGGCTCCTCAAGTCAGGCTGTTTACAAAAATGCTTCAGAGTATCATGATCCACATCCACATAAAACTCTGAACCATATAAATAATGCCTCCATGTTTTCAAAGCATGGATAAAAGCATACAACTCCAATTCATGAGTTGGCCAATTCCTTTGAGAGGGAGAAAGTTTCTTGCTTTCAAAGGCTACTGGCCTTCCCTCTTGAAGGAGAACTCCTTCTACCGCAATGCCACTTGCATCGGTTTCCAAGAACAACGGTTTTTGGGGATCAACTATTTTTAACACCGGTCCTGTGACCACAGCTTGTTTTATGGTGTTAAAACTTTCTTGTTGATTCTGTTCCCATATAAAAGGTACTTTATCTGAGGTCAGATCAGTCAATGGCGATACTATTTCGGAATATCCTTTGATATGCCTTCTATAAAATTGGACAAATCCCAAGAATGATCACAACGCGGTCAGACTCTGAGGGATTGGCCAAGTTAGTATCGCAGCCACTTTATTCGGATCCATTTCTACCCCCTGTGGAGTAATTATGAATCCTAAATATTCAAGCCTAACCATACACAGTATAGTTTTCTTTTTATTTACATAAAGACTGGCTTTCCTCAAAGTACTGAACACTATTTTCAAGTGTTCACGATGCTCAGTAATACTTTTACTGAACACTAGAATATCGTCAATAAAATGTACTACAAACTTTCCAATATACGGACGTAGTAAATGGTTCATAAGCATGACGAATGTCGCTGGAGCATTGGTAAGTCCAAAGGGCATTACCAAAAACTCATAATAACCAAACCTGCTTCTGAAAGCGGTTTTATGCACATCCTCGGCTCTAATCCGGATCTGATGGTAGCCACACTTAAGATCTATCTTGCTGAAAATCACGGCTCCATGTAATGCATCTAGCAAATCATCAATCCGAGCCATCGGATACCTGTGCTTAAAAGTGATATTATTTAATGCTCTGTAATCTATACAGAGGCAAAACGTATCATCCTTTTTCTTCTTTGATATCACTGGCGAAGCAAAGAGTGAGAAACTTGGTTGAATCTGCCCCAACTTGAGGTATTCTTCCAGTTGTCTACGCACCTCCGCCTCTTCAGTAAAGCTCATTCTATAGGGAGGTCTATTTACAGGTTCTGCCCCCGGGATTAGTTCAATCTTATGCTGAACTTTCCGCTCTCGAGGTAACCCATAAGATAGTTCATCCCTAAAACATTCAGAGAACTTCTCTGATATCTCTTTAGCCAACTCGGCCATTTTCCCATCTTGGGTAGCTTCAGTGCTAGTCGATGCATCATCAATCAACTCTACCGATGCTATACACAGACATAGAAACTCTTTCGGAGTCTTCCGAATTTCCATGACTGAAATCAATGGTCCTCGAGGTAAATCCTTTTCACCTCGCAAAACATATTCTACCCCGTTCATCTTGAACTGGTAAATATGCTTTTTCCAATCAATGGCTGGATTTTTCCAAAAATGCCAAGCCAAGCCATGCCTAGGGCTATATCTGCGTAAGCAAGTCTAGTCAGTTCAAAGTCCAGCTTCTCAACATAGTCATGAATTCGAAGTTCCAACTGGGTAACCCTTTGGTCCCATACTTTAGTGGAACTTCCATCCGCCATCCTGACCGTATAAGCATAGTCAGACGGACTAGTTTTCAACTTGAGCCTCTTAATAAGCTTCGAGTTGATTACATTGTGTGTTGACGCTGAGTCAAACAACACAATCACATCATGATTGGCTACTTGCCCTTTTATTTTAATTAACTCGGGCTCATCGAAAACTGTATACCCCGTTGTTGCGGGCTTTGAAAGGATGTTATCAGGTGCACCGCTTACTAACTTAGTAACAGAGACACTTAACAACACAGGTACTAACCTCTGAGAAGGTCCCGCCAATTGCATCTGCATATGTTCCGCATTGGGACTCTCCTGCATTTCCGCGTCGCATTCAGATATTATCATATTGGCCGTGCGACGGTCTTTATTCAGTGGACAATCTTTCCACTGATGTTGCTGAAGGCAGCCGAAGCACAATGCTTCTTTTCTAGCTTTCTCTTTTTGCTCAGGGGTCAACGAGGACTTTGACCAAGCCCGGGCTGCCATTGGAGTTATTTTCCTTTTCACCCCAACGATGGTACTTGTTTTTGCTGGTCCCTCAACCGGCTTCACCTGCTTGGTTTGGCCACTTGGCTGGGAGACACTTGTCTTTGAAGTCCATTTCCTCTGAAATCCCCCTTTTCTCAGGTACTCATACTAAGTCCCTGCCTGCACAAATCCACTAGATCTGCCTCTGGCATCCTCATAGTTTAGGGCTACTGCAATAGATTCATCTAATGTAGTCACATATTTTGCCCGAACTTCCATTTTAATCTTGTCATTCAGTCCATAGATATAGTCTTTCAACTGAACCGACATAGGGAGAGGGTCTGTTATCTTCATAACACATTCCCTGAACTTGTCAGTGTACTCTGCCATCGACAGATTCCTCTGATGAAGGTTTCTATAAGCATCCCAAGCTCAGGACTCTTCGTCAGGTGGAAGAAAGTGTTTCTTAAATTCAGCTTTAAACCCTTCCCAGGTGGTAGGGGCAACTTGATCTTTCTGTTGCTTTATCCACCATCTATTCGCTGCCTCAATAAACAGGTGAGTGGTCTCACGGATTTTCTTTAGATCAGATCTGATTTCACAAATGGCGAAGGCTTCTTCCCACTTGTATAACCAAACCTCGATCACATCAGAACTGCGCTCGGTCATCCGACCAGCGTACTTCTCCGGTCTATGGTTAGCAATATTAGGCACCTTGACCTTCGCACGCTCTGATGAGTGTATACTGGGCTCTGGCTCTACTGGAGCTTTGCCCTTATCAATTCTAGATGGCCTAGCCGACAAGGCTTGCACCATCTCCCTAATTTCATTTTGACCAGCGTTCACTTGAAGCTGCTGGTTCATGATTTGCTGTAAAGCATCTTCTAATACCGAAATCCTACCCACCAGAGTAGGTGTTGTGTGATGGGACATTTGTTGTGTAGACCGTGCTCTAGATTCACTAGGATTCACCCTGGAATCTTGTCCCTCTGCCTCCATTGTTTCAAAAGGGATTTTTTTTTTCTTCAGATTCCCCTTTTGTTATACAAGAATAATAAACTGCAACCTCTGCTGTACAGGATTAAATCGCTTGCAACTGGAAACTAAAATTTGATATGGAAGAAAAGAAATTTTGCTCCCTGGAGTAAATCGTCGAAGACGGCGCTGAGACCCAGAAATCACTCGTCACTCCTCCTGTTGAACCTTGCTACGTTGGTTTTGGACCACAGGTACAAGTCACGATGCTTCGAGGTCCTCCAGCCTGTGTAAAACGGGAATATCTATTTTTTTTTCCGTCTGCTGTTACGCAGATTTATCACCCCGCTCCACATATCGCTTCACTCCACATGGGCGCACGTCGCTGCTCAACAAACCCGTACGTCGTCGGACCACCAGGGAGGTCCAGGCCCTGCGACTCGTTCACTTGGAGAATACCGTCAGCCTGCCCCGCTACTTTCCCCCTCGTCAAACCTGCACTCCAAGCCTGTCATTCGCTATCAAGTGAACGCTCATCGAAGACCTCCCGCACAACGAACTCAGCCACAACGCTGTCCTCAGGCCTTGCTGTTCGTCGTCACGGGCAACCGAATTATCACGCACTCCTTCTACCCGACCGCTTCAGATCACGCTGCACTTCACGCTCTCTTCTCATCCCGTTCGTCCAGCCTGAAGTTCTGGTCTTTCGTCCATCCCTTGATCTCTACCATGTGCTCTAATACCAAATGAAACGAACTTCTTCTGTTTCTCTGACCTCATTATCGTCAACCACAGGCAAGCAAATTCTCAGGCGATGGCATCACAATTTTCCACCCAGCCAATTTCATGAATCACATGTTACTTAAGATACGTAATTTATCTCTCATGCCTATCCAAAACCCACATCTCCCTAGATGGTTCCCTCTGCCACATGTCCTCATTTTAGACCTTTTTACTTGGCACACCAATTAGCCCTCTCTTGGGGCACAATTTAGAACATTTGTCCCTTGGCATTATTACACATTTAGGTGCACCTAGGCCTTAGCACTCAGAACCACCTAGTCAATGCCATTACACCCTCACCTAGGACCTTGGCAGTTACTTCTCTTGACCATTTTATTTACGCACATAAAATATTACAAAAGTCGATCATCTAAGAGAAAATGCCCACCGATCTTTCCGAGGTCATGCTATCTCGGCTAGAGCATAACAACACAGGAGGGGGGTCTAAACATCATAGATCCAGACTTGCAATGCAGGGCTTTGATTTATAAGTTTGTGGTTAGAGGACTTATGCCTGAGCCTTGGAAAATTTTCTTCATTCATGGTATTCAGGCTTGCAGCCCCTCCTCAGGGGGAGATTAAATGGACAGCACCAGATGGATCTTCACCTCAGCCCACCTCAAGTCTCCATCCTCCCCACTTATGGTTGCGATCCTGAAGGCTTGGGCCAGCTTCAGAAGTACCCTTCAGAGAGAGCCTCCCTCCTCTATCGAAGAGATTGACAAGCAGCCGATTATGCGGAATGATAGTATACTTGATGAGCATGGTAGGCAGCTTGGTATGTCTCACTATATGCACTGGTCCAGGTGGGAGAGAGGCCCTGCCACCTCTATAGGTTCTTGGAAAGCTTTCAAGAGGCTTCCAGAAGTTTGCCGATAGCAAACGGTTAGTCACCTCAGACGATGTGCAGGGAGGATATTCAGATTGATGCAGCCCTTCCCCTTGACTGGATGGATACAGATGACAGGCCCATTGTTTGCTCCATGTGGATGGGGGCTTTCTCGAGGATAGGCATTCCTCTCCAAGTTATAGCTTTTTGGAGGATGCCTTGGTTTTGATGTACAGGCAGGTGGCACGCTGGTGATTTCTTCAGAGGATATTCTTTTGGGCATGCCTTTTCAGCCTGTCAGGATCATAGGCTTTTGGGATCAGGACAAGGACTCTGCATGGCAGATTGATCCGAGTCCTCGTCTCTCTCTTTCGGGTTCTTGGAGGTTGTGGCTCTTTGGAAGAGTCTTGATAAAGTTTCTTCAGTGGGACTCAGGAGAGTGGGAATAGATTGTTGTAGGGAACCAAGAGAAGAGCCTTCCTCTTTTTGGTTACACAGTAATGCCAAGAAATTCCAAATCAGCTATAGAGGTTGCAGACCTTCCAAGGCCCCTCATTGGGAGAGTTATCAGGTTTTCGCTAATTTGCAGAGGGTCTTCTAGCGGAGGCTTTGAAGATCCCGAAGAAATAGAAAGGTGACTCTATTTTTTGGCTTTCTATTCGTGGAGGGATGTCTGGATTTGGGGCAGACCCCACTTGTCCTAGGTGCTCGTCTGCTGATGAGTCGATTCATCATTGTCTATGGGACTACAGGCATGTGAGAGCCATTTGAATGGGAACTTTTGCTCCTTCTTGTTTCTTCATGATGTGAATATCAATGGCTTGGCTAGCCTCAAATCTTCTATGAGTGGCAGGATGCTTCTTGGGCCATATCAATTTGACGTCACCTAGTCGAGACTTGCTCTCTGGAGGATGTGCCTATCTCCCACTACTATAGACCAATACATGCTGATGGGGATACCGCTTCGGAGATACTGACTAGCATCACTGCTTGGCATATTTGGAGGGCTAGATGCATAGAGACCTTAGAAGGATCTCGGGTCCATCCCTCGCACACCTTGGCCACTATTTGGGCTGACACCATTCACACACTGATGGCGAGTTGGGCGAGCATGCAAGGTTCTTCCCGGGCAGCCTCAGCTAGGAGGGTTATATTCCTTAGGGAATGGAGGGGTTCCCCCTTTTTCTTAGAGACTACAGCAACGTTGAGGTGGCACTTTCAGCCTTCAACCTTGGTTTCTTTCCAGCTCATTTTGAGTTTTGTATTCCCTATTTCAGGGGGATTTCCTCATGCACAGCATGATGTATTTCCACTTTGAGCCTGCTCACGCGGGTATTTTTCATACTTAATATTAGTCTTTTTCATGGAAAAAAAAAAGGACCGTCATAATAAGCAAGCCACTCTTGCCTCTCCTAGTGATCAAGCATTTGCTTCCACAAGAAAATGGAAGACCAACAAGAATATTATTTGCAGGTTTTGCAAGAGGCAAGGACATATTGAGGCTCATTGCTTCAAGAAGAAGGAACAAGAACAAGAGAAGCACCATGCCAATCTCCTTGCTGAAGAACAGGCCGAACCTGAAGAGCCCCCTAAGGTCCATTTAATAAAGAGCCCACGGACTCCCCTATTCTTGAGAGGTCTATAATCTAGAACTCCTTCTGGGTCATGAGGGATGCATATTAATTGGTTCTCTAAGTGAATAAGCTCCTCTATAAAGAGTACACTATCAGCTGCGTGTAACATCACATTTACGCCACTAACACGAAGACTTCACAGAGGGAGGTAAGTCTAGCTAATAACTATGTTACGATTTGTGGGCCACCCTATAGGGACTATAATAACATGCTGACGGCTTACAAACTTAATCAATTCGTAATGTCCCAACACCTTTTTGAATTCTAAGGCAAACAGACAACTACAAACACTTGAAGTGAGCGCTTCTAATTTGTATAGAGCTAAGCTCTATGCTGAGCTGTGAGAAGGTTCTCCTTGCAAATTGCCAACATGTCTTACTGCAATTGCAAGAAATCAGCAGCACCTTGATGTTATATAGACGAATTGTCCACGAATCCTTACGCTGAAACTCATACATAAACACAAATGGACTCAACTTAGTGGCTGAAATCCACACGTAATGGACTCACCTTAGTGCCTAAATGTTTTGCAATATTCTATGCAAAATCAATCATCGGACAATACTCTTCCCAATCGGATTGCTTGCAAGAGACATAAGCTCATAGCATATCCTCAAGAATATGATTTATCCATTTGATTCCACATGATCACATGAACTCGTACTGAGTTTATCCAATTTCTTGAACACTCACATGAAAAATGACTTGTAAACTTGGGGTAATGTAACCAAACCTTAAGATACTTGAAAATACTTTAGCAATAAAATCACTGCTATTATGACACTTTTGAGCAGTTTGCAACACACAAAACAGCTTTTGGAACAAATCACAATATGGCTCTACTCCCTGGAATAGCTTGTAGAGGATCCTGGGCACCGTTAGACCAAATCGCAGGAGTGCTAGTCTCCTTGGAATCAATTCGCAGCACGTCTGGGTGCTTTGGAGTCAATTCGCAGCATCTCTGGGAACCAGGTAGGGCTGGAAACCCTAATCAGCAAGTAGATGATCTTCCAGAAGGGCTGGGAGCTGGATCGCTGCAGCTGCACTGTTTCCGGAAAATTGTACGCGCCAGAGAGTCAAAGATATGATGCTGGAATGAATCGCAACTCAGCCTAGGAGGAGTAGAAGTGAATCGCAGCAGGTCTAGGAGAGAAAGAATACAACACACCACACTAGGGCCCACAAATAAGGGCTGGAACCCGCCTAAGGTCTTTATTACAATAGAATAATCTTTGTACAATTGGCTCATGAAAGAGCATAAGTCCAAGTACAATCTTGAATGAATCTGGGAGGCCCGGGGCCTTTCTTTTATAGACTAGGTCTAGCAAAAAGCTAGGGCTTGCTTTCCAAAAGCTACTTTTACAAAAAGCCAAGCTTTTAGTCTTTTTTCTTCTAAATCTGGTGCTCTGGAGCTTTTAGGCGCCTTTTTATCTTGTGGGCCCTCTTTTTAATTAGGCGCCCCCTTGTCTTTACTTTTTGAGCCTTGTGGGACCCACTTTTCTCCCCACTCTTGGGTCATTTTTGCACTCTCTTAGGTCCTACACATGGCACAAACAAATACCAACACTTTAACCCATTAAACGTTAGCGAAATGCATTCATTCCTAGTTCTTGGACTAATCCTAGTCCCTTGTGGGCGTTCCCACAGTTGTTTTTTACCAATGCAAAAAAAAAGTAAAAGTAGTAAAACTTATTCTAGTGAACCAAAGTCAAATTTCTTTGACCATAGTCAATCTGATAAAGACTCTTCTTTATTTCTTGGGAGAAATACCAATTGGTGACATCCCCTCGGCTTCTAATCAGTTGTCCTCAACTGAAAAGCTTCTTAATACAGCTGTAAAACTTGGGGATACCTCCTCTCTTGGCATCAATCGTCTAATAGCTTTGGTACTTGGCAAGATACTTGTAGATAAACTTGCCTCTGGGTGCTTTTCTTCTTTGAGTAGTACACAATCTGTTCTTGTTGGGGGGTCTCCACCATCTCTTCCACCTAAAGTGGATCTTGGAATCTGGTAACTTCCAATCATTGACTTAGATCAGTCTTGTGGCATTCTCTGCTCCTTTTGGTTGACTGTCCTTCCGGGGCACTAGGCAGCCACACACCCCTCTTTCTGTATCTAAAACACTTGCTTCTGCATGGAGTTTCTTTGGCATTTCCTGCTCTTTAAGAGCGCTAGGCAGCCATAGGCCCTTCTTTTTCTTGGCATTTCCTGCTCTTTAAGAGCACTGGGCAGCCATAGGCCCTTCTTTTTCTTGGCATTTCCTGCTCTTTAAGAGCACTGGGCAGCCATAGGCCCTTCTTTCTGATTCTGGATTGATTATTCCATCCAAGCATTTTCCATGCCATTGCTATGCAATAATCCTCTTGCTATGACAACCCACCCAAGTCCTTTCGATATGGAGCCATTCTCAATCATATCAATATTCTTGGTCCAAATTCCTTGGAATGACAAAACTCTTGACATCTCTGTTTCTAAGAAGCAACATAGTGTCTGTAGATACACTCAGAGAAGTTTCCCATCCGCATCCGGTACTCATAATGTCCTTCATTCTTGGGAAATCCATGCCCTTTTCACTTGGACTTGACTGCTTCTTCTTTGCTTGTCACAAGCCAGACTAGAGATTGTTCTGAAATGATTGCTTCTTCCAAGGGCTCTGTATTCCCCTTGGCTTCTTTGGCTGTAACTCCATCTTTAAATCCGAATAAAAAGGAAGCAATAAATCACATGGCCAATATTTGTGCATATCACACTCATTGACTTCTCATTCATGAGAGGTGTCTTCCTGAAACAAATTCAAGAAAATAGTCCACTTTTCTCCTTGTATTGCCATATAAGGGTTAGATCTTCATAAGGCAAACTTTATCAACATAAAGGAGATACTTAGCCTTAATAAAACAGTTTCTTGGAATCTTTCCATATCCTCTTTCTTTGAGAATCCTCTCATATATTTATGAATGAACTGATAATCTCCATACCGATACTCATGCATAAACTTGGAGGGTTCTCAAACTTTCCAAAAGGACATATAATTGACAGATGAACTGTAAAATTCTTCGCTTTGGCCATAATAATCCATGAGAAACCATAAGAGTTCTTGTATGGAATATTTGAATCCGAAAGGGAATACTAGGCTAATAGTGACCAAACAAAATCTTATCACACACAAAAAACTAGTTCTTGAATATATCATGCGCCCTCATATAAACTTCTGTTTATTCAATACACAATTCTCAATAAGGAGATTGTGGAATGATAAGAGTCCTGACTTGGTCAATGATGACCATGTTCAATACTGCTATAAAGAGCTGGTACTTGGGCATGTCATGCTTCACAACAACAAAACTGAATTTCATATATCTAGATAGAATCCTTTGGAATGAGATGGCTGAAAACATATCGTTGTGTCATAATGGAATAAAATCATCTTCACGACTTCAACTGGGATACTTAGAAGTGGGTCTTGTCCTCAAATCTCCAACGTACTTATTCTCTCCTGTATGAGAACACTTCAAGCTATGCTTGAATCATATTAACTCGATATCTTTTCGGACAGCCTTGGATATCTTTTGCTCAGCTGCAGGGGCACACATTAACTGGCATAAATCCTTTGGCTTTTGGATCAATGATGAGGACACTCCAGGCTGGGGAGTTGACATTGGCTTTTCCTGGATTCAAAGGGGTGTTCCTGTCAGATATTTAGGATGCCAGGTAGGATTGGGCATCTCTCCAGCACAGTAGTTTGCCCCAGTACTGGAGAGTATAAGGAAAAAGCTAAATTTTTTGGAGCTCAGCCAAACTTGACCTTGCATCTAGAGTTGTGGAAGTGAACCAAGTTCTTTTGGCCGCTTGGTTTGTGTGTTCTTGCTGGTGCCGGTCTAGGGATTGCATCACTCAGTTCATTAGACCAGTCATGAATTTTTTATAGAGTGGACTTGATGGCACGGCAGATGTTGTAGTGAGGGTGGCCTGGGAGACCATTATTCTCCCTACATGTGAAGGGGGCCTTAATATCATTGACCCGGACTTGCAGTGCAGGGCATTGCTTTGTAACGTGGTGGTGAGGGGACTCATGCCTGGGCAGGAACCTTGGAAGGATTTCTTTTTGGGACGCATTCAGGCTTGCACACCTACCTTGGGAGATGATTGGGTGGACAGCCCTCGTTGGATTTTTACTTCCGCCCCTCTCAGATCTCCTACCTCTCGTCTCATGACTGCCATCCTGAAAGCTTGGGGGAGCTTCAGGAACACTCTTCGGAGGGTTTCGCCCTCTACCCTTGAAGAGATTGATAGGCAGCCGATCATTTGGAACGACAGTATACTTGATGAGCATGGCAAACCACTGGGCACTTCCCATTACATGCACTGGTCTAGATGGGAGAGAGGCCCCGCCTACACAGTAGGCACTTGAAAAGCATTTATTAGGCTACCTCAAGATCAGAGACTACAGTCAGTGAGTCACCTCAGAGGGGTAGCACGCACGATTCAGCAGATAGATACAGCCATCCAGGTGGAATGGACAGTTGAGATGCCTATTACTTCCACCACTTGGATGAAAGCTTTTTCGAGGACAACAGTTCCTCTACAGGTGATCGCTCTTCGAGGTCTCGAGGAAGATGCACTGGTCTTTGACGTTGGGGATGGAGGTATACTCTCTAGATCCACGGATGATATCCTTCTAGAGGTTCCCTTTCAGCCTGTAAGGATTGCTGGTTTTGTGGACCATGGAGCGGGCTTGCAGTGGTACTTAGACCTTGACCCTCTGCTCTTGGCCCTAGGATCCTGGAGATTGTGGTTATATGGAGGTGCACCTATCAGGTGCTTGCAGTGGGACCAAGGAGAGTAGGAGTGGATAGATCATGGGCACCGAGAGAGGGGGATTCCCTTCTTTCGTTTCACAGTTGGTAATGCTAGGAGATTTCAGCTGAGCAGTAGGGGTTGGATTCCCTCCAGAGCCCCCCATTGGGACAGCTTCTTCATCACCGCAGATTTACATAGGAATTTCTAGAGGAGGCTCTGGAAATCCCTCAGAAATAGAAAGATCACTCTTTTCTTTTGGCTTTCTATTCATGGAGGGATTGCAGTGAACCAGTGGAGATCACGATTTGGGGCTGATCCCACTTGCCCTCGCTGTCATTCTGTAGAGGAGTCAGTGCGACATTGCCTTTGGGACTGCAATCAAGCGAGGACTGTTTGGAAAGGGGTTGCTCGGATACTCAGCATTTTTCATACTTCCCCTTTCTTCATGACTTGGGGCTCGGTCGCATGGTTATCCCTTACTGGGCCCCATGTGTTTTATGAGGGTGAGCCTTCTTCTTGGGCACTCTCGGTCCGCCGGCAGGTGATAGAGCCCTGCTCCCTTCAGGATGTACGACTTACTTCCTTCAGAGCTTCTCATGCTTCAGTGGACACCTCTTGGGAGATTTTGGCTAGCATTTCCTCTTGGCACATTTGGAGAGCCAGATGTATAGAGGCCTTGGATGGCACCCAAATACACCCATCACAGGTGTTCACGGGTATTTGGACTGACACGGTTCACACTTTGATAGCCATTTGGGCTAGCGTTCAGGGCAATTCACGGGCAACCTCTTCTAGAAGGATTGTATTTCTTCGAGTTTGGAGGCGTTCTCCCTTTTTCTCGAAGGTTTCTACCGGATTGAAATGGCACTATCAGCCCCAATCCTTTCTTTTTGGCTCTTGAGCTTTTCATGCATTGCATGGTGTATCCCGTATGGAGCTTGCTCTAATGGTTTTCTTTAATACTTAATAGAAGTCTCTTTTTTGCAAATATATATATATATATATTAACTGGGAGCTTTGGAGCTGATTGAGGGACTCGTTTTTGCACTTGATAAAACCACAGACATATAAGGTCCAACTGTGTATTTCTCAATATCCACAAAGGATATCCATACTATTAGTTCATTATCTGGACCAAATAAAAGAAACCGGTTCCATCATATGCTTGGAATAGTATAATCCAGAACTGAGGTAATATAACTTAGAACTGAGATACTTGTCCAATAATGACCACATGGAATTCTGCCATGAAGGATTTGATACTTGATCTTCTCACGAGTCACCCTCCATAAGAACATAACTTCAAATAGGGTATGATCTTGAACTTGTCATGGATCTAACTCTTGACACTTCTCCTCTTTGGCATAGGCTGCTCAAACCCATAAACTGATCACTGAATACAATAACTTTGAAATTCTTTTGTCTTGGAACTGTGTATACTACAAAAGTTTGCTTTGACCAAACAAATTATCCATAACCTCGACCACATAGATCGCAGAAAATTCGTTCCATAATAGAGACTGTATAGCCATATATAATAACCGTATATATCCTCCAAGACTGAAATAATATAACTCGAGATAACTGGCTTGTTTATCATGGAATACTTTGGAAACACTTATAGATGTATAAGAAATCTTGTGTTCGTGACTTTTGATCCCTAAAACAATCAAGGAAACAACACAATTATTTCCTTGTAATAAGATACAAGGGTTAGATCTTTTTAAATCAGAATAAGGCAAGCTTAATAAACATGAAAGAAATACTTATCTTCAAATGTCCCATAACATCTCAAAAGCCACTTTGTCCAAGGACAAGCTTCAACTAAGAGGTGGTGGTGACTTGAAGCCTCTTTTCTTAAATTGTATGCCTCCTGACCAATATCTGTAGCGATCTAATCAAAGGAGTTGGTTTACAATCAAACTGAAAACTGGAGCCGAAACTTGCTGACAATACTTCATGATATGAACACACTGCCAAAGCTTGAACAGGTCAAATCTCCCATAAAGGGTTTCGCCACAGGGCAGGTTTATAGAAGTTACTTGCACTTGGGATTGTCATCAACATAGAAGTTGATGAAGCCACGCTCTCATACCACTGTAACCAAACCTTAAGATACTTGAAAATACTTTAGCAATAATATCATTGCTATTATGACACTTTTGAGCAGTTTGCAACACACAAAACAGCTTTTGGAATGAATCACAATATGGCTCTACTCCCTGGAATAGCTTGTAGAGGATCCTGGGAACCCTTAGGAACCCTTAGACTAAATCACAGCAGTGCTAGGCTCCTTGGAATCAATTCGCAGCCGGTCTGGGTGCTTTGGAGTCAATTCGCAGCATCTCTGGGCACCACGTAGGGCTGGAAACCCTAATCAGCAAGTAGATGATCTTTCAGAACGGCTGGGAACTGGATCGCTCCAACTGCACTCTTTCCGGGAATTGTACGCACCAGAGAATCAAAGATATGATGCTGGAATGAATCACAACTCAGCCTAGGAGGAGTAGAAGTGAATCGCAATAATAGAAAGAGGGATCTAGGAGAGAGGAAGAATACAAGACACCACACTAGAGCCCAGAAATAAGAGCTGGACCCCCCCGAAGGTCTTTATTGCAATAGAATGATCTTTGTACAGCTGGCTCATGAAAGAGCATAAGTCTAAGTACAATCTTGAATGAATCTGGGAGGCCAGGGGCCTTTCTTTTATAGACTAGGTCTAGCAAAAAGCTAGGGCCTACTTTCCAAAAGCTACTTTTACAAAAAGCCAAGCTTTTAGTCTTTTTTCCTTCTAAATCTGGTGCTCTCGAGCTTTTAGGTACCTTTTAATCTTGTGGGCCCTCCTTTTAATGAGACGCCCCCTTGTCTTTACTTTTTGAGCCTTGTGGGACCTGCTTTTTACACTTTTCTCCCTACTCTTGGGTCCTTTTTGCACTCTCTTAGGTCCTACATATGGCACAAACAAATACCAACACTTTAACCCATTAAACGTTAGCGAAATGCATGCATTCCTAGTTCTTGGACTAATCCTAGTCCCTGGTGGGCATCCCCACAGTTCTTTTTTACCAATGCAAAGAAAAAGTAAAAGTAGTGAAACTTATTCTAGTGAACCAAAGTCAGTTTTCTTTGACCATAGTCAATCTGATAAAGACTCTTCTTTATTTCTTGGGAGAAATACCAATTGGTGATAGCTAAAGTAGAGTGAGTAGCGTTCTCCATGATAAAAGAGAACTGAAATTCCTGTAACTCTGCTAACCAAGCAAATCTTCCTCCAAGGTTACTCACTCCATCTATCCATTTGATTTGACATGATCATATGAATTTCTTTGTAAACTTGGGCTAAAGTAGAGTGAGTAGAGTTCTCCATGATAAAAGAGAACTAAAATTCCTGCAACTCCGCTAACCAAGCAAATCTTCCTCCGAGGTTAGGCTCGTTTGAGAGAAACAGCATAATCACTAAATCAGCCAGGGCTTAGGCAGCAAGGTTGATCTGAATTTGTGTATAGAAGACAACAGAGACAGCCCCTGTTTCTCTACCTTTGAGCACCTCCTTTCTATTAGTTTTAGCCCCCAGTATCCCTTTGTAGACTAGTTCTAATATTATTGTGCACTTTTAAGTCACCTTAGTCAGAGTATGACTAATAAGTCACTAAGTCTATAGGACTATTAGCCCTAACCCAATTTCCGGGGTTCTTTATGTTGTACTTTCAGTTCAGTTGTACTTCTACTGCAATATACGAAGGGTTCACCTTGCCTCCACTGTTGCTCCATCCATCTTCAGCTGTTGCTCTCTTGACTTCCATCAACCTTCAATGGTATCAGAGCAGGTTCTCCAACCATTGCCCTATTCTCTCCCCTCAGCTCCAAGCTCTGCCACTCAATTTGTTGCAAGAAAGAAACAGTTGAACCTCAATCAGCTAGCCTCCTTCACCTAGGCTCCAACTTTCTGTCTTCATGTTGTTCTGTATGCTCTAGGAATAAAAAGGAATCTCATATCAATGCTACATCAAGGTATAGAGTTATCATTGTTGATGGTTCCCATGTGGTCTATGATTTTGCAAATGGCAATACCATTGTTATCACCGGAACATTGTCGGCCCTCGGGCTCTATATAGACTTGATGCCTATGATAGAGAGACAAACACTACAGCACTTGCAGTAGAGGATTCTGTGGTTGCAGATATTCATTTGTGGCATGAGTACTTTGGGCATCTGAATTATGGCAGCCTGTTCAGATTGCATTAACAGAATATGGTTGTTGATCTCCCAAAGATGCATGCATTGTCCAAACATGTTTGTGCGTGATGCCTACTTGGGAAAATGCATTACTTTTCTTCCCATAAAGATGGGAGTGTTGGTGCAGCCCGTAACCCTAATGTATGTGGCCCAATGTGTACAGCATCTATTGGGGGTTATTCATGCTTTCTTGGGTATACTTGGGTTTACCCCTTAAAATCTAAGTCAAATCTCTTTGCTTGCTTTAAGCAATTCCTTGCAATGGTTGAGAGTGAAAGCAGACACAAGCTTCTCACACTTCGCATTGACAGGGGGGTTGAGTGTGTCCCGAGATCTTGCTGATTTTTTAGCATCTCATGGTGTCATACATCAACGTTATGTGCCATACACACCACAACGAAATGGTATTGCACATCATAAGAATAGAGCCTTGATGGAGATCGCATGATGTATGATGAAGGGTAAGTCTTTGCCCAAAAATTTCTAGGTGGATGCCATTATGTGTGCCAATTATGAATCACATGCCTTCCACGGCACTGAGGAATACCACCAAGGCCCTATATGTTCCAACAAACAATCCTCATTGATGGGAATCCTCATTGACGGATGGGAGGAAGTAGGCTGAAACTGCAACCTTGACCTAGAGGTGAAAGCAACTACCCACTGTCAAGAGGCTCTCTTTCAATAGTGGAGGGGAAAGAGAGGATGAAAATTGTATGGGAAAATGGTCCCCACACCGGCAGAGGTAGACTCTCTAACTAGGTGACCTATAGGAGCAGAAGCGACAAAGGTGGAAGGCACGAACTTGACGATCAACCAAAGGTGAAAAAAAATTACTCTAAATCAACTAAAATGGAGCCACAGTCTACAAAATCCTTACCTACCATGGGGCGACAATAGAGCCTACAAGGGCATCTGCTATAGGGGGGGTGTTCATATAGGGGCATCTACTATAGGGTAGCGTATGGTCAGTCACACCCTAGGTCCTCCACAAGGACGGAGGGCCTACTGAGCTAAGGGAGATACTATGAGATGGGGGGCCAAGATTCGGAGGAGCCTCCTGATTTATAGGGACTCTTGATATGAGATAGGGAGCCAAGATTTGGAGGAGCATTTTGATCTATAGGGGCCGCTAAAGCCGACTATCAATGAGAGCCTAAAGACTTTTTGTGCCTTTTTCTAGCAAAATGCCAAAAAAGCCTCAACAATACCTAAATACTCTAGTGCTTCAAAACTATATTAGTTTTTCATTCCTCTAGACTAGTAGACTTGGCCTACCTTTCTTGCTTTTGCATCCCTACTTCAATAGGGCAACCACCTATGCATAATCTTTGGCGAACTTTTGAAAGACGCTAGTAAATACTAAAAACCGCTTGACAAAACAAATGTTCCTAAGGATCGTCCTATCCTAGTACCAATTTTTCTTTATTAATCTGGGACTCGTCAACAAATATGATTAGCCCAACGTGAAGCGGTTTTCAGTCAAGGAATTAGCATTTCGATTCCTTGGGAAATATGAAGCTTATTGAGATGTATATGCAAATGCAATTTGCTCTACCTCACTAAACCTATAAGGTTGTTTGAAGGCATGATGACTTTGTAGGAGTAAATTAATACTATATTCTACTCTATCATGCAGTGGTGACATAGAAAATATGTACTAGAAGTCACATTAATATGTTGTGCTTCTAAATTGTTATAAACAAAGGGAACAAAGAAAGAAAGTCTATTATAGTCTACCGGTGGAGACTGAAGGCTTCATGAGACTGAAAACCTGGATATAGTAGAAAAATAGTAGAGTGGAGCCAATAGTGTGGGCCATAGTTGGAACCGTACGTGTACGGTCGTCCGTACCATAAGGATTCCATTCGTCTATTCCGTATGCGTACGGAATACAATTTCATACGCACTTTTTTTTTTTGCCAAAAAATATACTTACAGGACACCACCCGTACGGCTATTATTCTCCAATTTGTAGCAGGCGTAGTTTCCAAGCTCCACCATGACCCTTGGCCCTCGAGCCCAACCGTACCATATCCGTACAGCCTTGGCCTTGAGCCCAGCCGTACAATTTCCATACAGCCAAGCTGCTAGCCGTACAACCAGCCGTACCAAGATCCTGCAGGCTGCCCTATAGCCAACCCTCCAAGCACCCAACTGTTGAAACTTGACGCAAGCTGCAGCCTTCCACTGTCCAAACTCCACCTTGAGCTCTCGAGTCTTAGCTACCTGGCCTTCAGCAAGAGAAGATTCTCTGAGCTCTTGTGACTCTTGGTCTTCAGGATTCGATTGAAAGAGGACCGAGGTGACCACTGACTCCCTCTTATCTCTTCCATGTTATCTGTTGAATCTTGGGTCTAGAAGTTTCTTCTCATTCTGAAATTCAGATTCTCATCTCTCTCTCTCTCTCTCTCTCTCTCTCTCTCTCTCTCGCAAAAGGGAAGAAAGAAAGGAGAAGAATAAGAATTTGTGGAGACACTGAAGCCTTTGGGAAAGGGGCAGTTCACTTGTAAATGCAAGTACTGCCCTCACAAATGGGATGGAAGACCTACCCGCATAAGAGCACACTTTCTTGGGCTGACAGGCCTTGGGGTTGACCCTTGCTCCTCCCCCCCTGAAAATGTGAAAGACACTTACAGAAGGTTGCAAGCAAAGGTAGGTAAAAATAAATTTGCAGAATAGCTTGATACAGATGTGGCTGATTTGGGAGATGCCTGGGAGAGTGGTGCTGCAAGTGCAAGTGCATCTACACATGAACCAAAAAATAAGAAACAAAAGGTGTCAAAGGGAGCCTTGGCCAAGGCCTGGGAGTCCCAGGCACGGAAGGATGCCCACATTGCTCTTTGGTGCTTTTTCTTTGCAGAGGACATTCCTCATTGGAAGGTGAGGAGTCCATATTTTTTGGAAATGGTCCCGTAGCTTTAAGCCTCCATCTTACAAATCCTTGCACACTTCGAAGCTGAAAAATAAGGTGGTATGCATAGAAATGGAAAAAGTATTGGATGCAGCATAGTGTGTGATGGCTGGTCTGACACTCGGCGTAGGCCTATCATTAATATTATGGTCTCATGCATTTTTGGATCTGTCTTCTTGAAGTCTGTGGGTACTAGTGGGCAGTATAAATCAGGGGAATACATTTTTGGGATATTAAAAGATGCCATTCTTGATGTTGGGCCAGATAATGTGGTGCAGATGTGCATGGATAACGCATCTACCTACGTGCGAGCAGGAGATTTGGTATAGGAGGAGTGGTCTCATATTTTCGATACTAGATGCAATAAAAGTTTGAAGTTGAAAGTTTTGTAGTTCTCTCTCAAGTAAATGTGTACATTCTATATTTTTCTGATTTTTTTGGTTTAAAATTAGGGTCACATATGATTCAGCCCCGGGGGCTGAACAATACTCCAATCATACTTCCATACCCGTATGACGTATGCGTATGGTCACGTATGGAAAAAACTATGGTGTGGGCACCCACTCCCAAAACCTATATACTTACTTATATCAGATATAGACTGAGAGAGTCTTCAAGCTTCGATATGAACTCCTTATGAGAGCCTTGGCTTCATGATACCCTCCTTTCTAGCTACCTTCACCTTCACTGGCTCAATGGCCTTTTGTTTTAGCTATTGGGGGGTGAGCTCCTTGGCTGCCCATATCTTTCTAATTGAAGGAGTTGCAACCGACCTTCTCTAGTTAGGAATGTAATGATAGCATGATTCTATGGTCTCCTTTGTATTGCTTCCACTACCTCTATGTCCCATGTCATGGCTTTCTTTATCTCTTCAAAATCCATCTCAAACGGAAGACCCTTGCGCCCCCACCCTGGTAAGGCCCCAATGTCAGTCGTCAATGTTGTCCTCCTTGATTACTAGGTCTATGTGTTTCTCTAGTTTTATTTTTACCTCCTTAGAGATCAAATGGTCAAAGTGGAACATACATTCTGAGAATGATCACTTACACACCATTGCATGGCTTCAATAATAAGCTCAGGATCGATCTACTTCTTCAAAGAGTGGCACCTAGGACAAATGAAACTTGGAGCAAGAGGAAGAGACAATCTGAGAAAGAAACTTCAATTTGCTAGAGAAAGAGTAACATTGGAAGCAATATGGACAAGAGGGCTATCTGGGAGCACATAACTATGGAAGAGAAGTAAGGTATCTCTGATAGGAACTGCACTTTTTCCCCCCCCCAAAAAATAACTCCCATTAAGTATGAACGAAAGCCACGAGAGCAAGCTCAAAGTGGAAATACATCATGCAATGCATGGGAAAAAACACTCCTTAGAGATCAAATGGTCAAAGTGGAACATACATTCTGAGAATGATCACTTACACACCATTGCATGGCTTCAATAATAAGCTCAGGATCGATCTACTTCTTCAAAGAGTGGCACTTAGTAGAAAGAAAATGGTTGCTAGGACAAATGAAACTTGGAGCAAGAGGAAGAGACAATCTGAGAAAGAAACTTCAATTTGCTAGAGAAAGAGTAACATTGGAAGCAATATGGACAAGAGGGCTATCTGGGAGCACATAACTATAGAAGAGAAGTAAGGTATCTCTAATAGGAACTGCACTTTTTCCCCCCCCAAAAAATAACTCCCATTAAGTATGAACGAAAGCCACGAGAGCAAGCTCAAAGTGGAAATACATCATGCAATGCATGGGAAAAAACACTTCTCAAAAAGAGGCGGAAAACAACCAAGGTTGAGGCTGAAAGTGCCATCTCAACCCTACACTCCTCCATTCTCTACAAAACGCAGCCAGGAATTGCAATTTAGAGTAGGCTTCTGTTCTAAAATAAAGCATTTTTTACTCTTTTTTCCTAGCTACGCACAGCAAAACTAAACAATGTTGTTTTTCAAGCTTTCTAGATGATTTAACCCCCAAGTGAGGGCACACTTGCAAACTCCAAGTCTTGCAAGCACAAAGCCTACGATCACAATTTCTAAGCATGCACAACTTGATTGACCCATATTCATGTGCTAGGTGGGCGAACTCGATCTCGCAAGCCCACCCTTCTTTAGGCCCCAAACTATATGGCTACTATCTGGTGAACCAAATCTAGTAGAGTAGGGTGGCTGGAGGTCTTTATAACACCACCTTCCCACCCCTACCTTGCCCCATTCGCTAGGGACTGAGCCCTAGCCCATGCATGCCTCTAGGGCCATATTTTGCTTGCCATTTAACCCTCGCAGTAGGCCCAATCCCATGTGGATTGCTTGTCCCTAATTAGGGGCTGCAAATTAATCCATGAAGGATCCCCCACTTGCTACCTGTAGGGAAGCATGAGAGGAGATAGCAAGAAGTCAAACAAATCTAAAGTATTACAGCAGCACACACAACTATCTATCTTCCAAAGGTTTATGGTGGAAACTTTTTGAGACTTAAACCCTAGCTTAGTCAACTCATGGAGCAACTTTATGTTATAAGAGTTGACTTTGTTAAAATGAACTAATAGTACTAGAACACTAACTAGCACTAGCCTACAAGGCCATACAAAGGGCTAACATGACAAACCCTCCTCCATGGTATGGGCAAGGCAAGGTACTCTCGAAACATCTCCGAGATACCTGGAACTAATGCCATAGTTGCACATGTTCATCCAAAAGGATACAACAACCTATGGAAGTACAAGAATGGTGCATCGAGGAAGCATCTTGGTGAAGATAACCTTACCAATACCCTCACAAACTGAATGCCAAGATGATAGTGAAGATGGCCCAAATCTATCATAGCAAATGACTGCTGCAAAGCAGCCTTGAAGGCTGGAATATGCTGAGTGCATATCATCATCATATAAAATTAGAATCTGAAAGTCACGTCACGCTTGTAGACATGGAGAGCACTGTTCTAAAAACCAAGGCTGATAAGATCTGTATGAATGTATGCATATTATGCCCAGGGTGCATGTTTTAAACCATATAGTGTTTGTGCAAGCAACATACCATACTTTCACACCCTTTGACTTCAAAACCAGGAGGCTGAGAGACATACCTCCTGCAAATCTTCATGAAGGAAAGCAGTTTTGATGCCAAGTTCATGCACTTGCCAATGATGATGGGATGCTATAGCAATGACAAACCTGATGGTAGTAAATATACCCACTTTATGCCTATAGCACACTTGCCTTAATGCAAGTCGCACAACTCCCAAGTGCCATTCTGATGAATGGAATCTAGCTCAGAGTTCATAGCATCCATCCCTTTGCTGTCAAAAGCACCCTTGTGACACAGTGGTTCTTCATTGCAAGCAATAGCAATAAATGCAGCCTCCACTAAGTATCCCTACATATGATGAAAGGCTTCCCTCATGCAGCTGGACAAAGGCTCAGCTTGTTTGCTGTCCTTCTATGTGTTTAATAGCCCTCTTTTGTGATGTGTGGTAGCCTGATCAATGTGAGGCAAATCATGCTAAAATCCAGGTCCTATTTGTGGCTGTAAAGCAACCTCCTTTTGGCTGAGTTGGAGCCTCCATGCACTCGTCGAAGTCTGATACATACTTAACAACAGCAATGTATCAAAGACATCAGAAGCAATCATAATTGGCTGTTTTTGACAATCAAACAATGGCATGATAGAGTTTCCAGCAAAGACAACATCTTTCCTAATGATAACCTTGCCTATACTAGGCTGGTATTGCCGATAGTCTTTGCTTTTTGAGCTTAACCAATGAAAATACATTCAACTGCCTTGTTCTCAAGCTTATGCTGTAACTGTGATGGAGTATGTGCATATGCAAGGCATCCAAACACTCTCATGTGTGTGATGACTGGCTTGCGACATAGTGTGTAATAATCTGTAATGCCCTGATGGGTGAGCTATTCAAGACATAACTGGCAAACATAATGGCATCCAACAAGCATTTGTTGGGCAAAGACTTACCCTTAATCATACACCATGCCATCTCCATCAATGTGCTATCCTTACTTTCCGCGACACTATTTTGTTGTGGTGTGTACGGCACAATACCCTGATGTATGATACCATGAGCTGCTAAAAAAGCAAGACATATGCTCACCTCCTTGTCAATGCGGAGAGTGAGAAACTTGCGTCCGCTTTCATTCTCAACCATAGCAAGGAATTCCTTAAAGCAAGCAAAGACATTTGATTGGGATCTCAACGGGTAAAAGTATGCCGGGTGAAATCATCTACAAAAGTAGCAAAGTATGAATAACCCCCAATAGATGCTATCCGCATTGGGCCACATAGATACTGAGAACCAAATGCAACTTTCGGGCTGCATCAACACTCCCATCTGTAGGAAAAGAAAAATGATGCATTTTCCCAAGTAGGCATCCCTAACACAAATTATCAAACAATGCATGCACATTTGGGGGATCAAGTCACAAAGCACACCTTTAGTGCATCACGCAAAGAAAGGAAGAGCTTGCAAGAAGTAGTAATGTGCTTAGAAGCATCGCTATCGAAACACCAAGTGCTAAATGCATCAGAAACTGCCATGCATGAATATTGAAAAGAAGGATTGTACCAACATGTAACCACGAAGGCCAAATCATGATGAGCAACACTGGCTGATTTATCCTTCTCATGAGAAGATGAAGCATCAATAACTGCAAGGTTAGACCATTGCTGCTTCTCTAATTCTATGTGCTTTCGACATACATAAAATATCATGAGCTCTGGAGGGCCTCCAACCTCTACTACTAAGCTGAAATCTCTTGGCAT
Organism: Dipteris shenzhenensis; assembly: GCF_047967505.1. Taxonomy (NCBI): domain Eukaryota; kingdom Viridiplantae; phylum Streptophyta; class Polypodiopsida; order Gleicheniales; family Dipteridaceae; genus Dipteris; species Dipteris shenzhenensis. Next base: position 17,818,367 of record NC_141628.1, read on the forward strand.
TTCTACTGTGTAATGAAAGAAGGGGATTCTCTCGATGCCCTTCATCATGAGCTGTTTGGGTGCTGCTGCGTCTGGATTTGAGCTGTTACAGCCTGAAATGCTCCATCACAGCCAATGGTGGACAATTTGACTTACTTGGAGCTCGCTTTTGCTGATCAGAAATCTTCAGCTGTTAAGGGTTGACTGCAATCTACTCTGCTGCCTTTTTATTGGTGTATGTACACTTAGGTGCAGGCAATACATTATGGCATTCAGACTTTGTCCATGCTATTGACAGTGTGCGGATTAGACATTTGCACATGCCTTAGTGCAGTCATTTGATTCAGCCAAATTTCTTAGAGTTCTTTGCATTCGTACCTTAGATGCAATGGTAAACAATGACCTCTTTGGCATACTTGCTCCTAAAGACACACTTGATGGCACCAACCCACCCATGTGGTCATACATGATGCGTTGTGTTGGTGGCTAAGGATTTGTGGAATATCATTATAGGTTTTGAGGTGAGATCTCCTCACAGGTACCTGCCTCACCATGGGTGGCGGTAATGTTATCAATAGACTCTTCATCTTTTGTCACTGCTCCCCTAGTGCCTCCAACTTAGGAACAGTGTAGATGGGATGGCAGAGGTGCTCCTCATGCCTTAATTGCATTGTCAGTTTAATCCCTCACAGCAGGTCTTGCAGAACTGCAAAGGATGCTTGGGATAAGCTAGCCTCTTTGTATCAGATACGCAAAGCAAGGGCTGCATATTTTTAAAAGCAGTTAGATGCATTAAATGTGGATAAGTGGGAAAGCATGGATACCTATGTGACAAAGGCCGTGTTTTAAAGAGCAATCAGCCAACATGGATGAGGGTGTGCTAGATAGTCAGATTGTGTGGACTTCTTGAGTCGTATCAAGGGTTTGCAACCACATTGAGGTTGATGCACATGGGGAATCCCTACCAATCAAGCATTTGCTGCCTGTCATAAGGGTAGTGCCAAAAAAGCAAACCTTATGGAAAGTCAAGCACAATTGTGCTACTTCTTCGGATGCCAACAAGAATGGAGATAATGTAGGAAATTGGGATAGTTTTCATATTTCTGCAGAGGTGCAGAAAAACATTTGGAGGAGGCTCTAGAAATCCCTCAGAAATAGAAAGATCACTCTCTTCTTTTGGCTTTCTATTCATGGAGGGATTGCAATGAACCTGTGGAGATCCAAGTTCGGGGCTGACCCCACTTGTCCTTGATGCCATGCAGCAGTTGAGTCAGTTCAGCATTGCCTTTGGGAGTGCAGACAGGCGAGGACGGTCTGGAAGGGTGTTGCTAGGATTCTTTGCATATTTCATAGAACACCCTTCTTCATGACTTGGGGATCAATGGCATTATCTCTTACTAGCCCTCAGGTGTTTTTTGAGGGACATGACTCAGACTCATCCTTCATTATACGACGACACTCTGTGGAGTCATGCTCTCTCCAGGATGTTCCTTTCACTCCTTTCAGAGCTGCTCATGCCTCAGTAGACACATCTTGGGAGATTCTGGCTAGCATTCCAACTTGGCATATTTGGAGGGCCAAATGTACAGAGGCGATGGAGGGTTCACAAGTTCACCCTTCCCAGTCTATGGCCAATATATGGACTGATACTATATGCACGCTGATGACCATCTAGGCGAGCATGCGGGGATCCTCCAAAGCAGCTACAGCTAGGAGAGAGATTTTTTTCAGGGTTTGGAGAGGATCTCCGTTCTTCTTTGAGTCTTCTTCAGGGTTGAGGTGGCATTTCAGCCTCACTTTGGATTTTTGTTAGCTCATTTTGAGCTGTTTTTTCTCTCATTCTTGACATGATGTACTACCGCATTTGAGCTTGCTCTTGCGGCTTTCATTCATACTTAATGAAGTAATCTTTTTGGAGGAAAAAAAAACAGCTTGCGGAGGTGACAGCCAGGCTCCAAGCCCAAGCGCAAATGGTGCTGACCTGTTTTGACCTGATTGAAACAGAAAAACAGAGCTGAAATGGACCTCAAAACTGATGCAACCAGTAGCAAAGCAGCCCTAGGTGACTCTTTCACAGCTCCAAAATGTGAAGAACAGCTGTAAGAGAGCTCTGAAATGCCTTCAAGAGGGTGTTTTAGGGCTCCGAAACAGTAAATGTTCAGCTCAGGAGTGCTGCAGCAGGTGTAGCACAGCAGATAGACCACTCAAAAGTGCTCCATGAACACTCACATAGAAAGAGGCAGCTCAAAAATGCTTCAATAAGAGTTGCACAGCTCCAGGAAGGGTCACACAGCAAACAAACAGCCCGTGATGTGCAAGAACTGATTCACCTATGTGCAGAGGGGATGCTAAGGATGGCAGCTGCTATAGAGGAGGCCAATTAAAGCTCTAGCTCACATTTTCACGCACCAGAGAGCTTGGAGAGCACACGGCAGGGCTGAAACCATCTCTGATGCCACTGTAGGTCCAAATCAAAATTGGGAAAGTACACTTTCAACCTTCTTTTAGTCTCTAGGTTTCTTTAGATGGTGGCTCTAATACCAAGTTATGTCCGAATCCTCAGTACCATCCTTGTGAGAACAATCGGCTGAAGGAAACACAAGGTTAGATGATAAATGTAGCTAGGCATCAACAAGTTTACTTCCCATGATCCATCATCCATAGTACGTCATGTCACAACATAAGCTACGAGGTTCCATAAGACCGTGACACACCCTAGGGGTGTCATGCTACTACCATGCTCAACAAGCTAACACTAAGGAGTCTAGGATCCATAATGATCATGAGAGTGAAGCCACTTAACAAGGACTTCTCTTAAAAGGCTGTTTCTAACAATTCACTAAGTGGATGTGCCTGACTACTACAATAGAACAAGTCCTTAACATATCTGGGTACTGTCAAGAATACCCAGATATATTAAGGGATCAAGAATACAAATTCTCAGCTGGGAAGGATAAACAAGATCACTGTTCTTAGAATTGCAGCAAAGTCATCTAGGCACATTCAAACACCATGACTATTGGAAGAGCATGTCTTTCTCCGCAATGTTTGTCATACTTTATTTCTTTTGATTGTCATTATGTAGTATGCTAAGATTTTGCCATTTGATGTGCTGACCCTTAACGTAGGAAATAAAACACCTGAACTGTAACCTGCAAAGGAAATATTATTAAAGCACAAGCATACCAATGAATTCTCGCAGCTGACGTCTTGCAATTCTATGTGCTCGCAAAAATGCCGCGGAAATGTAGCAACCAAGCTCCAAACTCTCTACTACTAAAAAATTCATAAACTTCTTTGGAACAAATCTGGAATTTCGCAATCCCAAATATTTGAGATAGCATGGAAAATGTACATGCAGATCGAGGCCTTTCCAATCAAATAAAACTTCATGCTGCATAACAGCATCGAGTGCTTCATCAACAGATTGCATCAAAATCATGGCAGCTGTTTGGGTTACTCTACCCTCTTCAAGCATGGTCCAATATGCAGCTTGAACACCTGTCACAGGAAATTTTTATTTATTTTACTAAATACACAAAAAAGAAGACTTGCAGGATAAATCAAGAATGTCATTAATACAACTATCAAGGACAAAGGCAGGTTTGATAACTGTAGATATAAAAACACAGAATCAGTCATAGTAATGTCAGCATGAATGATCTCAAGCTCCCCAAATGCAATGCTTTCTTGCTCATTCTGCCAATTAAAAAATGGTCTTTTAATCTTAATTTGTGCAATTATAAATCCAACAAGAATAACTTCGAGAAGAGTGCAAAATAAGGCCCAGTAATACCATTGAACTCTGCAAAGCCAAGATGGAACAGTGGGAAAAGAAATTTGGCACACAGATTTAGAGAACCTGCCTGCAACGAGTACACTCAAGAGCTAATTATTAAAAAGTTCATAATTTGAAATCAACAAGTCAGCTTCCATATCATTTTCTTTGTCTTGTAAGCCTTTTTATAAAAAAACCAACCTTTCCTTTCTCTACCAGGGTACATATTTAAGCCTTCAAGACACAAGGATGATACCTTCCTATTGAAATTGCTTCTTCAACCCCACTCTACCCTGTAGCAAACTAGCACACTCTAGTACAAATAGATAGATAAAAACCTTGAAAACTCAAATGGCAGCACAATGTCTGCTTCCTTGATTTTGCAAGAGTACACTCAAGAGCTAATCATTAAAACGATCCAAATAAACATGATTTGAAATCAACTAGTCAGCTTCCGTATCGTTTTTTTTTGTCCTATAAGCCTTTTTTAAACCTCTAGTTTGCCTACCAAGGTACATACTTAAGCTTTAGAGAGACAAGCACGATACGTTCCTATTGCAATCTCTTCTTCAATCTCGCTCCACCCCTTATCAAAATAGCATGGTGATGTGCAAAGAGTTATTGTAGAACTCCCTTCTATAAATTGGTGTCCTTGGTTCCATTCAACTTGTTGACATTGGGGCATGGGAGAATAGTGATAGCCATCTCAAAGTGGATGCCTAAGCCGTCCTTTTGGCCTACATTACTACATCATAGATCTTGGCTCCTTGTGTCATCTAGGTATGTTTTAAATAATGATCACAATAGTTTCTCCAACCCCTTTGTTAGAGACCATGGTAGACTAATGGCAGTTGGATATGGAGGTTTGGCATAATATGCACTTGTTATCACACTTGAAAGCGTAGCATTAGCTAGAATGTATAGCCAATTGACATTTCACCCTATGCCACCCATCAAAAACTTTTGGTACCTCCCTAACCTACCTCTACAATCAGACAATCAAGCCATATCACAATGATTTCTTTGATCCCTTTGTAAGAGAATATACATGAATGATGACTCGTGCTATCTGCCTTTGTTCATGAAATAAATTCCGCCTCTTGATACCTAATTGATTAATCACTAGGAGTCCTTTCCGACATTTTTGTGAAATTATAGCTTACATTTATACGCAATGGCTAAATGTGTTGGGAGATATTGAGTTGCCAATAAGACATTGCCTTTCCTCGAGTTTAGACATTACCATCAACTGCATATTGTTAGAGAAAGCGCGATTACCTTCTCTCTCCAACTCACTAAGCATAGAGGCAAGATGGGCATTGGTTGAATTCCAATTTTGTTGCATGAATTGCAAAGCAGTCTTTGCACTTGCCATTTTTTTTTTTAGTAAAAACTTTGAGTGCTTTATATTACAAGATAGCTATCCAGAAAAAAATTGGTAACCCGAAATATTACATCAAGCAAAGATGTCCATGTAGGACAAATATACATCCTGATCTATGCAGTGAGTTTGCAGACAATCGAAGAACGATTGCTACAAAGAACGACGGAAGAAAACGAAAGGAGAAAAAACTGGATCACTAAAGACTCTGTGGTTTCTAGCTTTCTAGAGAGTCCAGAGTGCCCAATAACGAACCCAGGTAAAGAACAACTCAAAAGCCAACCGTGTAGGATAGATCCCAAACTAGCAGAAAAGCTTGCCAAAAGAAGCCTGAGAAAATCACATTCTCAATCTGTGCCGGAGGATGCCCAAGAATCTCTGTCTCTCGGGACAATGCACTCATCTAGTGCGGGATCTGCATATCCATTGTGTGATCCTCATCCTCTAGGTGTATGCAATGGCGCTCTACAAGAATGACCTGCTGGGCAACCATATTTTATGAAACAATGTAGCAGACTGGACATCCCTTAAGTTTAGGTACTAAAAGTCATGTCTCACAACACTAGTGATATTGTTTATACACTCATTTCTACCCACACCTTCGCAAGTTTCACCACAAACGTGTCATCATGGGATATAAAATAGGTCAGAGTGCACATCCTTCCCAGGCTGCTACAAATAGCAGAAAGGAATCTTTTTTTCCCAGAAATAGCAGGAAGGAATCTTCAGACATGAGATTGTGGAATTTTGGGGTATTCCATAGACTATGGCATGCATGACCCATTTAGAACTGTTTATGATTTAGCTTAGGAGGGAGACTTACCTGAGTGTAATGTACAATTCTTACTTTTGTTTTGCCTCAGCATTGGGATTTTCCTATTTGTACCCTCCAACATAAAAAATCATTTCTTTTATGTTGTGGAATGTGGAACAGGGACCTACCCTTGGGGAATCTCCCACGTGATGCAACTTTCTTTCAGGAGAAATGATTGCTAATTGAAATAAGCAAAATTGACTGTACAAAAGGGTTATTAACAAGGCCTAACATGCTAAGTTACAACCCAACTTCAACTCTGATGGATGTGGGAACAGAGGCTGACAGTTCAAGATCACTCAAGAACTCTTTATTAAAGGAGTTTACACTATAAGGCTGCAACATGGCTTTTGCCATGTGTTCAATTTTTACACAATAGCCATATACATATGGATGAAACCAGGAAGATGCGCAAAGTCGTCCTCTAAAACGGACAAACAGTACTGTTTCAACCTGCTGACAGTCACTAACAAGGTTGAAAAGCACAAAATCCATTAGGAGGGACTAGCTATTATTGCATCCACACTGATGTAGCATGCAAGGGTTCTCGTATATATACATATCCACACACCCACACACATACAAAGGTTTTCAAACTGAATTACTGTCAGAAGTGAAGGGAAGACCTAATCATGACAAAGGCGAGAACTAGGAGAAAAGCCTAATAAAAACGTAGTGACCATTATTTGCTCGTGAAGACAAGAGTGACAGCATTTGCATATACATAGTATGATGTGTGCTTATATTGACAGGGCTTTAAGACTTGAAACCCGCTACAAAACTCATATATTAGAATATTGAAGGTACGAAACGAAGAGAGAGAGAGTGCAGGTACAAGACGAGTCGATAGAGCAGTCACGTCAAAACTTAGATGAGATGAAAATACACAAGTACAAAGTACTTCTACCTAGACCTAGGACTAAGTGTCCTAGGTGTCACATAGGACTAAGTGTCCTATGTGGCCTAGAAGGCACTAACACTATAAGTGCCTACACTTATGCCTACAAGGCACATACCATGGCCTATAGGGCATCACTAGAACCACCAGAAGATGGCATACAAACCCCCCTCCATGGGATGGGCTGAAGTACTTTGGAAACGTCTCAGTTTCTGGTCATGGTGGCACATGTTCATTCAAAAGGATATAGCCACCTATGAATGTACAAGGAATGTAAGATCATGTAACAAAGGGAACCAAGTGTAAAGCCTGTCGGAAGACTTCGAACTTGGGACGAGGAAGTGCCTTTGTAAACATATCTGCGATGTTGTCCTTTGTGGGAAGATAGGACAACTCTATGTCTCCTGCTGACAACCGCTCCCGAACATAATGATAGTGAACTTCAATATGCTTGGTACGCGCATGAAACACTGGGTTACGCGCAATGGCCAAAGCACTCTGGCTGTCAGTGTAGACAATAGTGGAGGATGTTTGGCAAATACCAAGATCTGTAAGTAACTGTCGAAGCCAAACACACTCTACTGTAGCGGTGAAAGCTGCCCTGTACTCAGCCTCACAACTAGACGTGGCAACTGTCGGTTGCTTCTTGATGAGCCAAGAAATACATCAATTGCCAAGCAAAAAACAATTGCCAGTATGTGACACTCTGGTGTCGGAACATCCTGCCCAGTCACTATCCGTGTAAGCATGCATGGTAAGTGCACCCTGATCACCATAGAAGAGGGCTAAATCCTGAGTGCCTCTTAGATATCTGAAGACTCTCTTCACTGCCTGCCAATGCTGTGAACTGGGCATGTGCATGAATCTGCTGAGCTGAGATACTGCATACTTCAAGTCAGGTCTGGTGTGACATAAATAGATAAGGCATCCAACAGCCTGCTGATAAAGAGTGATATCACATGGTGGGCTCCCATCATGAACTGAGAATTTGAAGCCAGGGTCCACTGGAGTAGAGATTGGCTTGCAATCCTCAAGCTGAAAACGATCAAGGAGCTGTCCAATATACTTGGACTGAGACATCATGATACCCCCCTCAACATGAGCAAACTGAATGCCCAAATAATAATGAAGCCGTCCCATGTCTGACATGTCAAAAATCTGCTGCAAATCAGCCTTGAAAGCTGCAATTTGCTGAGTATCTGGGCCCGTGATAAGCATATCATCCACATATAAAATCAGCACTAAAAGTCAGATCCACTCCCACGGACATAAAGAGTGGGTTCTGTGGGACTATTCTGAAAACCAAGGGATAGTAAGTGTGCATGAATTTTGGCATACCATGCCCTGGGTGCCTGCTTCAAACCATAAAGGACTTTTCTAAGCCGGCATACCTTATTTTCAGAATTAACAACCTCAAAGCTAGGAGGTTGTGTGACATAGACTTCTTCCTGCAGATCCCCATGAAGAAAAGCAGTCTTGATGTCAAGTTGGTGCACTTGCCAATGATGATGGGCTGCAATGGCAATGACACATCGAATGGTAGTAATCCTGGATGTGGGAGCAAATGTCTCCTCAAAGTCAATGCCTTGTTGTTGGGCATACCCTTTTGCAAGAAGACGGGCTTTGTATCGATCTATGCTGCCATCAGATTTCCTTTTCAATTTGTAGACCCACCCCGTTCCAATGGCATGCTTGCTAGGTGGGAGATCTACTAATTCCCATGTGTCATTTGAGGCAATAGATTGTAACTCAGCTTTCATTGCATCCATCCACTCTTTGCTGTCAAAAGCATCTTTATGGCACAAAGGCTCTTCATTGCAAGCTGTAGCAAGGAGTGCAAATTCAAGAAAGTGACCATGCTGTCTATTCCCTGTCCGGGCAGCAAAAGGCTGATCTTGTTTGCTGTCCCTCAATGTTTCAAGAATCCATCTGGGAACTTGCCTTTGCTGTCTATTGACAGCTCTTTCTTCAATGACTGCATCATGAGTAGTGGGATCATTTTGTGCCGGAAGAGAAACCTACAAATCAGCATGAGGTTGTGGCTGATTATTGCTTAGTGGACAGCCTGTAGGAGGCTCATGTTGCTGCTCAAAATCCTCCTCTGATGATGGCAGAGGTAACCAAGATTCAAAGGCATCAAACATGTCAACATCTGGCTTTGCTTTGTAGTCCACAAGAGGAGAAGCTGAATGTTCAGCAAAGATCACATCTCTACTGACAATAATCTTCCCAGTATTTGGTTGATATAACCGATACCCTCTGCTCTCCTGGCTGTAACCAATGAATATGCATTTGATTGCCTTGTCATCAAGCTTATGTCTCAGCTGAGATGGTACATGAACATATGCAAGAGACCCAAAAACTTTCATGTGTGAAAGTCAAGGCTTCCTGCCTTTCCTAGCTTCATAAGGTGTAATAGTCTTTAATGCCCGTGTAGGTGATCTATTCAGCACGTAGTTGGCACACATTACTGCATCAAGCCAAAATTTATTGGGCAAAGACTTGGCCTTAAGCATGCATCTGGCCATCTCCATTGTGGACCTGTTTTTCCTTTCAGAAACAGGATTCTGCTAAGGAGTGTAAGGAGTAGTGCATGAGTGAATAATGCCCCGTGAGGATAGAAATACATCAAACTCCTTTGACATATACTCCCCCCCCCCCCTATCTGTGTTGAGGGTGACAAGCTTGCATCCTGATTCATTCTCAACCATATTTAGCCATCTTTGAAAGCATAAGAAAACTTCAGATTTGGCCTTCAAAGGATATCTTTGTGAGAGTATTGGACAATTTCTTTGAAAAGGACATCGATACATCTTACCCAAAACACAACCCTCACACACATGTTTGGAAACTGTGTGAGTCTGAGGTACATCATTTGCCATCTGCTGTGAATGTAGCTTAGCAAGAGCTCTATAATTGAGATGGCCCATTCTCTCATGCCAAAGATGAGTTTCAGCAAGCTGTGAATCTGAAATAGCCAATGCTTCAATAGAAAGTGCAGCTGAATGATGGTCAAGGTGATAAAGCCCTTTTTGCAAAGTGCCAGTGAGAACTATGGCATTGTCATCACGAAGATCATATACTAGGCATCTATAGCCATCAAAAATTACTCTGAAACCTTAAGTAGCAATTGCTGAAATTGAAATCAAGTTGACTTCAATGCCAGGCACAAAAAGAACATTTGTCAGAGTGACAGGATGGCTGGAAATGGATGTGAGCTGCACATCTCCAACTCCTTTCACAGCATATGAAGCATTATTGGCACATGTAACAGTCCCCCCTCGAGGTGCATCAGCTAGAGAATGAAACAATTGTCTGCAAGATGTGACATGCTTGGAAGCACCACTATCAAAGTACCAGGACTGAGCATCATTAGCAGTAAAGAGTGCATCAGCTTTGGAGGGATCAAATGAGCAATGGACATGCCCAATCATCCTGAAGAGCATGTGCATGTGAAGCATCTGCTGGCTCATGGGATTCAATGGCATGTGAGGCATTAACTGTCAATCCTGCTTTCTTTTTCTCCGAAGCAATGCGCTTCCTGCATTCTGAAATGTCATGTCCAGGCTTGCGACAATAGTTGCATCTTTTCTTCTTTTCCTTATCTGCTGTATTTTTAGATGCATGGGAGGAATTGCAGCTGCTATGCGTAGAGGAATGGCAGCTACTGTGCGCAGATTTTGGCTTGCCCATAGGCTTGGAAGCCTTGCCTCTTCCTATCTGCTGTGAAGCAAATGCATGATCAAGAATAATGGCTTGTCTGGTAGCTCTACTTTGCTCTTCCTGCAAAAGCAAAGTAACTAGCTGGTCAAAAGAATAGTGGTCTGGATTACCCATGGCCACTAATCGAAGGGTTGTAGCAAACCCTTGATATGTATCTGGCAGTCCATTCAATGTGGTACTGACAAGCTGTGAATTTGGCACCACCTCATCAATGTTGGCAAGCTGTTCCATCAGGTCCTTGACCTTTGTCAAATATGCATCCATTGACTCACCTTCATTCATATTCACTTCCTGTAATTGCCTTCTCAAATATGCAACACGAGCTTCATTGCGTATCTGATAGAGAGAATCCAATTTATCCCAAGCATCCTTTGCTGTCCTGCAAGACCGGATGTGTGAAATAATGATTCTCTTGCATGATAAAGCAATGCATGAATGTGCATTTGCATCTCTTGCATCCCATCTTGACTGTTCTTGAGTTGGAAGAGCAGCAGCAGGAGTGCTAGAGGAAGAGGCATCAGGAGGAGTACCTCCTGCAGAGGAACCAGGAGTAGAAACAACCACTGTAGCATTGGCTGGCCTCAGATCAGCCCCAGAAACAATATTCCACAAATGCTTTGCAACAAGAATATGTTTCATGAGATAAGACCACATTGGATAGTTGGTGCCATCCAACTTATCATCTTCACGAAGAACTCCAAATAAATCTTGATGGTTCCCAGCCATAGCAACTGTGATACCCTGAAAAAGACCTGAAAACCCAAAAGCCTCAAGGCTATCACTGCAAAAAGCTGGCTGTCCAAAAATGACAGCAAATATCTGCAAATTTCTTACCCAAATCAAAGGGCAAATGCAGATCTGACCCGTGGTAGGCAATGTGAAGGTACGAAACGAAGAGAGAGAGAGAGTGTAGGTACAAGACGAGTCGATAGAGCAGTCACGTCAAAACTTAGATAAGATGAAAATACACAAGTACAAAGTACTTGTACCTAGATCTAGGACTAAGTGTCCTAGGTGTCACATAGGACTAAGTGTCCTATGTGGCCTAGAAGGCACTAACACTATAAGTGCCTACACTTATGCCTACAAGGCACATACCATGGCCTATAGGGCATCACTAGAACCACCAAAAGATGGCCTACAAATATATGGCAGAGGTTTAGAGGATCATGGCTCCTGTATGTAAGAACTAATACATTCGTCATCCAAGCTGCATATACTCGCTAAGAATCCAGTGCTGAAGGGCATGGAAGCGCTATATTTAGAGACTAACTAGATTTTGCAGCTACTTGCAGATATTTTTAAAGCATTGAAGACATATGGCCACTTGATGTGTTGCAAAACAAAGCAAGCATTGAGGAAGTGATCCTTAATTTCATATTCAAAATTTGCTGACCACCACACATGTACGAGGACTTGATTAATTGGTACATATGTCATTAGTAGATGAACGGGAAGTTGGAACCGCTTATTTTGTTTAACAATATATTTCCTTACTTCATTCACATACTCAGAATTCTTGCAAAGCAATATTGAAAGATTGTGTACATCCATGCAGGCAAATCTCCTTCAATCATTTGCCACCGATTAATTGCTACAGCATTTCCGAAAACCTACTCACTACCTACTTAAACACCATTAGCAAGAGAAGAATTTCAAATGCTCCAATTATGTTAGGTCGCTTGCTTCGGAATTATTAAAAAAACAGCATCCATCAGAGATGGGACTCAAGCAACTTGATTCTAACATCTATCCAATACAATATTATAACACCATCATTAAGGTACGGGTTCCACCCTTAAGTCTCACACCTCACAACACTTAAAAACCTCAGTGCTCCTTTTTCTCAACCAAGAAACAAGAGTTATGATGGGGGCACATAGCAGTTAATTCGAAGTGTGTACTTAATGGATGGGAATGATTGGAAGCATTCCGGGATTTTTGGAGCACGTCGATTCATTACATGTGCACCTGCTGCAACTTTCTCTCTCTCTTTAAAACTCACCTGAACAAAACGCTGCCTTCGCATGCAACGACTCCACATGGTCCCTGGCATTTTGTTCTGCTTTCAGGTCTGCTAGAGCTCTCGGGTTTTCCTCCCTCACAACTCTGGCAGCCCCTTGCCTCTCTCAGCCCTTAATCAGCCCTCTAAGTTCTCAGCCCTTTCCCAACCCCTTTGCCCTCTCTCAGCCCATGCTCAGCCCTCTTTCAGCCCTTGCCCTCCCTTAGCTCTTTTAATTTCTGAATGCTTCTCAGCCCTCTCTAATTCCCTTTTCCCTCTGTCAACTCTCTCTGCCCCAACCCCCCCTTCATTATCAGCCCCCCCCCCTCACGCCCTTTGCGTCTCAGTTCCCCCTCCATTCTCAGCCCTCTACACTCTCTTGTCCCCTTTGTCCCTGCCCTCTCATGGCTGATTCGGGCACCCCAACAGAATACATATATATCACCAGGACAGGGGTTCAACCCCAAGTCAAAACACCTGAAGAGGGCATATCAGAGGTCTTCCTCAGTATCGTGCTCACTCTGATCCATGTTCAACACTTGCCCCATTTGTGGATAAATGGAATTGATGAAAAACTAAATCAGCATCACCAGTGATGTTACAGGTGTTGATTTTGAAAATGAGATTGTGTTGGATATCGTACATCCTCTTCCTAGCCAACAAGAAGATGCAAGTGTGACTCCAGTGTGATCCAAGGTGTCTTAGGTTGTGGATGGTGACATTTTACTTTTTAACAAAACTAAATGTTATAAGGTGCCATAAAATACTGATTGTTGCTTACTCATGGAAATATGGCTTTGGACACCCTTGCCTCGCATTTGGCTACCACCCCTGCCATAGTGCATTTGTAAGGGCTGTAACCATTACCGTAGCTGTTCTTTTAAAGCCCAAAAGCAGCTCTCCTTTTAAGAAGGTTGAGTAGTTGTATTATTTTCTGGAAATTATCCTAAATCTCTGTCATCAGATTTGTAAAGGTGCTGAGGTCCAAAATCTCGCTGTCAGTCTAGTGTTGTATACTGAATCTTCCATATCGCTTCATGAAAGGGGTGAAGTGATAATTTTCTGCCTAGCTGAAGTGATTGCAACTGTGCAAGGTTGGACTCTATCAAAGTAATATACAAAATCCATTGCTGTCTTTCTTGTTAAAAAGCCCAGATAAATTTCAAGATTTGTTCAAGCAAGAGCCTGTAACACCTCTGTCCAAGGCAAGGCTGTACCTGAAAACACGCACATACTAAAAAGCAATGATGCACACGCTTATGTCCAAGGCAAAAAATGTAAATGTAACCAGACATACTCTAGTATGTGATAACCCCATCTTTGCAACCTGTTATTTGCTCGATCCTGGAAAAAGCATATCTTACAAAGTTCTACATTTTCATGGCCATGATAACAAGCAAAAAAATTTACCATTTAGTAATCTTAACCGTGTGTCTTGAAGCTGATGCTCCTGATTTTCAATCCCGAGCTCACATGTGTCATGCGGGTGAGCAGGTTGTCCTTCTGTTGTATCCAAACAGCTTATGTAGTTTGTCACTGTTTGCCATTCTGCAGGTCCAAGTTCTTCATCTTCTCCAAGCTCCCCAAATGCTTCTAAGGCTTTCACATTCATTTCATATTTGGTGTACTCCAGAATGCGTGACTTTCATTGTCCACATGCAAGAGAACATACAAGCGAGATTTTTTTTTAATCCAATATGGTCTGGTTTAAGCTTACTCTTTGGAACTGCAAGAAGCAAGCTCTGAAAGGGCATACCTCCTCAAATATGATCTACTTAACAGAATGAAGAATGGACCAACACCATTTATACCATGTAAGACAATCGTTGCTTTAGAGAAAACTTCATGAAAAATCCAACTATACTTTATCACTCTGGTGGTGAAAAGCAATGCAGGAAGTGTTTCATGATTATGCTGAGAGTCACTCACATAAAGACCTCAATTAGCTCCAATTACATGTTAAAAATCTTGTTGAATGCAACGGCGATGGAAATATTCCACACAAACAATTACATGAATCAAGAGAAAGTGTGCAAGACGAGATTACGCAAGATTGTACTAAGGTAATCAATATTGCATAGGCTGCTTACATGTTTATAAGTTTTGTATAGAGAAGTTACAACAGCCGATCAGAGAGACAATGCCCCTATGCATCACAGTTTTTATTTATGGATAAGTCGCTTACAATGTGAAACATGACATATAAAGATTCCAGAAATTTATGATTGATGCCTCTATAGAAATCTATTTCATGAAGGACACAGAAACCACCTATCGAACTACTGAAGTATCACATAAACAGATACAACATTGACCCCCGTCACTTCTTTCTATCAGGAGGAAGAGGGTGGCAATGATAAAAGCACTCGACGGTCACGTACTGTCTCAACTGATATCTCTTCCATCTTCACAGATAGTCAAACAAAAGGAGTTTGCAATTATGCATGTGGTCTATTATTCACAGAAGGCACGAATAAAGGCGCATTCACAAACATCTGTGGGTAGTAAAGAACATTTTGTTTCACACCAAAGATGACCTTGCTGAGCATAGGAGCAACCCAACAAAAAGACAAGGCAAAAAAGAGGAGTACCTAAGAACACACGTTAATGTACCTAATGGCATTTGTTTCTCGACATGAAGGATGTAAGTATCATGCAAACGCATACTCGGCAGCAACTCCAAAATCCCACTCTCCATCCAAAGGGCTTCTATTAGAGCGATTTTTTAAATTTAAAAAATGCCGCCTCAAGTGTAGAAGGGAGTTACAATGATTGGGAAGGCAATACATCCCTGCTTGTGGGGCAACCCTCACAATGTCTCCAAGTGGCAGCGAATGCAAACGGTGATGCCTTTATCCCAAATTATATTCCTAATCCAATAGAGCATATGTCGTAGAAACTGCTTGTCTCTTTGCAGCAGACTGTGTCAAAACTGGGGCTGAATCGGCCAATTTGGCTTAGAAAGTCACAAAGGCATCTTCATGGAAAAATTGCAAGGAGAAGCTTACACCTTCTTTCTGCAACACCACTTTATGCTGCAATGGCTTGCCATTATTGGGACATGAGGTTGGGAATGAAGCATTAAGAAAGAAAAGACACACCATTTTATGCACGTCAGCACTTTAATCATTGCTGAAGTGAGGGCTACCCACGTTAACAGTCGGGCTCTCTTTTTGGTGGTAGAAGACGGAACCATTATCTTTTAGGGTTAAAACTTGACATAATGGTCCCTGAAAGATGACTATATAAAAACTATACATCCAACAACAATTACGTTTGTATGTGATAGCATGAATCCTAACTCAGGTGTTTGGAGTACAAGAACATTAAATCCAAAACGGAAACTATGTCTCATCACATAGGTCAAATCCCACTAGGAGTTGTTCATGACAAAGAAAAAAGACATTAAAAATGATGCCTACAATACAATGATGACAAAGAAAATAGACATTAAAAACTATGCCTACAATACAATGTGGAAAATCACCTACAATCCACAGTGAACGCAACATGTTGTACATATGAGGTGTTTTAAGCAGTTGACAAAAAAGCCTTGAGAGTCCACATCCTCTAAGGATTGAATAATAAAGCCCCATTCCATCCTGCCATATGCTACATGCCGTTTGGATGCCTAAGGATACCATGAGTAAGAGAGGGGTGCCTTGTTTACAAAACTCTATGTGACAAGTGCAAGTATCAAGATGGACGTCAATAAAGGTAAGTGAATTAAGATATCAATGGAGGTAGACCCTTCTTTGTTTCTATTGTTACACCTTCTGATCCACAATATTACATGCAGAATGATGTGAGCAGTCATGTTCCTTTCTTTGACCTGGTATCCCTACATCAAAAATATCGAGATGTCATAAATATGGGTGATTGTCATGCTAAGATAGAAAGTGAGCAAGAAAGAGCGGGAGGAGTACAAAGAAACACTTTAATGAATATTTTACGGAGAGCTGACAAGAAAATCCTTTGGTACTGGCCGCTTCGAAACGCCAGAACAAGTTCTAATAAAGAAGAGATGAGGAATGCAACAGAAATGGGAAGAGACATACCTATAGGACATGAAATGGGACATATCCTTTACATATGAGAATGCAATAATTAAAAAACATGCATTAGAATGTGTGAGAGTGCATTAGAATGTGTGGGAGTACCTAGACGGTCATAGTCAATGGCACACAAGGATGGGAAGGAGCAGCACAGCTTCTATGGCATACAAAAATTGACCCCAATATGATCAACTATTACTTGTTCTTGTGTTGAAAGATGAACAAGATCCATCTTGCTACTTATTTCAGATACACACGTATATAGGTTAATAAATTTCACATTATTAGACATGCATCTAGAGCCAGGACATACATCTCTCAAGACAAGTGTTGCATGGGCTAATTTGAATGTTATGCCATACTAGCTGGAGAAGGGTCAATTGCACTTGAACTATTGAAAGGCTTCCTCGTATGCTTAGTTTGGTAGGCATGCACCTAAGTAGGCACAATGTGAGCACCATTCGAGAGAAATGGAAATTCATTACAAACACACTAAAATAAAGTGTTGAACAACCGTTTTGACTCGAACAATGATTATGAAAAAGAAGTCCATTAGGGCTAGGCCTATAAATACAAGCCAAGGGCTTCTTATAAGAGACATCTTGGAAAAGGCACTTTCCAAGGAGCATCTCATAGACATATGTTTTGAAGACTTGCTTCTTTGGTGTCTAGACCTCAGGCTCAATGCTTGAACAATGTTTTGACTAATAACAAGACAATGGCTATGGAAAAGTGGTCCATTTACAATACCAGATTTCATTTTTTGCTGTCTATCATGTACACATGCTTGGCGGTAATTAGGAGAGAGAAAGAAAGAAAGGCTATCAGTATGTGCTCCTATGTCTCCACCTCATGCATCACAAAGAGTGAAGCTGATCCGTAGCCATCTGTATTGTCTATTTAATAAATATGTCAAAGTTCTGAAACTCTCACAATCCTCCTTCTCAATTCCAAGCAGGCTTATGACAACGTGGATTGAACCTTTCTAGAGGGCATCTTGAGGAGACTAGGTTCTCAGCTTAGCGGATTAGAGGGATTGCAGCCCTTTACACCAGCAGCTCCAATTAGATACTCATTGCTGGCCACATGAGGGAGGCCCCCTCATGTTCAGTACCACAAGGGTGGCCATCAGCCCCATTCTTGTTCTTTGTTGTGGAGGTCTAGGATACTTTCACAGTCATAGAGGCATGGTTGGTAAGGATGCACCTCTTGATCTAGCAAGAGGAGGACCTACTAGCCTTTGAGTTCCTACATAATACATCCTTGTTTTCAGGGTTATTGATGTTAGGTCTAGAGAGAGTCCACTGACTTCTAGAAAGGTATTGTGAAGCTTCCGGGGTGGAGATCAAATATCAATAGGTTTCATATTGCAATAGTTTACTAAACTTACATTTCTTGGATTACAAGTATGGATCTTTTTATTGATATTTATTCCCATTTATTTGTTTGTTACAGTGTGCATATGTTTATTGACCACAGGTGTGAGTTGTTGTGTAAGTTGTTGTTACAAGACTTTACAGTAGGTGGTTTTCCTTGCAGGGTCCAGGATGCTCAGAACTGCTATTGGTCATCACAATCATGGAAGAGACTTTACAGAAGGTGCACTTCTACTAAGAGAGGTGGAGCAAGGATGCAACAAGCTGATGGAAACTTGCAAGGGCAGGAAGATGCAAACAAGCAAAATCACAAATAAGAAGGAAAGCTTGAAGATTGAAGAGAGAACCTAATCTAGGAACAAGATAGCGTAGAAAAACTGGAATGTTGGAGCTAGAAGGCTAGAAAGCAAGCAAGGTAAAAATTGAATGCTGGCTTTCAAATTAAAATTATAAGTTTAATATTCAGATAATTATTTCAAGCAAAAATAATTTTTGATTAATGGACTGATTCTTAATTATATTTTTAATACTTTTTTGGAGAAGCCTCCCAGAATGAGTAGATGTTATCAAAGATGCTTCTGCCATGCACAAAGACCGTCTATGTATCATGTATAAGATCTGGAAGAAAGGGCTGCAACCGTAGGCTGATTGCTTTTGCTAAGATTTTGTAGATGAATGAGAGCCTCTGCAAGTGAGTCTGGCATCTCACCCTAGGCCCAAATGCCCTGCAAGACTGACAAATCCATTCTTTTCATCATTGCCAATTCCATCTATTTCCATACTTTCTACTCTCTTAGTCTACCGACTTGCTCTTGTTTCATCTCCAATCAGCCTCCACTTGTTTCTGCTGTTTTCCATGCTTTAGACTTCCTAAAGACAACTTATCATTTCTCTTTTAGCCTATTCCTAATCTGTGATTTGAGCTTGGGCCTTTCCACTCGTCCTAGCCATGTTTTCACCTGTCTGCATTCTTGAAGGTAATTCTGCAAGTTTCAAAACAGTCCTGGCTTAGTTCTAAGGTTTTATATAGCTTGTGTTTGAGAAGATTGATTTCTAATCTTTTCTACAATAGAATTGCTAAGATTAATTGTTACTTGCTGAGATTAGGTTCTATCAAGACTTTTGGGACAACTTTATCTGGACATCTGCAAGTACTTGCCAGAGGCTACTTTTCTTTTGGTTCTACAGCTTTGGTCTCCATATTGTGGAGATTGTTCAAAGATATAGATTACCTCTGTAATTGAAGCCAAGGATTGTTGTAATAACGACATATACTAAGGATTAGCCTTGGTAGGCAGTGTACCTCATTCGCATCCCTTTGGGTGCAAGTGTCCATTTTCTTTCTAAACCCTACCT
This sequence comes from Dipteris shenzhenensis, assembly GCF_047967505.1. NCBI lineage: Eukaryota > Viridiplantae > Streptophyta > Polypodiopsida > Gleicheniales > Dipteridaceae > Dipteris > Dipteris shenzhenensis. The sequence goes on from NC_141628.1 coordinate 17,837,729, forward strand.
GATATGTATATGAACGTTTCAGTTTTAAAAGCTGTTTAATTCTTAAAAAATAATATCTCAAAATTGAGCTTCCACTATAGCATGACTTTAATAGGTATCAAAGATTTCTTTTGTTTTCAGTTGAGGAACTTGATAGCACTTGGAACATAGACTTAGGTCAGCCTAGAAAATTGCCATGTGCAAGATTGTGTGACTACTTAGAGATTTTGTTTGTTCTGAAGCCTCATCATGGTGGACACTAGTAGCACCAAGGGACAGAACCCTAGTAGCCCTGACACCAAAGAAGAAAATTCCTACAAAGAATCAAAAGTGTGTGATATATTTGGACACTAGTAGCACCAAGGGACACCAAAGAAGAGAATTCCTACGAAGAATCAAAAGTGTGTGATATATTTGGACCAAATCCAACCCGTCCAATCAAAAGCAGAAGAGGCAATCTTGCAAAGGACCAGGAGGCACTAGATGTATTACAACTTTCCGATTCTTTTAAAGCTAGTATTGAATAAGCCCCAAATTTCAGCACCATTTAAGAAGCAATTGGACCAGTAGACTATCTCAAAATAGAAAAAAGAAAGCTTAAACATTAGATGTGATGGTAAGAAAGGGAGATGGGGACAGCCCAAAAGAGAAGGAGACCACAAAGGTTAAGCAGTGGTTGATGTGGATCCATGATTGGTTCCATGAGTTCATGTCACTTACAGTTGTACTAAGGAAACGTTGACATTCTTAATTCAATTTCACGCCCTTGGTTGCTATGTCTTGTGAAACCTTCCTTGAACAAATCCACAGCTCCTCAAGTAAAATCGCAGAAAAACTGAGCACTTAGCACCTCGAAAAAACTTCAAAGACTGACTGAAAAGCAAGGAAAACTCAACAATGAGGCTGGGGTAGAAATCGCAATAGAGGGAAAGAGTGAGAAAGTTGTATTAACGTCTTCAAAAGACCTTGCGGGCCTATGAGACAAAGTACAATCAAGAAAATAACTCATACAAGCCACTATGGGCTGAAGCAAAGGGCTAGCTAAGGCCCTTTCTGAGTACTAAGCTAAGCTAATACACTCAAAAATCAGACATGCAAAGCTGCTCCAAATACATATCCGGGCATCTTGTATTTGCACTATAGCGGGGGGCATGGTCTTTGTGATCTCTGGCCATATCAAGGATGACACCTTGGCCTGGACAGTCTCCTTTGACTAGGGCAGTGATGGGCCGGACCTCTATCGTTGTGTGCTCTGGTTAGTGGTCTTTGTGTCATTGGATCCACCGCTCCGCGACGTCTCTTCCCGCTAATCCATGCTGCCCTCCTCCTCATGTCAACTATACCCTCCTCCTCTACCCAATGTGTCTTGGGGCTGACTTGAAGGCATAGAAGTTGGTGACATGTCACTGTGCTCGATCTGTCTCCTATGGTATTGTCACCTCCTGATGTCTGATCTGCTGCAATAATGTCTCTTTGTGTCACCACATCTCCATCAAATAGAGGCCAACACAGCCCTGGTCATGGAACTGGATCAGATGGGAGAGTAGAACGAACCCGTGTACCTAGTAGTACCATCCTTGGAACTCATAGTAAGCATGGCAAGTATATAGGAAATGCTCCTTTGTCTCCACCTCTGCCAAATTGCATAGACAGCAAATCCATTTCTCTCTAGGTGTGCATCTGGCTCTCCTTGTCTTGATCCTCAAGCATTGGGACGAGACCCATATCATGCTGACGATGGGTAGGGTCATATTGATGCTATGCTACGACTTTGTATTGATATTGATGTACCTATGGCTATGTAGCATGTAGTATGGGTGTTGATGCTCGTTTTAGTAGCTCCACCCTTTCAGCTTGTTTGTATCAGGTTTCTCATAGTCTCAAAGACCCATCGGTCTTCCGAAGACTTTAATAAACTTTTTTTCTTTCTTTCTCCTTTTCTCACTTCTTCTCCTGGTTCTCTCTCCTTTTTCCCTTTTCTTCATTTCCCTTCTTCTAATTTCCCCTTCAATAGAGCAAGTGTCATAAGGATTTGTTTGACTCACTAGTAGCCTCTTCACAAGATGACCTTTTGGTATGTTCCTAATCACTCTCCGCTTTCCAGGTCTCTCTTGGAGTAGTACAGACTCATTCTCCCCTCCCCTTTAAGGACACTTATCGAGGCCTTAGTGTCAGTAACTTCAGTACTCTCAGGTGATGGAGAGCAGAAAATATGTCTGCTACTGGAGGACCTAGATTCTCTTCTCAAGCAAGACTTATTGGAGACTGAGTGGGGATGTGTTTTTCTAGCAACTCAATGTCTCGGGCCTACTTGGTCAATGCTTGTGGTGGAGGCAGATGAGTTAATTGGCCAAGGGCTTACCATATCTTGATGGTCAATCCCTCATTCAGCTCTAATATTCTTCACTCACATCCTTGCCAACCATGGCCTCCCCCTTTTTCAATCTCAACTCCCTAAAAGAAACCGGTCTGGCAAAATTTAGAGTTGTCTGAGAGGAAAACGGCAGGAAAAGTATGTGCAAAGATTGCTAAGTAGAGAGCACACCATTGTCAGTAGGCATGTGAACGGCAGTGACTCATTCCTTAGTGGAAGTAGAGCAGACGGTTCGGGCCTTGTAGGAGAGATTGTCCTCTCTAGATCGAGAGGAGTTCTTCAATCCTCCCACAAGGGTCTCTTCAATGGATCTGCCGCCTCCTTCATCCATGGCCCCTTGCAAGAGGCGATGGTCCCTTTTCCACTACCCCCTCCCCTATTATCCTCTCCAACGCGAGGCTCCCTACTAGCCGCTACTTCTCTTCATAATCCATAAATGAGTCTCTATTTACTTAGTATTATTTACTTTGAAAACTGAATTCCTTGGAGAAAACAATTGCAAAGGACCACCAAATCCCCTTTCAATGTCATTAAATAAACATTTTCAAAGTTAAAATAAGAAATCAAGACAATAAAAAAGTTTTTCTACCATGTTTTAATTTACCTTACCTTGGTTTCAGAAGTATTTTGCATCCCTAAAACGCGCAAAAGGAATTGTGTTGTTGATCCATTGATTGTCAATGTTAAAAGTACCACACCACCTGTTAAGAATACAAACTGAAGGACCAAAGAACATGTCATATAATCTCTCTCTCTCTCTCTCTCTCTCTCTCTCTCTCTCTCTCTCTCTCTCTCTCTCTCTCTCTCAACCCCTCGCTCAGCCCCTCGCTACCCCCCCGCTACCCCCGCTACCCCCTCTACCCCCTCCGCTACCCCCCCGCTACTCCCGCTACCGCTACCCCTCGCTACCACCCCGCTACCCCCTCGCTGCTACCCCTCCGCTACCCCCTCGCTGCTACCCCTCCGCTACCCCTCGCTCAGCCCTCACACCCCCCATCCCCCCTTGCTTTCTTTTCTTTTCCCGCTGCTGCCTCCCCCATAATGAAGGGAACAGGGGGATGAGGACAGGAGACTAGGCGGGAGACCCTCCAGTCCAAATTTGCATACGCATGGAGATGGGGAAGGGGAACGGTGACAAGGCGAAAACACAAAAGCAACCCAATCTGGAGGACTTCAACAAACGCAGCAACCGGAGCGGTTTGGCAGTGAACAGCACTGCGGCCCAGAAGAAAGCGGCCCACCCAAAGCCCATGCCGCTCACCACATCCTCGACCTCTATGGTTACCACCACTATTTCACCACCATCATCCGCCTCATCATCTATGCCACCTCTCTCCTCCCCCTCTCCTGCATCATCATCACAGGTCTCCTCTCTAGTAGCCTCACCACTGGCCCCACCGGCCACAGCTCCACAGTTCTTTCCCCTCGTATCACCTCTACCTCTCAGTCAACCACCCTTCATCACCTCGTCCGGCCTCGCTACTCCTACATTACCACTCCCCCGCCCAGATCATGCTGTCCCCACCCTCAGTACAACCTCAGCAGCCCACCTTCATTCCAACCCCTCTCGAGATCCACTTCCCACCTGGACCAAGACATCTTAGGCCCCCACCAGATGCTTGGCACTCCCTGTTGGCTGAGATACACAGCATCCGGGCCCGTCAGGCGGAGCTGAAACATTACACCCAGGAGCAGGCCCGCACTATACACGAGCAGGGCACCCTTATCCAGGGACTCAGACACGACATCACACAGCTTCGAGAGGAGCTCGGGACCCTCAGAGGAGCGCTTGGAGGGACCCCAGTCATAGAGATGGAGGCACAGATAGCCACGATACAGTCGGCTATGGCAGAGACGACTAGATGGGTGGACGTGGCAAAACACGAGCAGCAGCAGAGGGCTTCGAAGGCCCTCAACCTCTGGATATGAGGGATCACGCGAGACAGCACCAGCACCACTACAACGCCCATGGAGGAGGCGATCACCTTTGTGACCACCACCATGGGGGTCCCCGACCATGGCATAGAGGGAGCATGGCATGTTGGGAGAGATCCCAACCGAGAGCAGCCCCTAGTCATTCACTTCAGAGATTCACATGCTCGACTAGCGACACTCCGACGCTGAGCCGCTCTACGAGAGCATCCCACCCTGTCCATGGACGAGGATTTGACACCACTATAGATTGAGGAGCGACGAGTTCTTCTGCAGCAATGAGATGTTGCCCGCAAGGAGGGGAAATGGGCCGTGGTCTGAGATGGTAGGTTGTTGACCAGCACCCATCGGGCTCCCACCCGCTCCCACCCGTACCCCCTAGGGGGACGGGGTCTATGAGACTCAGGTTTCCGAGACCCTAGACTGCACCATTTGGAACTGTAATGTTACCTTATGGTGAGACACAAGGAACTTCTCGGAGTCTTATACAGGACGAGACATAGTCTTTTACAGAGAGACACACTAGAGCCCAGAGCATCACTACCGATAGTTAGTGGCTACACATGGGAGTCATCCTTCACGGATGAGACGAGGGATACAGGAGGAATCCGAGGATCAGGCGGGGTCGTAGTATTGTACACGACTTCCCTCGCTGGAGCCATCTCCATTGAGAGGAAGGACGCACACTCCCGATTCATGTGGATCCGGATCCGACGCACAGACACCCGTGACCTTTTCATAGCAATATGCTACTTCCCACCGGACACATCCCACTTCGTCAGAGTGGCACGAGAGGAGGGTGAGACATCGCCATATACACCCTTACGTGAGGATATCCCAGACCTTTCAGCCCGCAGGGAAGTTATCCTTGTTGGGAACTTCAACGCCAGGACGAGCACGCGCCAGTCACCACTCCTGGACTTCCGAGACGACTCTATCATGCTACAAGACATGGACCTTGACGGAGTAGGTAGACCAGGACCTCATCGGACCGACACGGGCCTGTTATACCATATGGACACGCGCTCCTTGATCTGGGCACGATGCATGATCTCATCATCTACAATGGGCTTGACCTATGGCCCTCCTCAGGTGGTTTTACTTGCTTCATACACGGGAGGCCACTAGTGTAGTAGATTACATCATGGGATCCCCTACCTTCACTTCATGTATCACCGACTTTACCATAGCACCACTCCCTCCAGGAGCTGATCACACATACCTATTCTTCACTATCGCCACCCCACACTTAGCCACACCACACACACCACATAGGAAGCACGACACCTACCACGACATACACTTTGATCACAGCCTCTCACTGGCCTACTCTGGACGCCTAAACAGACTCCTAACCTACATTGATCACATACCACTCATAGAGGACCATGCTGCCCTGATTAGTCGCACACTCCACGAGGCTGCCCTCCAAATCTTTCCCCACACCACACGGTCCACTAGACCACCACCTCTTGGTTCTGTACCCTCCAACAATTGGTACGATGCGGAGTGCAAGGCTTATCGCTGACAACTCCGACTTGAAACCAAATGTCACCTCCCGAACACACCAGACACAGTACGCAAGTACCGACGTCTCGTACGTCGGAAGAAGCTAGCATTTCTTTGTCGAAATGAGGAGGTGCTGCTGCACATCTTGTACAGCAACAACTCTCAAGGATTTTTGGCGTCCTTGAGCGTAGATCTCCATCACCCCTCACCGACACGAGAGTCTGGCACACGTATGCACACCATCTTTATGATGTCCCACACAGATCTCATACACACACCTCGCCCCACCACTTGCACGCTGTTCACCAGAGGGGGAGTCAAGGACGCAACATTGAAATTGCACAATGGCCGAGCTAAGGATCACGAGGGGCTATGCACTGAGTTGATCGCATATGGGATCGACACGTTAGCCCCGATCCTAGCAAAGCTATTCAATGACGTTTGCCTTGGGTTCCCCCGCACTTGGACACCTAACACCATCACCCCCATCCACAAGGCAGTGGATCCCATGGACCCGAGTAACTACAGGACTATCATGATTGGACATGTGATGTCCAAGATCTATGCAGCTGTATTGGATGCGTCGGTCAGCCTCTTCGCAGAGATGAGAGGGCTGAGAGCAGAGGGTCAGGCCGGTTTTAGGCGAGACCATGGAACTATGGATCACATACTCACACTCAGGAGTGTCATTGAGGAGGCCAGATCACGGAAGGAGAGCGTATATTGCTGCTTTGTGGATTTTCGCAAAGCCTTTGACACAGTACCTCGAGCTCGTCTCATCACACGCCTACAGACACTCAGATTTGATCAGGAGATCATCTGGGCAGTCATGGCACTGTATGAGAGAGTCTCAGGCCGAGTTTGGACAGGCGCAGGTTGGACAGATGAGATCTTGAGTACCATAGGGATCAAACAGGGTTGTCCCTTATCACCGACCCTGTTTGGCCTCTACCTCGATAATCTTCAGACTTTCATGGGGGCATTCGGAGGGACCGGTTGCTCACTTGCCTGGATCATCATCAGGATTCTTCTTTATGCAGATGACATGGCACTCTTGTCGTCCACACCCGAGGGGCTCCAGCGACACCTGGATGCACTGCAGGATTTTTGTTTATCCCATGACTTGGAGGTCAACCTTGGCAAGACCAAGGTCATGATCTTTAACACCTCTCAAGCAAACATGCAACGGAAGTAGATTGCTTTTACTTTTGGTGGGTCACCAGTTGAGATCGTATCCTCATACACTTACTTGGGGGTCATCTTCTCCGGCCCGATCTTCACGATGAGACTAGCGATGCAGGCCAGACTGAGCAGGGGATATGCCTCACTGGCTCGGCTAGAGAGACAATGCTTCCACTCCCACTTCCAGGACCCTCGGACCAAGGCTCTTCTCTTCGACTCCTTGGTCCGACCAGCCGGTATGTATGGTAGCCCTTGTTGGGGGCCTGACATGTCAGAGATAGAGTGGACATGGGTTAAGCGCCTGCAGATCCTCATGCTCTCATGGATGATCCGGGAGAAACCGTTTGTACCACATCACATCATTCAGGCCGAGTTTGGTGCTGCTCCACTCCAGCTAGATGCAGCCTTTCAGACCATCACATATCTACACCGGGTTAGATCAGGTGGGGACTGCACATCAAGGAGACACAGGTTGCCATGGTTGGCTCTCGATTCCTCCATGAGGTTGATAGCAGAGGGAGACGAGCGATGCTAGTATGCACGGACTCACAGATGGTTTGTGAGACTAGGGTTCCACATCGATAGGATACCTCCTTGTCAATACAGTTTAGATGCCCCTCCCGTACTCCCACCCACCATCCCGATCGGGCCACACACCAACCAGGTCATTCAAGAGGATCTCCTGCAGCTACACACCTTTAGGACCTAGTTGGAGCCGAGGGAGCTTCCAGTGAAGCTCAGTTTCTACAGAGATTACTGTCTTCGTATTTCGGAGGAGGGATTCATCACACCACCACAGTATACTGAGCTTCATATGCCTCACTCACTACGGATCTCCATCAGACAGTTTCGAGTATCATCACACCGCCTTCGCATAGAGAGCGGCAGAGCTGAGGGGATTCCTAGGGAGCATCGCTTATGCATATTGTGTGACTGTCAGGAGGTTGAGTCGGAGGAGCATTTTATTTTCAGATGCCCAGTGTACTACGAGATCCGAGGTCGCTACCACTGCCTCTTCAAAGACAACTCCGGACTCCTTTCTAGATTCCTCGCCTACCGAGATCAGAGATGCCTCGTGGCCTTCATTCGCGAGGGGGTCTGACACAAAGAGTACTTACTCAGGCGACGAGGCTTGGCCACATCATCAGACACGTCTCAGAGCAAGATCACAGAGTTCTTCCCATCGAGTGACATTGATCATCCAGTCTCTAGCTGCAGACATGGTAGACACCCCGACCCAACGATCGCAGCATGACACACGAGACATTGAGGGGACACACAGATCACTCTGGGGGACATCCCGTCATTGTTTAGACCCGAGATACGTCCCACGGGAGTCACGGTGGCTCTAGTCTTGCGTCGAGCCTCGTCCAGAAGACCGAGACGCACGGCACCCCTTGACGGGCGCTAGCGTCCCATCATCGACTATGCAGAAGCTAGGGCGACATGACATAGGGAGGATTCCGCTCCGCTCCAGTCCTTTTCTTTTCATTGTTACATCCAGATGTATTTGATTATGTATGATCAGACTTAGGATTCAGCACGGGTGATGATGCTCGTTTCAGTAGCTCCACCCTTACTGTGATTTGTATCAGGTTTTCTTCCAGTCTCATAGACCCATCGGTCTTCCGAAGACTCTAATAAAATTTCTTTCTTTCTTTCTCTCTCTCTCGCAAAGAGCCTCTAGGTTTAGGAAGTCCAACATGGAGTTCCCCAAAACGAAGCTATTTGCCTCTACCCCAACAAACCAGCCCTCATATTCAACTATTGCAGCTACACCGAGCCCTTTTGCGCTGACCTACAAGAGAAGGATCAGATCAGACCCCCAGGAATGCATTTATTATCCAGAGCATGAAATTAGAGAGCGCAAGCTCCTAGTTGCAGCTCTTAGCAACAAGGAGAATGAGATGGAGAGCAAAGGCAAGCAGGAAATCATTGCAGAAGTTATGGAGAAATGCAGCACATCTCCACTAGCACCAATAGTTGTAACCAAGGTCAAGGAAATGATCAATACTCGGGTCAGTTCAGCCAATGAAGACATGGCCATTGTTGCCAAATGCAAACTTAACAAGACAGATCTTTACACAGAAGTAAAAGAGTAGCAGGCCATAGTACATAATAAGAAGATACTACGCATTGGAGGACTGCCCAAGGATGTTAATATAACTTTCTTCCTTTCCTCTCTCTCTCTCTCTCTCTCTCTCTCTCTCTCTCTCTCTCTCTCGCTCCATACATCTCGGGCTTGGGGGGGCCACGGGACCAAGAGCTCCCCACTAAGATCCAGTTCTACCACAACCACTTCTTGAGAGTATTGGAGGAGGGATTCATCATCGGACCCCAGTATCACGAGGACAAAAAAGGCTCACATGCACTGAGGATTGCCATTGGATAGATGCAGGTTTCGTCCCATCAGTTGAGGATTGAGGCGGGGAGAACCGCAGGTATACCAAGAGAGCAGCGGATCTGCATGCTATGCACATTGGGAGCGGTTGAGAAAGAGGAGCACTTTCTTTGTGCTTGCCCAGCCTACTACGAGATCCGGGGACGCTACCACTGTCTCTACTTGGAAGGGAGCAGCTGCGGTCCACTCTCATGATTGATCCATTTCCATGACCAGGTCTGCATCCGGCTCTATCTGATGGAGATTCACCGGCACAAGGAGATACTACTACGATAGATCAGAGAGCAACAAGAGGCGGCTAGGCCATAGGCTATAGAGGCTGACCAAGCACAAGGACATGTCAGCTCCAGGACACAGAGGAGTAGAGGAGGAGGAGTTAGCTAATATGAGGACAGCCTCGATCAGCAGAGAGCCGACACAATATCGTTGAAAGAGGGACACAGATCACGCGTGAGATAGCCAAAGCACACTCTATTGAGTTCTTATCTATCACAGCTTTCCTCAGGGGGGACCAACAGACAAGGGGTCACTCTGGACATAGCTCAGAGGGTTCAAAGATCGAGGAGGGCCACGTCCCCCGCCAAAGCGTGAGACAACCTGACAGACGCATATCGCAAGGGCCCTAAGCGAGCCCTTTGCTCCAACCCTTTGAGGCTTGTATGAGTCCTTTTGTGCACTTTTTCCCATAGGCCCGGCCTCCTACAAACATTAATACATAGAAAGAAAGAAAGAAAGAAATTTTATTAAAGACAGAAAGAGAGAGAGAGAGAGAGGGGAGACCACGTCCTCCACCGCATCGAGACAAACACAGATACGAGAGCTCCTCACATCCCATCAGAGAGCCACCAAGGTACCTGGATATATGGAGCCTAGGCGTGTACTAGGAGCGTTAGCTCTGAACACCTAATACTCTTCCACTATTTTGCTACTCGGCTATTTTCTTACTAGTTTTCAGCAAGGGCCTTAGTGAGCCCTTTGCTTCAGCCCATAGCGGCTTGTATGAGTTACTTGTTTGGTTTTGTACCTTGTCTCGTAGGCCCGTGAGGCCTCCAGCAAACGTTAACACATCTCTCTCTCTCTCTCTCTCTCTCTCTCTCTCACCGGAGTCTCAGATCTCAACATGCTACAGCTCTCAGATAGTTACTAGTTGCTAGTCTCCGGGTTAAGTTTATCAGTTTAGTAGTCTTTGCACCCAGCAAGGACCTTAGTGTGCCCTATGCTCCAACCCACTTAGGCTTGTATGAGATCATCCTTTTGGTATACTTTGTACATTGTCCCATAGGCCCGTGAGGTCTTCTGTGGACGTTGATACATAGACCCAATTTTATCACGACCACTTCTTGAGAGTATCAGAGGAGGGATTCATCATTAGACCCCAGTATCTCGAGGACAGAGGAGTCTCCCATGCACTGAGGATTGCCATTGATCAGATGCGGGTTTCGTCCCATCAGCTAAGGATCGAGGCAAGGAGAGCAGCAGGTATACCTAGAGAGCAGCGGGTCTGCACACTGTACGCTGGGGGCGGTTGAGACAGAGGAGCATTTTCTTTGTTTTTGCCCAGCCTACTACGAGATCAGGGGACGCTACCACTGTCTCTGCCTTGAGGGTAGTGGCTTCAGCCCTTTGTCACGACTAATCCATTTCCATGACCAGATCTGTATCCGGCTTTAGCTTATGGAGATGCATCGGCACAAGGAGACGCTTCTACGACAGATCAAAGAGCAACAGGGGATGGCCATACCACCATAGGACATAGAGGATGACCGGACACAGTGATGCGTAACATACTTCTATACATTTGAGTCAGCCCCCGGACACACTGGAGTGGAGGAGGCGGAGCTAGCCGACATGAGAGCACTCTGGATGAGTAGCCGGCACAATACCACCGAGAGAGGGGCGCAGAGACCACATGCGTGACAGAGAGTCCCTAGAGTACACTCTATTGAGGTCCGACCTATCACAGCTTTCCTCAGGGTAGACAGACAGAGAAGAGGGGTCACTCTGGACAGAGAGTCCAGAGAGCGAGGAGACCGCATCCCTCACCGCAACGCGAGACAGCTTGACAGACACAGATACGAGACATCTTCGCAGCCCACTAGAGAGTCATCACTGTACCAGGGTTCGGTTTCTAATCCTGTTTTTGAGTCCTAGCGCCGAGACCGACCTGTCTGTCAATCTGTTCCTGATACTGGATAGATTGATTGATCTGGCCCACTATGCAGTTGGAGTTTACTATTTCTATGATTATGACTTTGTTAGCATGGATTAGTACTCAGCAAGAGTCCTAGTGTGCCCTTTGCTTCAATCCATGGAGGCTTGTATGAGTTCTTTTTCTGTGTACTTTGTCCCATAGGCCCGCGAGGCCTCCCGTGGACGTCTCTCTCTCTCTCTCTCTCTCTCTCTCTCTCTCTCTCTAGCTCCATAAAAACCCACATCTATCGTGATCACTTCCTGAGAGTATCAGAGGGATTCATCATTAGACCCCGGTATCTTGAGGACAAAGGAGTCTCGCATTCATTTAGGATCGCCATTGGACAGATGCGGGTTTCATCCCATTAGCTGAGGATTGAGGCAAGGAGAGCAACAGGTATACCGAGAGAGCAACGGATCTGTATGTCATGCACATTGGGGGTGGTTAAGACTAGAAAAGCATTTTCTTTGTGCCTACCCAGCCTATTATGAGATCTCAGGACGATACCACTGCCTCTACCAAAAGGGGAGCGGCTTTGGCCCACTCACATGACTGATACACTTTCATGATCAAGTCTGTATTGGGCTCTCTCTCCTTGAGATGCACCGACACAGGGAGATTAGAGAACACCTGGAGGCGACTAGACCACAGGATACAAAGGCTGACCATGCATTGCGACACGTCAATGATTTTTATGCATTTGAGTCAGCTCGAGGACACAGCGGAGTGAAGGACGAGGAGCTAGCTGATATGCGGGGTAGTCTGAATCAGTAGAGAGAGTCGACATGGGGACGTCGAGAGAGAGGCGCAGAGGACACCCACAACACGGATAGCGACTAGAGCACACTCTATTGAGGTCCAGCATATTAGAGCTTTCCTCAGGGGAGACCACCCAAGACGAGGGATCACTCTAAACATAGCACAACGGGTTCAAAGATCGAGAAGACAACGCCCCCCTCCCCACCATAGCGTGAGATATTTTTACTGCTCACATATGAGCCACCACGGCGAGCTTTGATTTCTGAGTCCCAGCTCTCAGCCTCCTTCAATTCGGTTCATATTTGAGTTGTATTTGATATTTGATTTTCGCTCGAGCTATTGAGCTCTTTAGATCAACATAATACTCAGCAAGGGTCCTAGCGTGCCTTTTGCTCCAACCCATAGAGGCTTATATGAGTTTTTTTTTTTTTAAGTGTATTTTGTACTTTGTCTCATAGGCCCGTGAGGCCTCCTGCGGACGTTAATACATCTTTCTTTCTCTCTTTCTTTCTCTCAATCCTGGCAAAGCTCTTCAATGAAGCAATTTGCCTTGGCTTCCCTGCACTTAGACTAAGCTCAGAAACGAGTGGGAGAAAGCAAAAAACGAGCTGTTATATTAAAAATAGTGCTACAATGAATGGGGGCTCAAGAGAGAGCCAATATGACAAAACCCTAGGGCTAAATTTCCTAACTAGACTAAGTGTCCTAACTGACCTAGGTGGTACATGTACTAATTGTACCAATAGTCCTAACTGACTATAACTAGGCCTACAAGACACATACCAAGGAATAAGTGGCACCTATGGATAGCCCCCCTCCATGGTATGGACTTTAGTATCCTGGAGATGGCTCAAGATACCTGAATATCTAATTGCATGATTGCACATGTTCATCCTATAGGGATATAGCAACCTATGACTATATAGAGTGCAATAGATCAAGTTACAAAAGGTACTAAGTTTAAAGCTTGCCGAAAAGCCTTAAACTTAGGTCGAGCTAGAGCCTTCGTAAAGAGATCTGCCAAGTTGTCTTCAGTGGAAACATAAGACAACTGAATATCACTTGCTGATAATCGCTCTTTGACATAGTGATAGTGAACCTCAATATACTTTGTGCGAGCATGGAAAACAGGATTCCGTGCAATAGCCAAAGCACTCTGACTATCAATGAAGATGACGGTAGGAGCAGTCTGACATGCATAAAGATCTGCAAGTAGCTTCAGAAGCCAAACACACTCCATTGTAGCTATAAAAGTTTCTCTGTACTCAGCTTCACAACTAGAAGTAGCAACTGTACTCTACTTTTTGCTAAACCAAGAAACGCATGAAGTACCAAGCATGAAACAGTTGCCACTATGTGATACACAAGTGTCCGAACAACCAGCCCAATCACTATCAATGAATCCATGCATGACAAGTGAAGTATCAGCCCCATAAAGAAGGCCCTAAAGACACGCTTCACGGCATGCCAATGGTGCGTAGATGGGCTGTCCATATATCTGCTCAACTGTGAGACAGCATACTGTAGATCAAGTCTCGTATAGCAAACAACCAACTGCCTGTTGATAGAGAGTGACATCACATGTACCGTTGCCATTCTTGGAAGAGAAGTGAAAACCAAGCTCTAATGGTGTGGATACTAGCTTGCAATCCTCAAACTGAAAACGCTGCAAAATCTGTCCAATGTAATTGGATTGTGACATCAAAATGACCCCCTCACTGCTAGCAAATTGGATGCCCAGATAGTAGTGCAAAAGACCAAGATCAGACATAGCAAATGTCTTCTACAAATCAAGCTTAAAATCTGCAATTTGCTTAGCATGTGTCCCAATCACAAGCATGTCATCCACATAAAGGACTAAAATCAGCAAATTTGTCCCACTCTTGCGGATGTAAAGGGTAGCCTCTGTGGGGCTGTTTTGAAAGCCAAGTGGGAGCAAATGAGTATGTATCCTGGAATACCAAGCTCGAGGTGCCTGCTTCAATCCATAAAGGGCTTTCTTTAAGCGGCATACCCTTGCTTTCAAAACCTTCAACCTCAAAGCCAGGAGGTTGGGAAACATAGACCTCTTCCTGCAAATGCCCACGAAGGAAAGCTGGCTTGATATCAAGCTGATGTACCTCCCAATGAAAATGGGCAGCAAAGGCAATGATCCTAGAAGTGGGAGCAAAAGTCTCCTCAAAGTCAATGCCTTGCTGCTGAGCATAGCCTTTAGCAACAAGACGGGCTTTGTAACGGTCCACTGAACCATCAGCTTTTCGTTTACTTTTATAAACCCACTTAGCTCCAAAGGCATTCTTGCAAAGAGGCAAGTCAAACAACTCCCAAGTGTTATTCTGATGGATAGAATCCAATTCAGCTTGCATAGCCTTCAACCAACAGTCATTCTGAAAGGCATCTTTATGGCATAACGGCTCTTCATTGCATGTTGTAGCAACCAATGCATAAGCAACAAAACTAGCATGCTCTTTCAGGACAGCTGCTCTAGTTCGGGCTGGCAGAGGAGTATCTTGTTTACTGTCTTTAAAGTGTCAAGGAGCCAACGGGGGACCTTTTTGGGCTCCTGGATTTCAGCTCTTTAGATATTCAAGTACCCTTAGCCATCTCCAGGATACTTCAGCCCATACCATGGAGGGGGGTTTGTAGGCCATTCTATGGGCTATCCATAGGTGCCACTTATTCCTTGGTATGTGCCTTGTAGGCCTAGTTAGAGTCAGTTAGGACTATTGGTACAGTTAGTACATGTACCACCTAGGTCAGTTAGGACACTTAGTCCAGTTAGGACATTTAGCCCTAGCGTTTTGTTATGTTGGCTCTCTCTTGAGCCTCCACTGTCAGTTTTGCAGCAATTCATTACAGCATCTCGTTTTTCTCCTTCTCACCTCCATTTTTTAGCTTCCATTGCTTGCCACAACAATTCAATATAGCAGCTCACTTTTTGCTTTCTCCCACTCATCTCTGAGCTTCCATTGCTTGCCATAGCCAACATGACTATTAACACTATCACACCCATTCACAATGCCGGGGATCCCATGAGCCTGGAAAACTACAGGACCATCATGATTGGGCATGTTATGTCCAAGATATATGCATTAGTACTCGATACCAAGGTCAGTCGATTCCCAGAGATGCAGGGACTCAGAGCAAAGGGGCAGGCTAGCTTCCGACGTGACCATGGGACTAGGTCATCGAGTAGGCCACGGCACATGCTGGTTCCCATGACTTGAATTACAAGAAGGGTATTCCTGAGTCAATGGAAATCGTGCCATTTTTGCAAGAACGTATCTATAGCGTGTCCTTATTCCTTTCTTGTTCTTTCCCATTATAAATTTGTAGCTTTATGGCCTTTAAAACATTTCAGGTTTCTCTACGTAGAGCAGTAGACGCGTCAAATTGACATGGAGGAGCTTGTGATTTTATAACAGGAGTTACGGATTATGAATCAAATAACTTAGAAATGGCTTCAGTTAGAATTTTTAATCAGTCATCATTAATAAACACCGAGTTTCGATTGATTTTCTAATTCTAAAAATTCCAAATAAGAAATTCGCTGATCGCCATAGTCTACTTCCTCCAAATCCAGACTCCTCGTGTGTATCCTACCTTTTCTTTCCTCGTTCTTTCCGCAATTTCAATTATTAACCTTTCTTGCTCAAAACTTGTCATCACGAAATTAGTTTTTTCAAGAACAATAAAGAAAAAGGCTTTATCTAAGAAATATTGGGTGTGGGGAGCAGTGGAATGAAGATGGAATGCAAGGGAGTGAAGAAATATACAAGAATGACCTATGTAGGCCTCCAAGTCAACCAAAGTGTTGACCAAAGAAGTCAACCAAGGTGTTGACCATGTCCTAACTAGCCTGTAGGGCAATACCAGGGCCTAATTGCCAACAAACACCCCTCCATGGGATAACGGATAGCTAAAGAGTATACAAGCAGAAAAAATATATACACTATAGATCATGGTTGCACATGTTCATCCAATAAGGCATATAGCAACCTATGATTATGTAGAGAATCAAGGACTAAAAAGGAGACTGGCAGGATGCATCATGCTCAGTCGGAGGAGGATGACAAGTTACATGAGCAATGTGGGCTACCTCCAGAGAATGCTCTGAAGCAGCAGAGGCATGTGGACACATTGATGTCAATGCAAACGCTCAAAAACCTCAACGTACACCCTGAAATCTGCAAAAGCACCTCTGCAACAGCAAATGGTGGCTGAACTGAAAATGTCAAAAAGTAGTTCCTGGACTGTTTTTCAGCGCCAGAAACAGTTCCCTGCAGTCAAGGCTGCTGCAAAGTTGTTCCAGCACCAAGGAAAGTCAGCGTAGATGCTGGCTGAAGCTCCAAAGCAGGCTAGAATGCAAGACGGGTTCAAAAAGGAGCTTTAATCAACAAAAAAAAGCTGCTGATATGCAAAAACGAGCTGCATTGTTGGCTGGAAGAGCTGAGCTGGAGCTGAGCGCGGGGGAAGGCAAGTAGGAGCAAGAGAACCTACTCTAATACCATTGTTGGGGTGCGGGGAGCAATCGAATGGAGATGGAATGCAAAGCAAACAACAAGCTGAGGAAACGAGGAGTACTTGCAAATGGATAATGAAGCAATGTACAAGAATGGCCTATGTAGGCCTCCAGGTCAACCACAGTGTTGACCAAAGAAGTCAACCAAGGTGTTGATTGTGTCCTAACTAGCCTACAGGGGCATACCAAGGTTTAAGTGCCAACAAGAAAGAATAATGTGATGTCTGATTCCCTGTTATTTGTTTGAGGTCGAGGGATTCAACTTTGGTTGTCGACTCACTCTCCTTGGATACGTGAACTTGCGCTTATGCCTCAATCCCATTCTCTGAAGTCAATCTTGATCTCTAAGGTTATTTATCGAACTCTTATATGATAAATCTTTGCTCTGGAAAAGAAGGGGGTGGAACCTTTGTTTGCTTTTGTGCAAAGGAGAGAAAGGGGTAAAAAAGAAGCTGTGACATGGCCTTCTTTTCTTAATAACAAATTATATCAACTTTGTGTGATGTGGCAAATCTCGTCTTTCTTTCTTTGTACGCTCTTTGTGACAGTCGATAGCAAGTCTTTGGAATCACACTGTCCCTTTGCATTTCCCACGACCAACAGAATTCTCTATTCTAGGGACTACTAGTTTTGGGCTAATCAGCAGTAGCTGAATCTGTGACGACTCATGCAGCACACTAGCTGCAGCGCATTTGATTGCTGGATTGCAGCTTGTTCAAATACCCCGTAGGCTTCGCAAAGGCCTAAGATTCTTGGCATGGATCGAATTCAAAATCATAGAGCCACTCGACTCACAAGTAAATAGACAGCCCAAAATACGAATCCAAATTTGGACTAATTCGCCGCCAATCAGGGACAAGCGTAGGAGAGGTAGCTAGCACTGTGGCTACAAGCAAAGCCAACTTACTATAGAACCCATAATCGTCTAGTTTTGAATCCACAATGAAGCTATAAACCAATATGGAAAAACCTCGATACCTCCCAGCCTGAAATTCTACTTTGAGCTCCTCCCTCTCAATTTTTCTCTCTCTTGATGTCTCTTGCTCTCCCGACCACCTTCCATCATGAGCTCTTTCCCAGATCCTCCCTTGAGCCCAACACCTCTATTCAAGGCCTTCATTGGGTGCCATGTGTCTTTCCATTCAAGTATTCCTTTTACATTTTCATAAGCACCCATATTTAATGCCTAGGCCTAGGATTAACTCTAGACCATAGCTCTTTATACGAACATCTCACATTGGTAGAAGCTATCGAGACCTCTTGGTTTCTTGCCTGACCATACCATAGCAAAACCATAGGCTTCCACGATTTGGCGTAACATCAAGTGCTTGGTGTGCTATTCCTTGTGGGCAAGCTCAGAACACTGGAGCCAACATTGCTTGGCAACTTGCCCCTTGCGGAGCAAGTCATCCTTGATCCAGAGATGTAGAGCAGAGCCTTGATGAGCAGAGCCTTGATGAGCAAGCTTGTAGTGTGTGATCTCAACCCGATGTTTGGAGCCCTAGAAGCTCTTGCTTCAACGAGGACTTCACTCAGAGAGGACTACAAAGGCGCCCTTTTTCTATTACACTACATGCATTGGTCGTCATCTTCACCTTGGTGCGGCCGCCTAGACCCCTTTGAGAGAGCAACATTAAAGCAGCAAGTGACCTCTCGTGCCTAGCCTTTGTCCACGGAAGATACATATTTCTTTTGGATGGTGGCCCGCCCATTGGCTTGTGGTTGGAGTAGATGTGAGACAATGGGACGTGAAATTGATGTGTCGATAGGGACCTCGAGACGATTTTGCACTGCTTGTGGAGCTGCCCCATAGCACAAAGCCTTTGGCAAGGGGTCCTCTAGAGCGTGGCTAGAACGAAAAGGATGCAAAGCGACTTCACCTACAAGCAACAACTTGAGTAAGTTCATAACCCTATGCCTAGGGTATGTACGGTTATGCCATGTCACGTGGCCCTTTAAAAATCTTAACCACTACCAATGAAAAGAAGTCATGCATCTTAAACCTAGGCCCTAAATTCTAACATACTACTCTTTGGAAACTCTAATGATCCTACCAACCAAATTACCCAAGGGTGCATTAATGAACCTAGTCCATAGTTCACCTGGTTCATTCTCAAATGCTATCTATAGCATTTGTTATCACCACAACATAAGCTTGAACTATTGCTAGGATACAAGTCACGCGTTCACAACCCCATTTTCCTTAGCACTATCCTTAACATTCATCAACGCTTAATGCATATAACTAAACTATGGAGCGACAAGACGAAGGACATCATCCCACACTATATTCACATATGAGATTTCCATAGTTAAATAGCATATCTTTTGCATTCAGATGTTGAAAACATCATGCATTCTCTACCCAATTACCATAAGCTTCCCCAACTTTGAAGTTTAAAAGATTATGGGGAGGAGAGTCACATAAGAAACATACATACCCTAGCCTTGGTTTTCTCTGAGAGAGTTATGGTGTCACTTGTTGCAAGATTCTGCAGCATTCAAATTAAAAAGTTATAAGCATCAAATAAGATATGTATGATGACCATGCACATGAGATTATCTTATTCATTTACAAAAATCGCACATTGAATACTGAAACCAACTAAGAGATATTTGTATCCATATGATCGGCTCAGCAAAGATCAAGACAAATAATAAGAAAATGTAGCATACTCTTGGATATTGCAATGAAGAAGAGGGAAAAAGAACTCTACAAATGCTTGCCTAAGATAATATTTTCACCAATTTATATTCCAAGAGGAGCAAAAAAGAACTCAACGAATTCTTGCCAACGGTAATATTTTCACCACTTCATATAGAAACTAGAATACAAATTTCACATAAAACAAGCCACCGCATGAAGCTTCACAACATCGAGATCCTTGCATTTTAAGCATTGAAAGATAATCACTAATAATAAAAATCGAGAGGAAAGAGAAGGGATTAAATCTTGAACTTTTTTGTGCATTCTAGTACAAGGGTCTATTCTAGCCAAAGTTCTCGTGCAGAGGCCGTGATCAAGTTAGAAACATGACCATTGAGCATCCATTGACTCCATGTCTGAATTAAAATGTCAAGTTGTCCCTTTTGTGGACATGCAAATAGCTTGAAAATCCTACTAGTACTAGATGGTGGGACCAACACATTAATCAAGATGGGCTATAGGCTCTTCATGGTCATCAGTTTCTAGCCACTCCAATAGCTCTTGCAACAGCAAATGCCTCAAAGGATCCTGATCACCAGCATAGTACTTGGTGGTGGCACCAACAGGCTAATCAGGAGGAGGCTGGAGCTATAGGCTCTTCATGGTCATGAGACTAGGTGAGTTCATAGAATGGACCTTTCACCAAAGGGTTAGAGCATAGAGGCTCGAGAGTCATAGCTCATTGATCAAACACAAAACACAACTAGATCACCCCCGATAAAATTTGATTATATTAACATTCACAATTAGACTGAATGTGTCTTACTCATTAGTTTGCATCCCATCATTCTTCAATGGCATGGGGAGTGAACCTTGGCAATGATGGGAGAGATACAAAGCCACTAAGGCAAACTCAACCCAAAATCAACGGTTCTAGGGTTGGAAGAACATGGTCTCTGAAACTTTATAAACTGAATAAAATTTCCCACCAACGTCCTTTAGGCACTCCCAATTAGCTTAGAGCGCAAGTATAATTCTTTGGATGAGACAAAAGCCTTAGAAGTTGAGATATAAGGTACAATAGCACAGGTATTACAATTTGTTAATTCCTTTATTAGTGCTACCAACAACTAATGGAGAATATAAAAGGATTAAAACCCTTAAAAGGTCCCCATTCTCTGGTGCAAATCAAACGACGAAAGGAAAAACTTAAAAAGACACCATCCTACCACTCACCCAATGCACACTACTAGAAGCTACAACATGCCCTAATGTCTTCCCTAAGCCTAGTGGTCACGTTCTAACCCCCTTAGTACACTTAGGTCCTAAGACTAGGAGTAGTATTGAATTCCCTAGCCGTCCCCACTCATCACTACTAAGCTCTACCAACATAAGAATGCAGCATATCTTTAAGCTAGATTCGGACGTTTTGACTAGCCATCTTAATATGGATAATCAAACATACTCATACTCGAGTTAGTTTCTAACTTATGAACACCATCCCTCCAAAAGTGGCTATCAACTTACTATCCTAGTCAATAACAATAAAAGTTGATAAACCATACAATTTGAAAACTCCATCAACAAAAAATTCTTGCCGACTCAACAATTTTCACATTTTTCCTAGTTGGTACAAAAGTCAATTTATGAAACTATTATCCACATTCATTCATTCCTTCTATATATAGATAAATTTTTATTTCCAAATGGAATCTCTAGGGATGAAGCAAATGGCCTAATCTAAGACGTTCTACATTATTTAGATGGTACTTTTGGCACTTAACAGCATAGTCTTGGACATCCTTACTCATACCAGCATGAAGAACTCTCTCTTCAAAAGAGCATAAGTCTTCTAAATTCCCAAATGCACCGCACTGGACTATCATTACACTCGTTTAAAAGTCGGTGCCTACTGACTTTTATTATCCACAATACAAACTCCACTCTTGTAGAGTAGGTAACCATCTACTATGCTATACTTTCACCTCTTTGGAATTCATTCATTCTTATCAGGAGTACTTCGCTTTGCAAACTCATACTCGATTGGAGCAATGTAGCGAACAGAAAGGGAAATATAGAATCAGATCCAATTTATCATAAATCAAGCAGTTATTCCTTTTTCGAGGGGTCCGGGTCGAAATGACAAATTTTCTCCCGTTCTTTTTTTTCGGAGGATGGTGAAGATGTTATCATTATATAACGATAAAACAATCGAGATGGAGGCTGACTTCTTTCATTCCCCCCGTTTTCCTGCAAAGCCTAGCTATAAGGTATCATACCTTACGGATTACGAAATAATAGAAAGGTGAAAGTGACAAAGATCGGGGAAGAAAACCAATTTTGTCCTTGCTTTGCACTAATGTGCCTCAACAACTACCGACACAATTAGAAAGTGCTACTATTGTCACCTTTTGGTGTTGGTTCTTCAACGCAAATGATTAGTGTTGAAACTATGGAACAATTGTCATCAACAGATGTAACCTCCCAATTTTGCCTTTCACTAACGACTTTCCAAATTCTTGAGTAAAGGTGATCACATTCACATTTGCCCTTCAACAACTCAAGAACTTACTATGAAACTGAGTAAGACTCAGCTCATTAACCATGGGCATAAAACTCAACGCATCGGCTATCCCATTATACTTTCCTTTACAATATCTCAACCAAATATCAAATTCTTGCATTAATTCATTCCATCTGGCCTTTTTTTTTTTTGCAAAAAAGAGACTTCTATTAAGTATTAAAGAAAACCGTTAGAGCAAGCTCCATACGGGAATATGGGATACACCATGCAATGCATGAAAAGCTCAAGAGCCAAAAAGAAAGGATTGGGGCTGATAGTGCCATCTCAATCCGGTAGCAACCTCCGAGAAAAAAGAAGAACCCCTCCAAACTCGAAGAAATACAGTCCTCCTAGAAGAGGCTGCCCGTGAAGGGCCCTGCATGCTAGCCCATATGGCTATCAAAGTGTGAACCGTGTCACTCCAAATACCGTGAACACCTGTGATGGGTGTATCTGGGTGTCATCCAAGGTCTCTGTGCATCTGGGTCTCCAAATGTGCCAAGAGGAAATGCTAGCCAAAATCTCCCAAGAGGTGTCCACTGAAACATGTGAAGCTCTGAAAGGAATATGTGGTACATCCTGAAGAGAGCAGGGCTCTATCACCTGACAGCGGATCGAGAGTGCCCAAGAAGAAGGCTCACCCTCATAAAACACCTGGGGCCTAATAAGGGATAACCATGCGACCGAGCCCCAAGTCATGAAGAAAGGGGAAGTATGAAAAATGCTGAGTATCCGAGTAACTCCTTTCCAAACAATTCTCGCTTGATTGCAGTCCCAAAGGCAATGTCGCACTGACTCCTCTACAGAATGACAGCGAGGGCAAGTGGGATCAGCTCCAAATCGTGATCTCCACAGGTTCACTGCAATCCCTCGATGAATAGAAAGCCAAAAGAAAAGAGTGATCTTTCTACTTCTGAGGGATTTCCAGAGCCTCCTCCAGAAATTCCTACGCAAATCTGCGGTGATGAAGAAGCTATCCCAATGGGGGGCTCTGGAGATAATCCAACCTCTACTGCTCAACTGAAATCTCCTGGCATTGCCAACCGTGAAACGAAAGAAGGGAATCCCCCTCTCTCGGTGCCCATGATCTATCCACTCCCACTCTCCTGGGTCCCACTGCAAGCACTTGATAGGTGCACCTCCATATAACCACAACCTCCAGGATCCTAGAGCCAAGAGCAGAGGGTCGGGGTCTAAGTACCACTGCAAGCCCGCTACATGGTCCACAAAACCAGCAATCCTGACAGGCTGAAAGGCAACCTCTAGAAGAATATCATCCATGGATCTAGAGAGTATACCTCCATCCCCAATGTCAAAGACTAGAGCATCTTTCCTGAGATCTCGAAAAGCGATCACCTCTAGAGAAACTGTTGTCCTCGAAAAAGCTCCCATCCAAGTGGTTCCCCATCAAATCAAATGACTGATGCTAGGACTAAATTTCTCCAATATGTTTCTGGAATAGTAGAAATGGATGATGCTCTTACCTTGGAGAGACCTTTTACTGACACAGAACTTGATAATGCATTGTTCCACCTCAGCAAATACAAGTCCCCTGGCTGGGATGGCCTTACGGTGGAATTTTATATTTCTTTTTGGGATGATTTGAAAGAAGTCCTCTTGCAAATGATCAATGTTGCCTAGCAAGAAAATCAGTTGCCGCACTCTTGGAAGCATGGCATAGTCAAACTTGTGCCCAAAAAATATCTGTGTGACCATATGTCAGATTGGAGGCCTATTACTTTGATGCCTGTAGTTTACAAGCTCATTGCCAAAATGATTGTGCATAGGCTTCACAGGATACTGGATGCGGGACTTCATCCTCATCAGTATGGGTTTGTGCCACGAAGACAAATCCATGACAACATATCCAATGCCTTGACTGCAATTGAATATGCTAAGTATTCGCATCAAGATGTGCTTATATTGCAAGTGGATATTGCTAAGGCATTTGACACTATTCAATACAAAGTTGGGCTTTGGTCCCAAGATGGCAAATGCAGTTTACTGGCTTTATTCTGGCTCTACTTCTCAATGCATTCTTGGGGGTCATCTGTCTCGGTCATGGACATTGGGTCAATCAGTTAGACAGGGCTGCCCTCTTAGTGCTCTCTTCTATGACATTGCGACCCATCCCCTTTTAACGTATCTTGATCATGCACAAGCATATGCTGATGATTCCTTCTTTATGCCACAGAATTCTCCCCCGGAAGTTCACATGCTTATGACCACTCTTTCATTGTATGGTTTGGCAGCGGGATTGCATGTCAATTTTGACAAATCTAAATTACTTCCCCTGAAACAATGTGACTGGCATTCTATTCTTTGGCCAGGTCAGGTGGTGCATTCCAAAGATGTAGTCAGGGATTTGGGATATCCCATAGGATGGCATATCACCAGGAAGCAACAGCTAAAATGGATCTTCCAAAGACTTCAACATAAACTGGAATACTCGAAGATTTCTACTTGGCCTCTTCATGTCAGGCTCAGAATAGTACAGTCCATTGTAATGTCCTATGTCCAGTTCTATTTGCCTTTGCTACATTGGTCCTCCAGGGATATTTCAGCCTTTATGTCTCAAGCTATGGAGATGTTATGGAGGACAAAAACTGCTGTGAAAGCATTGAGACTGATGAAGATGGAAATGGTGTGCTCTCCTAGGATGCATGGTGGACTTAATGTCCTCAATATAAGATATCATGTACTTGCAAGGAAGGCGACTATGCTGCATACTTTTTTCCGCCAACAACAGCCATGGACTTGTATGCTAGCATCCATGTGTGTCAACATGAGGACTTGTGCTTATGGTCATTGGATTACTGATCATTGGGAGGTTGTCATTGGGAGATTTGTAGGGAAGATACCTGGCTGTCCTTTCTCTACTCATCTGATACTTGACTGGAAACAAGTACTTTCTAAGGTCAAATGGGCTCCTGATAATTGCTCAAGGACAAACTCAATGAGGAAAGAAAGTATTCATTGGAGTGCCATCTTTGACATTCCACTCGCTTTACAGAAACTTGTTCGGGCGTACACTCTCATGAAATTGGGAATTAGATACATACATGATGTGGTAGATGATCAGGGCTATGTCTTATCTTTTCCTCAGGCCACTGCTTCCTATGCATTGGGAATGCATCATAGGTCTATATGGAAGAAAATTGCTGATTTATTACATTCTTTTCTACCTGTTCCTCCTGTGGCTCACACAGACAGGCTTACGGATTGGCAATTGCAACCCTCTGCTACATGCACTCATCCTGTTCCTCTTCCTACCTTAACCTCCATCAAAGCCTACAGGCTTCTTCAGCCTGCTCCATGGATTCAGCAATATGCTAATTCTCTGTGGCATATAAGGAAGCCCCTCTCATGGTGGCAGAAGAATCTCGGGATGTTATGGAAGTGTAAAATGCCATTGAAACAAAGACTTTTTCTTTGGAGATGTATGACAAGCACATTGTGAGTGGGGGTCACGCTTGCTAAACGTCGCATTGCACCATCCACATGTTTAAGATGTCAGGCTCCTTCAGAGACTGTTCTTCATTTGCTTTGGACCTCCTCAGGAGAATTTCAGATTATCTTCGGCTCCGTTTCCCGAGTCCCAGATTTGGGAAACATTTCTGGCTCTTTGGCAGATTTATGAGGTCTTTGTCTCAATACTCACTATTTCTCTCTTGGGTGAGATATTGGGCTCTTTGGACAATCTGGAGTGAGCATAATTTGGCATACTTGGGTCGGCAGATTCCCAAGTCATATGAATCTTTCCGAGCCTCATTGCGGCAATCCTTATATGATGCCTGCCATGAGGGTGATATGGATGCTTCTTGCATAGAGCTTTTCTTTTTATGTTTCTGATCTTTGGGATACTCTCCATTTCGGAGACCTCCCATCATGTAAATTTATGAGCATATAAATATACTGCACTGGATATTACCACAAAAAAAAAGTGTGTGTGTGTGTGAGAGAGAGAGAGAGAGAGGGAGAGATAGGCTAGGGTGAAAGGAAATGGTACTCAAATGAAGACATCATGAAAGGCTTTCATTCATTCATCATCATCAATGAGACAAGCGAAGTACAAGCCTTTATAGACTAGGCGCACACACTCTAGTACCGAGTGCATATGGGATAACTCCCAAGGCGACACGTAGCACTCACACATGAAACCACTACTAGAACTCCTAGTACAACACACCAACACACACTCTTTGGCTATGATTTCTCCAACAGCTGAGAGGGCACGTTGAGCCTATCATCCAGCTTCAGGTGCTATCATCCAGCTTCAGGTGCTTCAGTATGAACAAAGTTGAATACAATCACAAAATCCCATTCCAGGAACAATTTCTCTCAATTCCCAAAATCTGGCTATATATCACACATGGCATGCTTTATGTCTAAGCCTACCATCGGGAAGGTAATACACACACAACACCCTCAGCCCATTACAATTACATAGACAACACCTTTAACCAGTTTATGAGCTTACAAGATCAGGTCACTGTAAGGCTGCACGTTTAACTTCTCAAAATCCCTCTTTGACTGCCTCACATGCAACATATGCGGCACTACTTTTTCCAGTGATATAGTGATTCAAACACAGTCAATATCATGGTAGTACTTAAGGCACTGGAAATTTATACCATGGGGAATGTGATATCAAAATTTTGTGCAACTCCATGCACACAGAAGTGCATGGTCTGTTGCATCACATAATGCCTATCCCATGCATATCATAAATTATATGAAAGAAGGCTGACGTTCCGAGATTACATTTACAGACAAGGATAGCGAGATTACATTTACAGACAAGGATAGAGATAAAGCAACTGCTCCTCGAAGTCCAGCCCAAATAAGGATTATAGACTCCCTCCATGTAAGCCCGTAACCAAAATATTGTAGGCCTGGGTACAAACTAGCTACCACAACAGCACGTGACAGCTGGAGTATTATGTACAGCAAGACAAGGTATCCCCAATCCTGACCTGCAATCACCATTTAAGAGATTGCTTACATACCAGCAGTATTTTGTATTCTCTATCCACAAAAGCAAACATTCAAAATATATAATGTCACAAAATCTCACGTCTATGAATTCTTTAAAGCACTTGGTATTTGGAATGATTTGAACACTCATGTATGCAATTCTCCATGCACTACCAAGATCAGAACGTGTTCACCTAGGTTCACAAAAATTCAAAAAAGTCACTCCAGAATAAAGCATATCTGCCCCACCTTCAATGTTATTATGACTTCTAAGTATACTCTCTGCAATCACCACGCCACTGCCAAAACAAAGATTTGTTAGTTCCGTGCCCTTTGACTTTATACCATTTGCAATTGCAAAGGCACAACCATATGGAAACAATGGAAGATCATCACATGCATAAAATTCAAGATTTACTGTCAAATACAGGAGATTCTGTCAATGTCCAAACCTCAAAATAAAAATTAGAGTGTTCGCAATGTAAGCTACCATTTCCCTGTTGCAGCACAAGGGCAAGAACAAAAGCTTGTTAGCTGGATTCGATATCCCACGACGAGTTCTGAGTCTAAACAAATTGCTCAAATTTAAGCAGTTTCACCCATCAAAATCTATTAGACGTATCTTTTACACTGTTAAAAAGAACATACAGAAGTGTGTTAGTCGTTCTGCATGCCATTCCATTAAGGGGGGGAAATATATTGCACTAGGTCTATAAGAAAGGGTATATAATCAAATTCCATATTTAACAGAGGAGATGGGTTTTGAATATACATGGTAAAACTTCTCAAGAGAAAGCTCCGCCCATGTTTAGTCCACCCCTAGGAATAAAGAAAATGCCCTATTCAGCTCACCACCCCACCTAGCATCTTGTATCTGATTTCTTTTGTTCTCCCTTTCCCAGAGAAAGGAAACTTCTCTTTATGCTTGAAAAACACCATATAGATCAGCTTCCTAAGGGAGCTAATGATGGTAAGTACAATGAGAAGTTGGCTGTCAGAAAGAAACCAGCCTGTCTTCGGAGATCCAAGCTCCTTGCCTAGGGAATCTCCGCAACAGGGGCTAACAACCAAGGAGGAGATCTATACATCCAGCGAATACCTCTCGAGGAAAGACTATAACAGATGCGTGCAGGCCAAGCCTTGCAGAAACGCTCCCGCCTTTCAGCGGTCGATCCCGAACCTAGAGTACCGTGCTCCCAAGTGGCGCACAGTGAATGTAATGTCTTGCCAGAGGGCAACTAGAGTACCGTGCTCCCAAGTGGCGCACAATGAACTTAGTGTCTTGCTAGAGGGCAACTAGAGTAGCCATCGGAGAGACTTGCTGGCCCCCCATCACCCGACTCGGAAAGAAGGCTGTGCATCATATGCCTCGATACAGAAGACCTGCTAACCATGTACCTTGTAAGCTGGTGAGACTATATCAATAGAGAAGGCATGTCCTCCCTCTATGAGCCACGCCAGTGAAGTCCCACTGCATCCGCCAGTGCTGGCCACAATCCTGAAGGCTGCTGACCAGATCCTCTGTGCAGCTGTACAACTCCAAAGACAATAGGGGAATCTAGCACCCCCTCCCCACAACACAAGCATCTGCCATCTACTCGCATCTACTCCAGCCAGGGGCCGATGGGCAAGCCCCCGTGAGCCACCAGCCAGAAGCAATAGGAGATCTTCCATGGCCTCCAGCTGGTCCAAAGGCGAGGCCAGAAGTGTGAAATGACCTCTCAAGGAACCTCCTACTCAACCAAGTGCCGGTCTCTCGAAGGAGTCCAAACTGCTGCCTCCAGCTGAATGCACCGACCTATGTAAGTCGTATCAAAGAAAAAGTGCACCTCCTCCACCCACCCGACACGAGATGGCCAAAACCACTCCACGGGTCCCACTAAATATCCCAAAGAGGCCGGCCCTCCCAAAGCCAAAGGAGCCTGGACTTGATAAAACCATGTCGGGGTCAATGTGTCAAACCCTGCCCAAGCACTATCCTGATCCACCGCCACTCAAGGCCATCCAAGGGCAACTCGTCCACGCAGTCCCTCTCTGTCTCAACCTGAAAGAGTCCTCCGGGCCCTACCTTGTCGAACCTGTGGCGGTCGGATCTAAGGGAGTCCCAAAAGAACATGATCCTAAGCAGCACCCTTGTCTGCTAGAACTAACCGGCCAGCAATGAGGGGTCCAAGGACTCCAACACCCCTCCCACCAAGAGGCGGGCATCCCTACGTCAATCTCCACCTATCCAAATGCCTGCCCCTCTCATGTAAGAAAGTGCATGCACCCTGGCCTCTGCATCTCGAGGGTCATCTTCAAACCCCGAAGGACCTCATTGGGCCACTATCCCACTGTGCCTTGCCAATATGTGTCAGTTGTCCTAGCGTACGTCTCTTCGAATCGCGAACCTCTGGGTTCCAAATGAGCGACAGGCCTCTCAAACTCCTCCCTGCAAGAAGGGCTGGCTTGAATGAGTCCCCCAGACAGACGCTGCTAGACCCTAACAAGGCTCCTCATCAGGGGGGAGCCCTTCCCAGTGTCACAAGAAGCGTTTCTAGAAACCTTTCTAGATTTTTGGTAGGCGTTTCGCCTAGAAACACGTCAAAATAATGTATTTTATGTATATTATATATACTTCATAAATAATACTACAGCTAGGCTTTAGCAAGGGATGGTAGAGTAGAGGGTTTAGCAAGGGAGTAGAGTAGAGGACTTAGCAAGGGGATAGAGGGCTAATGCAGCACGTTGGAGTAAAGGGCTTAGTCTGGGTAGAGTAGAGGGCTTGGCAAGGGAATATAGTAGAGGGCTTAGCTAGGTAGAGGCAAATCAGATCGGTGCAGAAAAACTGTATAAATAGTATATTTTGTACCTAGGGCATTTCGCCCTAAATGCCACGTTTCGCAAAGAAAAGTTTCTACACATTTCGGATGCCCAAAACGCATTTTCTAGCCACACTGGGAGGGGGGCCTCTAAAAAAATCCACTTGTGGGACTGCTACCGCTGTCCACCTATGCGAGGGGTGTTCTCAAGGAGGGCCCGTTCGAGGAGGAGCTTCCAGGGCTCCATTCCTGGGGTGAGACCATGAACCAATAGCACTGCTCAAGAGGGCTCTATTCTACATCTCTAGATCAATGATACCCAATCCTCCTACTGTCTGCCATGCCACTCTAGCCTTGCTATTTCACGTGCCATCCAAACATGCCCAAAGGAAGTTGCACACCAAGCATCTAAGCTGTCTTTTGATCCATCTCTCCAGCCTTTGCATGGTGCCCTCCAAGAAAGACCACTCCACCCTCTCATAAGCCTTCTCTAAGTCCAAGAGAAGGATAGCTAAGGGCTATGACTCTTCCTTGGCCCACCAACCCACTGCCACCCAAAAAGTGAAGATGTTGTCTAGGATGCTGCGTTCCTAAACAAAGTTGACCTGCGTATCCTGAATCATTTCAAGAAGGTGGGGCCTCAATCACAAGCTCAAGACCTTAGCTAAGATCGTAAATGTGGTACCCTATTGGGTGATCAGTCTCAGTTGTCGAATCTCCGATCTATCTCCACCCTTTGGAATCAAACAAATCCATCCTCGACTCAAGGACTCGACCTATCTCCACCCTTTGGAATCAAACAAATCCATCCTCGACAAAGGACTGACGAAGTGAGCCTAAGTAAAAATCTCCTCGCAAGCTAGCCAAAGCGGGGTGAAAATAAGCCCCCAAAAACATCGAAAGAAAATCGGAGTCAGGCCATCCTCCCTAGGGCACTTCTGAGGAGGGAGGGCCAAGAGGGCCTCCCAGAGCTCCTCATCCGTGAATGGAGCCTCCTAATTGTCTAGGCGGAACTACGGTCGAGACCTGCTCCAAACTACCTCTCAAGTGAGACGACTCCTCGGACTGAAACAGCTTCTGATAGAAGTCTATGGTCATCTCAAGGATCTCTTGAGGATGCGAGTGCATCTTCCCCTGCGCATCCTGCAACCGCTAAAGTTGTGTTCCTGCTGAACGAGGACCGATGGTCTGGAAGAATTGTCTAGTCATCCTGTAGCCATGATGCACCCATCTGACATGGGAGGAAATGGTACAAGAACTCGACCTGGCAAGCCTTCATGACCTGAAGGTCAAGCCTCGTGCTCTCAAAATGTCACTAAGCCACGGGGAGCCTAGATCTTGTTCTCTGAGTCTCTCAATAGATGCTAAGTTCCTACGCAATTCTATCTCCTGCTCCTGAAGAGCATGTCTTCGTCTAAGAGCCTGAGACTGTAGCTTTTCTCTGATCCTCTGAATCTCATATACCTAGATGAATCCAGGAACATTCCCGAACTCATCCTCTAAAAACACAACATAACGCAGTTTCAATCTCACGATAGTCACTCATAAGATTGAAAACCATAAACTCCATCACGCATAGCAGGGACTAGCTACTATGAAATCCCCACTGACGTCATCAACGCCCAACAGTGGAGGTAGACCATAGTATAAAAATATGCTTTCACACATACAAATCCACACACCCATACATACTTGAGCATCCATTTATACAAAGTCTTCGTACTGAGTTTCTGTCGACACTCCGAAGGTGAAAAGGCTAGCACTAAAGGAGAAGGCTAAACAGGAAGTAGTCCAAAATCTCTTCATTCAAAGTATAACTGCTTGTGAAGTCTAAACAATTTCATTTTAGTCTCTCCCAAACGAGCATCTAAATCTAGCTGATAGGGCAACTCACCATTTAAGATAGAAAGAATTATCGCAATACCAGCAGGCCGCAACTTGGACGAAAACTTCACAAGGTGAAATTTGCATGTCCGCTAATACGACAAAAGCATATACCTAGATGAATCCAGGAACATTCCCAAACTCATCCTCTAAAAACACCACATAGTGCAGTTTCAATCTCACGATAGTCACTCATAAGATTGAAAACCATAAACTCCATCACGCATAGCAAGGACTAGCTATGACATCCCCACTGACGTCATCAGTGCCCAACAGTGGGGGTAGACCATAGTATAAAATAATGCTCTCACACATACAAATCCACACACCCATACATACTTGAGCATCCATTTATACAAAGTCTTCGTACTGAGTTTCTGTCGACACTCCTAAGGTGAAAAGGCTAGCACTAAAGGAGAAGGCTAATCAAAAAGTAGTCCAAAATCTCTTCATTCAAGCTACAACTGCTTGTGAAGTCTAAACGATTTCATTTTAGTCTCTCCCAAACGAGCATCTAAATCTAGCTGATAGTATAAAATAATACTCTCACACATACAAATCCACACACCCATACATACTTGAGCATCCATTTATACAAAGTCTTCGTACTGAGTTTCTGTCGACACTCCTAAGGTGAAAAGGCTAGCACTAAAGGAGAAGGCTAATCAAAAAGTAGTCCAAAATCTCTTCATTCAAGCTACAACTGCTTGTGAAGTCTAAACGATTTCATTTTAGTCTCTCCCAAACGAGCATCTAAATCTAGCTGATAGGGCAACACACCATTTAAGATAGAAAGAATTATCGCAATACCAGCAGGCCATAACTTGGACGAAAACTTCACAAGGTGAAATTCGAATGTCCGCTAATATGGCAAAAGCATATACCTAGATGAATCCAGGAACATTCCCAAACTCATTCTCTAAAAACACAACATATTGCAGTTTCAATCTCACGATAGTCACTCATAAGATTGAAAACCATAAACTCCATCACGCATAGCAAGGACTAGCTACTATGACATCCCCACTGACGTCATCAGCACCCAACAGTGGGGGTAGACCATAGTATAAAAATATGCTCACACATACAAACCCACACACCCACACATACTTGAGCATCCATTTATACAAAGTCTTCGTATTGAGTTTCTCTCACCACTCCGGAGGTGAAGGGCAGACTCGGCCATGACGAAGGCTAGCACTGAATCTCATCTCCTACATAAGATGCCCATCCAGCTCCAGCCTCAGCTCCCTCTATCCCTATCTCTACTTTGACTTCAATCCCCGCTTCAGGCCCAGCTCTATTTCTAGTCTCAGCTCCCTCTACATCTATGATCAGTGACATACTCATGCCCATGGCGCCAGTTCTTGTTCCCTTCCCCTCTTCTCCTGTTACAACTCTCGCACAGCTTATGACCCCTACTTCGGAGGTGTCATACACTGTGCCGCATTGCGCTTCACTCTCCCCTCTCCCTCTCAGTCAACCCACCCTCCCACACCCCGTTGGGACTCCCTCATCCATTCCACTGTCATCTCCCTTCCTCACTCAGTCACCGTCCAGTTTTCGAGCTCAGTCCCACTCTTTCATGCGACAATCACCACAGTTTCAGCATGGACATGGTTGGGCTGATACACCAGAGGCCCGTGAGACCTTGCCCACGGAGATACATAGTTTCCGTGAGCATGAGATGAAGCGGACTCGCTTCACACGGGAGCAGGTCCGCTTCAAAGCCACATCATACAAGAGCAGGCTAGGGCCATTCGGGAGCAGGCGGGTCTTATTCAAGGACTCAGGCAGGATATCATGCAGCTCCGACAGGAGGTCACAGCCATACACACTGTCCCAGGGAGTACCCCGGTGGTCGAGGCACAAATTGCGAGCATGCAATCTGCTATTGAGGAGACTTCCAGATGGGTTGACGTGGCCAAACGGGAACCTGCAAGGGTAACCATTTCGGCTACCCTCATGGAGCAGCAACAGAGAGCCAATAAGGCTCTCAACATTAGAGTACGCGGGATCCCACGCACTGAGGCTACACCGATGATAGATGCGACTGCGTTCGTGGCCGCTACCCTGGGTGTGGCTGAGCACAGGATAGAGAGGGCATGGCGGGTGGGGAGAGATCCCAACCGAGAGCAACCCCTGATCATACGATTCCATGACACTCAGGCACGACTTTCAGCTCTACGACACAGGTCAGTCCTTCGAGATCAGCCAACGATCTCTATGGATGAGGACCTCACACCTCTACAGGTTGAGGAGAGGCGCTCTTTGCTGCAGCACCAGGATCAGGCCTGAAAGGAGGAGAAGAGGGCAGTGGTACAAGAGGGACGACTTCTTAAAGGCCCCCGTAGGGCACCTGCCCCCTCCGCTACATAGGGAAGCAGGGTCTATGAGACTCAGATATTCGAGACCCTGTCCTACACCATTTGGAACTATAATGGTACCTTATGGTCAAAACCAGGGAACTTCTCGGAATCCTATACACGCCACGACATAGTCTTCTATCAGACACATCAGAGTCCAGAGCGCCCTCTTCCAATAGTCAGCAGATATACATGGGAGTCTGCCTACAGAGATGAGACGAGGGGTACAGGAGGAGTTCAAGGTTCAAGTGGAGTTGCAGTCCTTTTCAGATCCACACTTCGGGGGATCATTTCAATTGAGCAGAGAGATACACATTCCAGATTTCTTTGGATCCGGATACGACACATGGACAGCCGGGATCTGTTTGTCGCAGTTTGCTACTTCCCCCTGGAGACCTCCCACTTTGCCAGAGATATTCGAGGTGATGATGAGACATCCCCATTTGCTACCCTTTATCAGTCCATCGTTGACTTTTCTAGCCACGGAGAAGTCCTTCTAGTAGGGGACTTCAACGCGAAGACAAGGGCCCGTTAGGTACCACTTCTTGACTTCAGAGATGATTCCACTCTACTAGTAGATGTTGACCTTGAGGAGGCAGGTATGCTACAGGTTTCGGCTGACAGGTGAGATTCATTCTCATCTTATGGGCAGGCCCTATTAGACCTAGGCAGGATACATGATCTCATTATCTATAATGGTCTTGACAGATGGCCCGCTTCAAGTGGTTTCACATGCTTTCCACATGGGGGGGGCTCCAGTGTTGTCGATTACATCATGGGATCCCTTGTCTTCACATCTCGCATTACTGACTTCACTGTAGCACCTCTCCCCCCAGGGGCTGATCATACATACCTTTTCTTTCGCATCTCCACCTCCCTTCACACAGCATCTTCCATCCCACTCAGTGCTTACTCCACCTACCACGATATACGCTTTGATCGGGATCACTCACCTTCTTACTCTGGCCATCTAAACATACTTCTTGCTTATATTGACTTCATACCCCTTTTAGAGGATCGTGCTGCCCTTGTCACCCGCTCACTACACGAGGCTGCCATTCACGCTTTTCCCCACACCACCCGCTCCACCCGCCCACCACCCCCTGGAACTGTACCCTGTAATAGTTGGTACGATGATGAGTGCAAGGCCTTATGCCGTCAACTCAGATTCGGAACCAAAAATAGTCTTCCAAGCGCACCAGATACGCTACGTGAATACCGTAGACTGGTACGGAGGAAGAAACTAGACTTCGTTCGTCGAAACGAGGAGGAGCTACTGAACATTTTGTTTAGTAACAACTCTAAGGACTTCTGGCGAGGATTTCTAGAAGGACGGTCTCCTCCACCACTCACTGACACCTAGATTTGGTTTGATTATGCATGCACACTTTATGACATCCCAAATCAGCCAGTCCCTAATGTCTCACACATGCCTTGTCCCACATCCTACACCCTCTTGACTAGAGGAGGGGTAAAGGATGCCGTAATGAAACTTCATAATGGCCGAGCGAAGGATCATGAGGGGCTATGCACTGAGTTCATTGCAAATGGGATTAACCTCCTAGCCCCGATCTTAGCAAAGCTTTTTAATGAAGCGGTTTGTTTGGGATTTCCACACACTTGGACCATTAACACTATCTCACCCATCCACAAGGCAGGGGATCCCATGAGCCCGAAGAACTACAGGACCATTATATTGAAGTCACCTCCAACAATCCAAGAGTTGACATCTTGGAGACACTCTGTCAGCCACCTCCAAAAAGTGCGGAGGTGCTATCTACGAGCGGGTGCATATACATTCAAGATTCTTATCTTGGACTCACCCCCTCGGCGGAGACCCATCCAAACTGCAAGTCCTGCGATGAGCTCATCCCTGATCATAGACATCCGGAGCCACTGTTTGGGAGACTGAGATGCAAACCCCTCCATTGCTGCCTACTGCAGGGACCACACCTCTAGGCCCCTCCTCAATGGAGGCGGTGGCGGAGACTGATTTCTACTAATGAGAACATATCCTTCTGAATCAAGAGAAAATCTATCGTCCATCCAACCGCTGCTCTCTGCAACTCTTGATGAAGTATCAGACACTGTGGCTGACTACGTGCACGATCATGAAGCCCATGCACATTCCAACTCACCATGGTGCAGTTCATGGGGAGGGGAAAACAGGAAACAAGGCTTGCCTATGCGTGGGAGCCTACATCCTCTTACACATACATACCCACACACCCACACACAATTGAGCATCCATTTATACAACAGAGTTTTAGTCAACTCTCCCCAAGTGAAGGACAAACTAAAGATAATCAAAAAGTAGTCCATATTCTCTTCAGTGAAGCAAATTACAAGTTCTGCACCAACTAGGAGAAAGTTATTATATTACCTTCCTATACAAATGACACTTTAAAATAAAAGACAAACCATTTCAACAAAATTTTGATACAAAGCAAAGCAACAAATTATACAAGATAGTATCCTTCGATCTTGGTGCAATAAATAAGGACAATCATCCTTCAACAGTCAATGATGAGGGAGGCAGACTCCTGGAGCGGCTCGACCGTTTCTATGTTAGTGATTGGGCGCTTGGCAGAGGAGGAGAGTCAGGAGTGGTTCCAGGGACGACACTTTCAGACCATGCCCCAGTCATCCTAGTCCTGGACTCGGCCTCTCAGTCCTCACCTCCACGTTCATGCCGGATCCCAGATTCCATCTACACCAGAGCAGCGGTTCACAGCAAGATAGTCGACCTTTGGGAGCAGGAGTGGGACCCCACCAGGGAAATGGCAGCACAGGTAGCTCAAGCGCTTGCTGAGTCTAGCCGCATTTGCCAGCAGGAGGCGATTCAGGTCAGACAGCGGTGTTGGGCACGGGAGAGGGGTCTCAGACGTGATCTCGCCTCGATTCAGAGGATGCAGCAGTCTTCTCCAGGCTTTAAGGAGCTCAAACAGCAGGAGGTTCGGGCCCGAGCCATGCTAGAGGAGATTACCCAGCATCACTCAGAGTTTTCATTTCATGCTTCCAAGTCCTTAGGACGCAGGATGGTAGTGTCAGGACAGATCTAGATGAGGTCCGGGACTTGGCGACAGACTTCTACAGATCATTATTCCAGCAGGAGCCCCCAGACCCTCATGGCCGCAATTGCAGGGAGGAGGTGTGGAGATCTACACCGAGACTCGTGCAGCCCAGCATGAGCGACACCCTTCTCGCACCTTTCACTATTGCGGAGATGCAGGATGCGGTGAGTGCTATTGATGGGCAGAAATGCCCAGGTGAGGATGGCCTCTCTAGAGCTTTCTTCACCACCTTTTGGGAGCAAATCCACCGACCCTTGCTCGCAGCCTTCCAGCACATCTTCTCCAGTGGGCAGATGCCAGAGAGCCTTGCGACAGGCTTGATTTGCCTCATCCCCAAAGGGGGGGACCGCCAGGAGATCAGACAGTGGCACCCAATCACCCTCCTCCCGACCGCCTACAAAATCCTCGCCAAGATGATCAGCAGTCGCATCCGCCCCCTGCTACACGACTTGATCCATGACACCCAGACTGGTTTTGTCCAAGATCGCAGCATCTTGGACAACATCTTTACTTTCTCAGAGGCGATGGAATGGGCCCAGCACAGTGGCCAGCACCTTGCCATACTCCTTCTCGACTTTGAGGAGGCGTACGACAGGGTAGACTGGTCCTTCTTGGAAGGTACACTCACTCGGTTCGGTTTCCCAGACGAGTGTATCAGAGGTATTGCTAGCCTTTACAGATCAGCCTCCAGTCGGGTTATCATTAGCGGCAGGATGGGGGAGAGATTCACACTCGAGCGCTCGGTGCGTCAGGGCTGTCCATTAGCGCCTTACCTCTTCCTATTTTTTGCGGAGGCCATGACACACTTCCTTCGAGCTCGTACCACTGGTCTTCGCAGG
The DNA here is from genome assembly GCF_047967505.1 of Dipteris shenzhenensis. Lineage (NCBI taxonomy): Eukaryota > Viridiplantae > Streptophyta > Polypodiopsida > Gleicheniales > Dipteridaceae > Dipteris > Dipteris shenzhenensis. Next base: position 17,875,729 of record NC_141628.1, read on the forward strand.
ATGCGTCTCCCTATTCGAGAGGATGCCGAGCTGCTGGACTCCGAGTATGCAGACGACACAGCCCTATATGTGCAGGATGATGTCAAGTCACTGGAGCGAGTGAGACTATCCCTAGAGATTTTTTGCCTTGCGGCTGGGGCGAAAATCAACTGGCATAAGTCAGTTGGTTTTCTTACAGATCCGGGAGCCAGCTCACAGTGGGGTATTTTCTTGGGGTTTCGCTGGATCCCTAGAGGACAGACGACACGTTACCTGGGATTCCAAGTAGGCCTGGACATCACACTGGCTCAGCAGTTCTTGCCGGTCCTAGCCTCCATACGACGGAAGCTTGCTTTCTGGAGCACGGCTCGGCTTTCCTTGGCAGGCAGGGCCCTTGTGGTCAACCAGGTCCTTGCCACTGCTTGGTATGTGGCCTCTTGTTGCTGTTTTTCGAGGTTTTGTGTAGCCTAGCTGAGGAGACTGGTGCGGAACTTCCTATGGTCTGGTTCAGACGGTTCCGGCACCACCAGAGCTAGGGTCGCCTGGCAGACGGTCATTCTCCCCCAGGCAGAGGGCGGCCTTGGCATCATAGATCCAGAGCTGCAGAGTCAGGCACTTCTTGGCAAGCTAGTCATCCGCGGTCTGCTGACCCCAGGAGGACAGACGTGGAAGCTCTTGCTACAACATGGTCTCAGTGGGTGTACTCCCCAGAGAGGGGGTGTTTGGCAGCCTTCTATTCAATGGATCTTCACTTCAGCTCCCTTGACTCAGCCCCGTTCCCCCTTCCTCCGTAGCCTCATTTCGGTCTGGAGGAAGTTGCGACACAGCCTTTCCCAGGTTCCCCCTAGCTGCCGAGAGGATACAGACAGACAGCCCTTGATCTAGAGCAGCCAGGTGACAGATGATACAGGTCGTCAGCTTGGAGAGAGATCCCATATCCCTTGGGTGCTCTAGGCGCATGGGCCCGCGCGCTCGTTCCGGGTTTGAAGGGATGTCTACAGTCGGATGAGCCCAGGCGAGCTGGCAGCAGCAGTAGGTACGGCACGTGGGATCCAGGCTCGGTAAGCGGAGATTGATGCTGCCATCCCTGCAGGTTGGAGGATTCCCGTAGGCACCGGACAGCTCTTCTCGGGAGATGAGAGGTGGCTAGGACAGTTCACTCCACGAGGCATTCCTTTGGTGGTGGCAGGCCTCTTCTCGGATTCTTCGGTACATTTCTTCTCCATCACTGATGACAGTCGCCTACAGAGCAGAGAGGCCGTGATTGACCCCCAGCTTCCCTGGCAGTGCCTTCGCATTGTAGGGCTGCAAGGGAAGACTTGGCATATAGACCCCCTGATTATGCAGGACCAGGATTGGAGACTCTGGATATGGGAGGGCCGTTCCTTGTCAGAGGTGGAGTGGGACCCAGGGGAGTGGCTTTGGCCATCGTCGGAGACCTCAGAGAACCCTACCCCCTTCTTTTCTTACAGTGCACGCACGGGTCGGCGTGCTCTTGGGGCTCTCCAGCGTGGGCTACCCACACAGGCACATAGGTGGTATGCCCAGGGGATATCCTTGGTCTTTCTTCGCACTTTCTGGAAGACTCTTTGGGCTAGTTGGCGTCCGAGGAAGATCTCCTACTTCCTTTGGATGGTGGCACACAAGGGGCTTCCAGTTGGTAGCTGGCTGAGACAGATGGGGCAGGAGGGGCATTGCCAGTTGTGTCTTCAGGAGGAGGAGTCCCAGAAGCATTGCCTTTGGAGCTGCTCGCACACGCAGACGGTTTGGAAGGGAATCATGGGGATCTTAGCTAGGGCTACACCCGAGCTAGGACCGATCACTCGAGGAGCCGTTTGTTGGTGCAGCACTGAGCCGGGACATCATTTGGCCTATGAGTTCTCTAGACAGGATCCCGTCTTTTTCATCACGCAGGCCACTTGGGCATACATGGACAGCTTCCCATGGCATTTGACAGAGACAGATGCAGGAGCGATGCCTCCGCACCCAGTTTGGGAGATCATAGGGAGCATCACAGGCTGGCATATCTGGACTTCCAGATGCGCGCAGACTGTAGGAGCTCAGACTTCTTCTACTACCCAGACCCTCGCAGATATCTGGAGCACGATCATTCACACGCTCAAGGGTCAGTGGGATCAGATTCAGGGAGAGTCCGGGCAGGGAAGGAAAAGAGACGACGTTTCCTTCGCGACTGGACCACCCGGAGTTATTCTTCCAGCACTCCACTCAGAGTCTTCAGTGGCATTACGCCCCTCCACCGTGGCTGTTTGTCCACTCTCCGATGATTATGCCCTAGGAGGCTTGTATTTAGCATTTTGACTTCTCGGGCTGAATCCGTTTTGTGATTACAGCCCGCTGGCCTTCAGGCCTTCTTGTACTCTCGCTTTCAAGTAATATAACTAGCACTACTTTTTGCAAAAAAAAAAAAAACAGTCAATGATGGGATCTTGTATGCATCAAAATCGAGCATTACCAAAAGTATTGCATGCTTTGTTGACTTTCCCCCTTGAAGGCTGTTCTTGCAAACACTGCAAAAACACTGAACAACGATTCTAAATGAGCATTAAATTTCCATGAGAGCTCTACACAATGGTATAAAAGAGAAATAATGCCAGTAAATTTTTAAAAAATGATGAAGGATAGTTGATATTCAAGATAGAATCTTACATTCCAACAGTCATCACGGTCAACACACCAGACACATTTGCTTCATCTTGTGCCTGAAGCACATTAAAAAACACAAAACAACATCCCAAATCATTTGTACACCAACAACCAACATGAAATATTAGGAAGATAATTTGCCTATTTAAGTGATTGTCAATGAGCCTATCTATATATATATGCACATACCTATGCACACATGCCCGTATACACACACACACTTTTTTTGGGGGGTCAAATCCATGGAAATTTATATTACAAGAGACAATTCGTAACACGGGAACTTGCAATTACAGCATCAGAAAATCTCAATATATGACAAGAATCACACACTTGCTTTTTTTTTTGGGTAAAAGAAATTTTGCATTAAGAAAGCATTAACATTCATAGCTGTCCCAGAGTGGGACAGCTACTACTCATAACGTAGAATCACACACACACGCGCGCACACTTTTTTTGGGTAGAAGAACCTTTCATTAAGAAGAATGTACATTCATAGCTGTCTCAAAGTAAGACAGCTACTGCTCATATGTTAGGAAAACTGAAAAGAAAACATACTATAGCTGCTCCAGTAAAGAACAGCTAGTACAAGAAAGCTAAAAACAGTGAAAGAATACTTCTAGCTGGTCCGCAGGAAGATCTCCCATGAAATGCGTGTCCTGAAGGGAGGAATGCAAGAAATGATAAACATCCCCCCCCCCCTCCCCCCCTCTCCCACACACACGCACGCACGCACACATATTTGTATATTGTGACTGTAAATAGATATATACAAAATTGTGTGCATGCATGTACACATACATATACGTTTCATATATACATACATATATACAAAAGTCTAATTCCGATCAAAATCATCCAGAGTGTAAGATACTATTGCTGTCATCTCTTCTTGGTGACAGCCATTCAACAGCCTATACTACCTTATAGTAACGGCCCATAGGCCAAGTCACTTGCAGACCAATCATCCATGTATCCAATTCGTTTAGCAAGACATCGGAGTTATTTCATTTAGCCCCCTTAGGGTGGGTGAGCCTTTTTAAGCTGTATAAGAAATGCATATACAGTTAACAAAATAGAGAGAAAAGAAAGAAAGGCCTGTTAATATATGCTTAAGGCCCAAAAAATCCTATCCGACCAACGAGAACTGGATCAGAGAGAGAGAGGAAGAGGGGGGTAGAGAGAGAGAGGAAGAGGGGGGTAGAGAGACAAAAAGAAGGAAGAGATTAAGAGAAGAGGCCCTTAAAAGAGAAACAAGACACCAACAGGCAGGATGAGGACGTTGGAACTCAAACTTTGACTACACAGATGATTTTACCATTTACATTGGTGGAAATTGCTGCTCCCTCAACAAACTTCAAAGGTTTTGAGACCTGCAAGAGAAAGCTGAAGTTTTGATCTGGCTAAGTTTACAGGTGGGGTTTGATATTTCTTTTGCACCACTCATTTTGAACTAAATTACAGGTGAATCAAAGAGCCATGAACTGGAGCTCTACCTGCAAGGGAAAGCTGAAGTTTTGATCTGGCTAAATTTATGGGTGGGGTTTGATATTTCTCTTGCACCACTCATTTTGCACTATATTACAAGTGAATCTACGAGCCATACCCTCGGCAAACGATCCTAGTTATTGTCTGTTGTGCTAGGTTGTGGATCATTGATCCCTCCTCAGATGAGCGTTGCGCCCCAGCAGGATGGACTGGGGAAGATTTTAGAAACCTCACATATGCCAATACCACACCATATGACGTGCCCTCATATATATCATCATATGATAGATGTTTAACAAAACATGCCCAAAAAAGAAGACACTCCAACTGCTCTAAACTTGAGTGTTAGCTCTACACTTCCAGCATACCATGACACATGTCATCATATGATAGATGTATATCAAAATATGCCCAAAAAAGAACACACTCCTACAGCTCTAGACTTTGGATTTCAGGTCTACAGTTTGACTTTGAAAAAAAAGGATTAAGAAAGAGGGAGAGACCTGCTGGAAGAAATTATGCAGCAAAGCAAGGGAGAGATTGGCTGCAGCTTTCTAATCAAAGTAGGAGGGACGAGAATTAAGAGGCTTGAGGGAGCTAAGAAGAGGCTTCAGTGGATCCTAGGGAGAGCTCCACCCAATCCTATGAGCTGGTTGAAACTTTCTGTTGGGCTCAGGCACTGCCTAGGTTTTCCTGCCCTCGCTCATTACATAGCCGTAGCCTGCTACCTCAACATTGCCATGAATTAAAGGGTCCAAAGGTTTGTATTGCCAAGCCTCCTCAATTTGTGAGATTGGGCTTGTGGATCTTTAAACCACTTACATGGCTTTTTGATTCATTTCTGAACTTACAGCTTCTAATATAATCTAGATAGGCTTTTGTCTCCTCATCTGGTGATGGAGTCCTTAAAAAAACAGAAAACTGACACACCATTCAGCAATGAATTTCATTGCAATTGATTTCAGTCAACCTACCAACACTCCTTTCCAGACTAAGGAAAACGAGCTTATTCCTCTCCATATGTGATTCAAACCAAAGAGATATGGGAAGCTTGATGTGTAACCTCACACCATCCAACCAGGATGTAGATAAGCAATTGGCTCTCAGACCATGTCAAGACTGCTAATCACGTGAAACTGGCATGAGAGCCAAGAAGGGAGTAAGGGAACAGCTGAAACTCAAAATATGCACGCAAAAGGTGTACTTTCCATAATAAAGTATGCTTACAAACAAACGTACGATCTATCATGCCTATAAAATAAAACCCCACCTTACCCATACCATAAGGTAATAACTATATACTTAATAAATAGGCCTAGCGAAAACACAGAATGAATGATACATTTCCACTGCTTCCAGGGGCAACAATAAACAATGTAAGACTAAAGAAATTCTGGTCACTGGAAAAAAGTGAATTACTTCCATATTAATAGTATTGTTTTTATGAGCAACAACAGAGCAGAACCTTGGAAACAAAAATTTTGCATTTTGTAAATATTCCCCTTCAAGGTCATCTTGCCAAACCTCAGAGAGTGTTCACTGTTTTAGCAAGTAATAAGCATTATTCACAAAATTCCAAAGCTATGCAGTTAATAAAAATGCACCTCTGCGAATTAACCTAATAGATTCGATAGAGCGCACGAACATACCGATTACAGTTGAAAATACCCATTACAATCAAGATTTGTAGATGGTTGGAATGAAACATACAGTGTAGTAAGCAATGTAGCTCGCTGTTAGCGTGAGGGTGATTTCAATTACTGTGTCGTTGAATACCCACCCCAACCACAATACTGATACAATCCCAAATGCAAGGCCTAAAGCTACTCTGCAGTGTACACAAACGGAAAATAAGAAGATAAAAAATGGGTATTTGTCCATCACAAGAAGGATTAGAAAATTGAAGCCAAGAGCATACCCTCCAAGAGCAACCTTAGATAAAAACTCGATTATGTCTGGTACATTGAAACTTTGGCCAAGCACCATTTGCAGGAACAGCTGATAAATAACAATTGCAGTTCTGTTGCAATTTCGAAATTAGAAAGATTCTGTACTTAATAGCGATACTGCAACAATCAATTGCAAGAAAAGATAATATTCAATCTAGTAGGCCAAAAAACATTTATTTAGTGCTCTATACGTCAGCTGTACTAATCGTTGCTTCTCCATTGAAATTTTTAGGATCTCTTTAACATTTCTGCTAACAGCAAAAAAGAATGTGATACATTTCTTCAACTAAAGCAGAGTGGAAGAGGGGAGGGGGGAGAAAGCAGACAAGACGGCATGGAATCAAGTGTATACCCATCATTCATTAAAGACTCTCCTTCAATTAATGTATTCAATTTTTTACTGGCACCCAACTCCTTGAGAAGTGCAACAACTGCAACTGGATCGGTTGCACTAAGCAATCCTCCCAACAGAAGCGATACGTTCCACGCCCAGTTGTATGGAAAGAGATACTGGAAGATTAAAGGTAACTTTTTTAAAAAAAAGCCTGAATGATGGAGATTGTATAATTCAAGAGAAGAAAATTGCCGAAATGTTTTGCATCCTTAAAACGTAATATAAAAGAGAAATGTAAACGTGCAAGTCTACTTAAGAGAAAACACATAATAGAAAGCAGAACTAGCCAGATTATGGTGCTTTAGAGTACCACTACAAACTTGAATGAAATACAAGAAGCCAAAACTTCACCCCAGTTTCCCTGTGAAAAAGAAGTACATTCTATGAACTCAATATGCCTCTTTGCCACGATAGGCAAAGACTTAGAATAAATCTATAGAAAAGTGTCCTATGAAAGAGGCTTCTAAACTTGACAAAATAGGGCCCTTTTAGGATACTTTAGGCCTTGGTGGAAAACAGCCCATGGTACCCTCGGTACAGTTAGGCAATCTTAGCATGGAGATACTTAAAACACACAATGTTATTAAAAGAACAAGCACATTTGGGTCATTCTTGGGAGGAGTGGGGCCTTCCAAATTAGTTGTTGGGTGGTGAAGCACTAGCCTACACTAGATGTATCCTTCTCTACGCTCACCACTTTTCTCTATGCTTGCCAAAAAACATACTACCCTGTAGGTTATTCCCTAACTCACTTGGGAGTTTTGGACTAACTCTATCTCTGAGCATACCTACAAGACAAATGCAGGTCAGCATTCAAACACCATAACAACAGAATTGTAATCCTCTTACTAGCTCAAGAAGAATGGTAAGAGTAGTTTGCTCATCTTACCTCACCTATTTGTAGTTCAACCCGAGCACACTCAAATTGATCCATCAACAAAGGGAGCTGGGATGCTCTACAAAAGCGAGATAGCACAGCAAAGTTCACTCCTCTTAAAGAAAGAAAGAAAAGAAATTTTATTAGAGTCTTCGGAAGACCGATGGGTCTATGAGACTGAAAGAAAACCTGATACAAATCACAGTAAGGGTGGAGCTACTGAAACGAGCATCATCACCCGTGCTGAACCCTAAGTCTGATCATACATAATCAAATACATCTAAATGTAACAATGAAAAGAAAAGAAAAGGACTGGATCGGAATGGAATTCTCCATATGTCATGTCGCCCTGGCTGGTGCATAGCCAATGATGGGACACTGGTGCCCGTCAAGGTGTGCCGTGCGTCTCGGTCTCCTGGACGAGGCTCGACACAAGACCAGAGCCACCGTGACTCCCATGGGACATATCCCGGGTCTAAACAATGACGGGAGGTCCCCCAGAGTGATCTGTGTCCCCCCTCGATGTCTCGTGTGTCGTGCTGCGATCGTCGGGTCGAGGTCTCTGTCACGTCTGCGGCTAGAGACTGGACGATCAATGTCACTCGATGGGAAGAACTCTGTGATCCTGCTCTGAGACGTGTCTGATGATGTGGCCAAGCCTTGTCGCCTGAGTAAGTACTCTCTGTGTCGGACCCCCTCGGATTGCTGCACTACATGGCCTTTGCTGTCCATTGCATCCACATGGACTAGCCTACGGATGTCCTACAATATGAACCATCTCCTCCTTAAGTTGTAGATCAAAGAGCATCAGTATCCAATGCTCCTCCCCTAAGGCCACAAACATGCAACCACGGAATGGATGAGTGGGGTTGCCTATTTCTCCCGTCAAACCCACAATTTATGTTGGAGAAACATCACAGCCATCTCCAATTGGTGTGGGTATTATTTTGCACCTGCATGTACTCTGAAGGGCCAAATTACCAACTCCACTCGAGTCTCTAGTCTTGACTGTGAGTAAGTTCTGAGCCTCAAAAGAGGTTGAGAAGAAGAGAGCCCTAGTAGGCCCTCATCGGGGTAAGATGAGAGCCAAAACAGAGACCTGGAGGACTAGGAGAGAGGACAGATCGAGGGGTGATTTGGCTAGACAAAGTTGGGATGAAAAGTTTTGGAGCAGGAAGTTGGAAAGGGGGTATGCTTGGGCAATAATATAGAGGAGGGAGAACGGTGGAATGGAGGATAGGGGAGGGGAATTAACTCAAAGGTCAAAGGTGGGGGGTATTGAAGAGAAAGTGTCGTAAACTGGGGGATTAGAGCGGAGTCCAAACTTTCCCGTGCTCCCTGTCTAGGGAGGAAGATCTCTCCGAGGTGGCTAAAGGTGGCTGAGCTGTTGTCTGCCCATGCGGGTCTACTTGTCTACTCCCCAATAGTGCTCGATCTAAAAGGCCCTCCTCCATGGCATGAACTAAAGATAACACAGAACTCGTTTTTTACGACTATTCCACCCTGCTCCTGCTGGCCTGGCTCCACTAGGGATTCATGTCCATCAACTCCTTTGCATAATGATATTTTCACGCTCCCCTCCTTGTGCTCTTTGAGATGTCCTTCCTTGCACTTGGATCCCAATCATGCCTGGTGGGACAAGTGTTGGGTTTGGAACGACGTGCAGGTCTAATCATGCAAGAGGCTAGGGTGTGCAAAGGTCAACTAATGGGGCCATCTCTCCCCCTTCCCTTTGAGGGTAAGTCTTGGCATGCCTTGGCAAATGGGCCCATCTCCCCACAATAAGTAGGCATGCTACCTCTATGCGCTAATGCTCTCCCCCACTCAATGTCTACAATATCATCTTTAGTAGGAGAGCACCAAGGCCCTCCACAACTAAGCATAACTTCGTGATCCAGTCGTCAATCAAAACAGAAGCCGCTATCATGGGTGTCTCCAATGCTTTGGCAATATGAGAATCAATCACGAATGCCCCTGTACTCCTTGGGAAGACCGAGGAATCTTGGGATCACTCGAAACTATGGCATGTGTGTGCCTAATCTCCATGCCATCACCATGTCATTAGCAGTAAAGCCATGGTACAAAATTATGATTAACAACAATGAGGTGCAATCCTAGATACATGGTCTCCAAAGGAGTAAATACTCAGCAATCTTTGTCATCGAGAGCTAGAATAGAAAGAACCTCCACCCATATGTGGTCACATCCTCGATGCTATCACACTCCAAGCTAACCTGAAACCAATCTTAAACCTAGTAATGAGCGGGGTAAGGCCAACAATACAACCTACAACAGCATGTGTCCTCAAGCTCCTAAACCGCTTGCTCCACGTATTTCTTGTTCTCAAGCAAAAGGTAAATTTTGAAGGCATTGGATATCACAAATGCTGCCATTAGAGCTCGTATAGGCAAACCACTTTCCTTGAGTCAAGCAATAAACTACAAGAACTTGCTTGTGTTTAGTAAAAAAGGTGAAAGGAACAAAGAAGGGAAGGGGAGGGCTTAGAGAAAAAGAGGTGATTAGAAAGTGGCAAAAGAACAAAAAGGGTGTTTTAGAAAGCAAAAAGAAGGGTTAAGGAAGAGAGGTAAGGCTCCGAGGGCTGAGACGTTAGGGGGGATGGCACAGCATGCCACAAGCTACTACTTGCCACTGTGGCCAGCAAAGCATCCCGTAAGGTTGCGCCAAAGGGACAACTGCTGGGTAGAGAAAAAACACACGAGGCTAGTGTGAATCCAAAACAAGTACAGACTTTACCAGGTG